>NC_066584.1:393938818-394538818 GCF_024323335.1 Lathyrus oleraceus
CGTAAAATGGATAGTGGATTTGTTTTTGTCTTTTGTTGAATCATTTTCATAGCTCGATAGATAATTAGATAAGCCAATGATTTTTTCCGTGTTTCATAATACGGTTAACCAACATGTTAACTACTCGATTACGATAAATTGGATCGGATTTTTTTTCTGCAGTACCTCGTCGTGACATGAGCGTAATAATCCATTTTTTTATAACTTATGGGGGCTAAAATAATTTATTTTGGCTTTTTGGCTCCATATTTTGAACGCCCTTGTTGACGATCCTTTACTGCGACAACATCCAGAGTTCCTCGAACAATGTGATATCTCACACCAGGTAAATCCTTAACTCTTCCCCCTCTTACTAAGACTATAAAATGTTCTTGTAAATTATGGCCAATACCAGGTATATAAGCAGTGATTTCAAATCGAGAGGTTAAGTGTACTCTGACAACTTTACGTAACGCAGAGTTTGGTTTTTTAGGGTTAATAGTGGAAAAGTTGACAGATAAGTAATCCTTACTGCCACTCTACAGAACCGTACATGAGATTTTCACCGCATACGGCTCCTCGTTCAATTCTTTCGACGTAATTCGATCTTTTATCCTCGTTCGATAATCTCCACTTCTTCCCCCAAACCCAAAATCACGAGAACTAATTAAGTCAGTCACGTTTTCATATTTGAATTGAACACTTTTTTTTATTCTCAAAGGAGAAAATTATTCTTTTTACTTATTTCCCTATGGATAGCTAAACATAATTTATTATACATTTATCAAATTTACAATATATAACTAAATGAGTCGGCCTGTTTATTATATATTTATCAGAGTTTACTATACAAAGCTAAGCAAAGTTTATGATAATGAACCATATAACATAAATAAGACCCTATAATTGATTACTATTGCCAATAGCAATTAGGTAGGAATTGATTTGAAAGATGGAACAAAACCAAGTTGGTTCTTAGTCCTCAAATCCTGTCCTATTTCTGTGTAGCCTTCATTGGATTCGTTTCAACTTGGCCCAATTTGATACTCATCAAGGATCCAGGGTTCAACACTTAATATCTTAGTGCATTATTAATATAATATCATCACAAACTTGATGGTAATGGGAACCTATCAAGTGTCATCTCAAAATCATGACAAACTAGGATTTAACTTCTTAGCTCATCAAAATTGGCCCATTTGTCTCCACTACATGTAGAGTTATTAACCATTTGAGTCAATCCACACTAAGTTATTATTTATTTTTTACTTGTTCTCATTCTTATTAAAGAAGGCATTAATGTCCCCCCACATAAATGGAATCTGATCACCAATTTCACAGTCCTCTCTATCTCCAACTTTTTTCATTTCACAGTATGTTCCTCTGAAAGATGCTATATGTTGTTTAAAGGAGATACCATGCCACCATTCAAGACACTGAGGTTCAATCAAGGTGACTCCAAGGACCAACTAGTTCTATAAATTAAAACTTACCACAAAATTATATAGTGCTGTCCAACCTATACTTTGAATCTTTAGTACAAATTAACTTATGCCAATTTAATAATACTTACAATAGGACTTCTTTTTCATGTACCCTAAGTGAAGTCATTTCATTGTTTTCCATTCTTTTAACTAGGATTCTCACTTCCATTATCAAATTGTATAGATTTTGAGTAAAATGTATTGTTTGAATGAACTATATTTTATTTTTCAAATGCTAACCTGCCTAACTAAGATATATAAAAGAGAATGACACGTTTCTTAGGTGGAAGATGGCATAAGTATCATACTTTTTAATGTCTTTTTGAAAAATATAAATTATGAGATGTGAGAGCATCAATTGCCTTTCCTATAAACTTTAAAATAGAATATGTAGAATCTATTTGATTTAAAGCCTATGTCGTCAAAGCCTAAAACACTGAATGAGTTGACACTAAATTGGGTCAATTTCTTTTAAACTAAGAGTTTGGAATTAACGACACATAAATAATTGATCAATAACAAAAACTTCTCACATATTTTAATCTAGACCTTCTTACAAAAGTTACAATAGAAGTTAGCTATTATTATTTTAATATCAAATAGAACACAAAAGGTCTAAAGTATAACATAACAAAATCACTATTATAAAAAAACAAACAAAAACTTACCTCAAATATAAAAGAGATGTTACCTCAATTATACATGTGAAATAATCAACGATGATATGAAAATTTATCACTTTATTTTTTAATTTTTAAATAAATAATCGATGGATAAAATGACAATGATCATGGATTCGATCCTATTAAATATAATAAGTTCAAGTTTGTTTTACTTGTCATGATTTTGAAATATTATTGCAAAAAAAATATATCTCATCGGTTTTGAAATATAACCGACGAGTAAAATAAGCTTGAGTTTATTATATTTAACGTGGATTGCTCGTATCATTTATCTCTAACTAAACATATAATTTTTTAAATTTGTTTATAAAATAATTATATGAACAATTATATTTGAAGAACAAATTACACTAACTAATAATTTTCGACCATTTTGCAACTCATCATTCATCTCATATGCTTTAATGGTTAAAATTTCTCCAATGCTTTTAGTTTTCGCTCAACTTTCTTCCGTACTTGTCAATTCAACAAGTATGGAAGAAAGTTAAATGAAAAATAGAAGCATTTGAGAGATTTTAACCATCAAAGAACGTGAGATGCAGGGTCGGTCAATCATATCTGAGACCCCGTTCTAATTTTAAAAATAGGCTCAAATTTTTAAAAAAATACAATTATAATAATTAAAAAAATATATCAAAAATATAATTATGTATTAATTAAAAGTAAATTTAATTATAATTATTTTGAGTTTTGATCAATCTTAATTTTTGTATGTATTATATTTTTATCATAACATTTTTTTCAATTATTGAGTTTTTTTAATAACATTTTATTTATTTTTATGAATATTTATAAAAAAAATTGAAATTTTTAAATTTTGGGGTCTTCTAAAATGTGAGGCCATGTGTTGCAGCACATGCTGCACATGCACAGGTCGGGTCTGGTGAGATGAATGATGAGTTGTAAAATGCCTGAAAAATATTTATTAATGTAATTTTCTTTTCAAATACAACATAGTTGTTCATATTATTATTTCCAAAAACAATTTAATAGATTATATGTTCAAAGAGTGACTAGTGAAATAAACAGTTGATATTAGATATAATAAACTCAACTGTATTTTCTATCACTATGATGTTCTCTTGCCATGTTCAGAGGAACAAGATGGGAGTTGCACAAAAATCATAATTGTATGTTGGACTATTTAGGCATATAGAAACGTTGTTCTCTTCGAATGAGGGTTGTTAAATAAGTTTGACGGGTTGGGTATGATCAAACTCTTGTCTTGGGAATGATTTCTTGCGGTTCACAAGCCAAGTAGAAACTTGTTGTGGCCAGATTGGTTTGTCTCTTCGGCTACGTGCTTGGGGTAGCTTTGTGCCTTGTTTCGTTTTTTCTTCTTCGTTTTTTCTTATGTAATATCGGGTTGAACACCCCTTGTGCCTTTTAATTCATCCTTTTTGCCTATAAAAAAACAATAACTAAATCTTCAACATATAGATTTCAAAATTTTACTGAGTATACCAACTAGACGACAACAACAATAACATCAACAAATAAAAATCAATAATAAATAACATCAGCATTAACATTATCTCAATCTAAACATCGACTAACATTAAACAATAACGAAAAAAAAAACCTCTCAACAAAAATAAAACAACATCAACAATAAAGCTATAACATCAATCTCAATAAACCTATAAGGTATTTATTTCAATCAAAACAACAACATATAACATTAATCTCAGTTTAAATAAACAACAAAGATTAAAACTCTAATGGGTCTAAAAAGAAACAACAAGATTAAAACCTCTAAGGTTTCGGGGTTCAAAAACGACAATAAACTACAACAAAAAACATCAACAACAACATTAATGTAACATGAATAGTGATGTTAGTCATGTCAAATATGTGATGATAAAGAAGAAGAAGAAGAAGAAGAAGAAGAAGAAGAAGAAGAAGAAGAAGAAGAAGAAGAAGAAGAAGAAGAAGAAGAAGAAGAAGAAGAAGAAGAAGCGACCAAGAGTCCTAAACACATATCATCTTCATATTTCTTTGATTTTTCAAAGTTGGAGGATGATATGTCTTTAGAGTTCTCGTTGTTAGAGCTCTTCGTTAGGATTCTTTGAGATTTATTTTATTATATTCTTTAGGTAAATGAGACCGAACGCCACAAGCTAAGCTATATATATTAGAGTAAACAATTTTACCTCGGTTTTTAAACAAAACTAAGGTGAAATTTTACATTTAACCACTCGGTTTAATAAAATAATTGAGATAATATATTAAATGCAAAAAATGGTAAAATATTAAAAAGTAACATGTATTGTTTCCTTTTTGAATTTTTTACCATTCACCACTTTTCTTGTGTGCTGCAATATTCAAACAAGGACCTGTACTGTGAAACAACAATATTGATTGCAATTTATACTATGTCCAGGAACAAACTTCTCAATGTTATCAACTCAAGAAAACAATATATTATGGAGTATTTTCTTTGATTGACAACCTTGGAAGGTTATTCCAAAGTATAACAACGACATTGCAAAGGGTGGAAATAACAACAACAACAACACCAGTACGTGATATGGATTGCAAAAGCTGAAAAAAAGTTTTGTTCAAGGTTGGTGTTAGAAGAACATCATACAACACAAAATTTTGAAGATTTTTTCTGTCTTACAATCCATCTCAAAAAATGTTGTGTACTAGTCCGAAGAGGCTATAAATGAGTTAGGTTTAGTGTTAAACTTAATGAATGAATGATTTTATAGAAAAATCTGATTATCTAACCCCTCGGTTATTAAAGAAATCGAATGAATAAATAATTTAATTTACAAAAAAAAACATCATTTTTAAAGAAATAAAAACATAAACTGTATATAATGGGAATCGAAGCATGTCCTGAATTAGTTTTTCCCTCGGTTATAGTCATAAATCGAGGGATTAAATGATACATATTCTTACAAAATAAAACATGGTGCGGTCTCATATTATACCTCGGTTTTTTGTTCGGTGAGGTGAAAATTTTGTCATAAAATCTATTATTTGTAGTAGTGAGTAGACCAACGACACAAGAAGTATCGAAATATCAAGCAAAAAAAATGCAACAACAACCAAAAAAGAGCAAAAAAAAGAAGTCAAATCGAACAAATTGATATAGGAGATGAGAGAGGCGGGGGATGATAAACTAGATGGACAAACTTGCATAAAGTGTCTAGAGTGTAGAGTCAATTAATTGGGGATCCAAATTCGAAGAGTTAAATAATGGCTACAATTACTTGCATTAGTCGATCCCGAACATTGATTTGAGACCCGTCGACTCACATTATAGATACATAAATTATTACTAAACCATTTTAATTGTAAACTTGAGATCAGATGGTCAAAGTCAGGAGAGTGTGCACCTCTATAACATTGTCATCTTTAAAAATGTGTGTTTGTATCAATATTGACGTTTAATATATTCATGTTTTCAAATTAATACTGATGTCGATGTGTCAGTGTTTTGGGGAGAAAATATACAACGCAACTGAATAATCCAACAACATAATCTCTCCCAAATATCAAATGCAACGACAATCAACAAAACATATCAATAACACAACACAATTTTAACGTGGAAAAGGCTTAGTTAACTAGGAGTAAAAAACCACGAGACCCGTAGGCCACTTAAATCTCCACTATAATCAAACAATGGGTACAATGAAGGTTCTCTTTAACATTAGTTAGATACATAAGTTAATATTATCAAGATCTACAATCAATCTTGGAATACAATAAGAATCAAGAGAGACAATTAACCAAAACAACCATAAAAAGTGCACCTCAAAAGTGAACTTGTCAGACAAACTTAGAATGCTCAAAATCTGATATCCGTCATTCATAATGTACCTCTATGAGTGTTGAACGCTATCACTAAAAATCAGAACGACCTGGTTGTTGGATTGTAAGAAAACTCTGATCTCGTGGGATTGATCTGTGTTGAGTTGGGATTGCGGAAATTTCACTCTTCTCTCAATTTTTCTTTTGTTGTTTCTCACCTTATGAATTTTTGACCTAATTCTATTTGTTTTATAATAACAAAGGCTTACAAACACATTGGATACTAACCCACATTCATTTGAGCCACTTCAAATATGAGGGATATCCCAACAAACTCCCTCGATCGACTAGTTAGAGGGAAACATCAATCCAGCTATCGTGCGACAAAACTAAAACTTCCTCTAGGCAACATATTTAAACCATTGTCATCGGTGTGAATCTTCTCAAGCTCCATCAACTTGGAATCTAATGGATCATGAATCTAATGATAACGAACATCAATATGCTTCGACCTCGAGTGAATGGAGGAATTCTTTTATAAGTGAATGGCACTTTGATTATCACAAAAAAAGACATACTTGCCTTGTTTCACACCAAGTTCCATTGCAAATTTCCTCAACCATAACAACTCTTTTGAAGCTTCCACTACGGCTATAAACTTAGATTTGGTAGTAGAGAGTGCAACGCACTTTTACAACTTTGATTGCCAAGCCACAACTCCCCTAGCAAAAGTCACCATATACCCTGAGTAGATTTTAGATCATCTAAGATTTCGACTATTTCCAAATCCAAATACCCGACCAACATAGGCTGGAAACAACTTGAATGTATCTAATACTTGACATTTCATCTTCAAGGTATAAGCCCGTGTTTTTTGAGAATAATCATCAATGAAAGTCACAAAGTAATATACATCGCCAAGTGACCATGTCTTCATCGAACCACACACATCGGAATACACTAAATACAACACTTCTAATTTCCTCTTTGGTTCAGATGACATAAAGGAAACTCACCTTTGCTTACCCGCCAAACAATGCAAACACTTTCTCAACTTTGCATCGGAAACACCATACAACACATTATTATTTGCAAAAATGCTCAAACCCTTTTCACTCATATGACGCAAACGCTAGTGCCATAATTCAGATGAGCAATCATTGTCACAAGTGTTGATGTAGCACTTCGAAACCCCGGGTTGGACGATATACAAGTTTGAATTTCTTTTTCCTTTATCAACCATCACTGAGCCTTTCTTTAAATTTCATTCATTGGCCAAAAAAGAATTATCATATCCTTCATTATCCAACTTTTCAATGGATAAAAGATTAAATTGAGGTTCCGAAATGTGTTTCACGCCTTTAAGAACTAGAGTAGTCCCATTACTAGTTTCGACACAAATATCTTTTATTCAGATGACATTAGTTTGCTCATTATTTCGCATACAAATAACCCAAAAGTCACCAGTCTCGTAAGTTGGAAAAAGATCACGTCTTGAGGTTGCATGAGTAGAAGCACCACTATCAACCACCCAATTCATTTCATCACATGATAGATTGGCATTCTTTATACAACTATCACAAACAATAAAAAAACTCATCAAAAATAGCAACATTTTCATTATTGTTACCTTCCTTTTTGTCGTTGTTGTAGTTATTCTTCTTGTTTTCCCTTTTCAACTTTCGGCAATACCTTTTTATGTGTCCCTTTTCTCCACAGTGATGACACTCAATATTAGAGAATTTATTAGAGCCTTCTTGTGATTCGCCACGTGATGTCACATGATCACTTGAACCTCTATTTTGATGTCTCATCCTCGATTCGGTAATAAACACCTTGGAATATGAAGAAGAACCTTGTGACTTACGCCTTAACTCCTCATTCAACATACTAATTTTAGCCAAGTCCATCAAGATGATACCACTCGGAGCAGAGTTAGACAAGGATGTCCTAAAAGTCTTCCAAAAATTAGGAAAAGTACCAAGAAACCACAAACCTTAAATTTCATCATCAAAAGTAAGATTCATTGCCGAAAATTGATTTAGAATCCCTTGGAAATTATTCAAGTGATCGGTCATTGGTAAACCATCGTTATACCTAAATGACATCAATTTCTTGAACAAGAATAACTTATTGTTCCCCGTATTTCTTGCATACAACTCCTCAAGTTTGGTCAAAAGAGAGCGAGCATGAGTCATAGAGCTCACATGATTCAAAATATTATCACCCACCCATTGACGAATATAACCACAAACTTATCTATGCAATAAAGGTCATTCTTCATCATTCTTTCCATCGGATTTTTCACTAGAGAAAATCGGCAAGTGAAATCCTTTAACATAAAGCAAATCTTCCATCCCCCCTTTTCAAATATTATAGTTGGATCCCTTCAAACTCATCATCCTAGATGTGTTAGTCTCCATCTTTACACAAATCAAACCACGACTCTAGATACCACTTGTTGGGAGGAAATTAACAACGCAACAGAATAATCCAACAACATAATCTTTCCCAAATATCAAATGCAACGACAATCAACAAAATACACCAAAAAACACAACATAGTTTTAGTGTGGAAAAACCTCTGTTAACTAGGAGTAAAAAATCATGAGACCCGTAGGCCACTTAAATCTCAACTATAATCAAACAATAGGTTCAATCAAGGTTATCTCTAACACTAGTTAGAGACATACATCAACATCATTACGATCTACAATCAATCTTAGAATACAACAAGCATCAAGAGAGACAATCAACCAAAGCAACCACAAAAACTGCACCTCATAAGTGAACTCGTCAGACATATTTAGAATTCTCAAAAACCGATCTCTGTAGTTCAAAATGTATCTCTATGAGTGCTAAACGCTATCATAAAAAATCAGGACGATCGGCAGTTGGATTGTGAAAAAACTCTAATCTCGTGAGACTGATGTGTTGAATTGGGACTGCGAAAATTCCACTCTTCTCCAAAAAAAAAATTGTTGTTTCTCACATTATGAATTATTGACCTGATTCTATTTGTTTTATAATAACAAAGGTTTACCGACACATGGACTACTAACCCACATTTATTTGGACTACTTCAAATAGGAGGGATAGTCCAATAAATGTCAATGTCAAGTTTCTGATATCCGTGCTTCACAGGTGTACAATATGATTTGTGCATGTAATCTCTTCCACCACAATGTCGAAGAGTCCAAGATTATAAGGGAAGAAATGTGGAATTTGAATGAATTTTTTGTCTACTCACTAAAAATAATGGAGCAAAAATAACTCAAAACAACCAAACCCACTACAAGTGATTAACTTGTATACCCTACTCAATATATCATAGAGCAACTTTAGATGCTTCCCAAATTACAATTATTCTAAGCACTCAAACTTTGACTAGAGTTTTTGAACTAGAGGGTATGGTTTGTAGGGCTTCATGTTATTTGTTTGTGGAGAATATTATGGTAATTGGAAGTTGAAGTACTACTGTAACAATGATGCAAGTTGATGAAAAATGACAATTATAGTGTACCTGGACTATATTGTTGTCATTTGTCCACTTTCAAGGTGTGATAGATTTCCATTAACTATGATGGGACAAACATTTTTGACATGATTCAGAGTTTGTCTCAAAAATCATAAAAGAGATATCAGTTGATAAACATTAGAATGACATATTGAGCTCATTACTTTGCAAAAGAGTATGAACAATTTTACAATAAAGTCACAAAACTAGAATATACCTAGACAAGGAACTGTTTACTGAGTTAATTATTTAATGGCTGATTATATATATGTTTAATTAATTAAGATAGAAAGAAAGAAAGAAAAAAGAGTCAAAACAAGATTTTGCATTAGCAATTCAGGTTCTTTCGTCCATACAAGTGGTTAAATCAATTGACTACTTAATGTAGATGATATTATTTTGAACAATGATGCTATGCTTTATACAAAATCATGATTAGCTGACCTCTAAAATAATTAAAAGAAGTCAATAATTATTTTATAATCTCTAACAGTTATGCTTCCGTATCGTGACCGACAATTATATAACAAAAAACATTGCCGGTAGACGTAGTCACCACTTCTCAGTTTATTGTAGTTTACTAGTAATAATTTATACTCGATATATATCTAACAAGTTTTATGTAGTGTAATTAATTAACTTATAGTCTCGAGAGACACATCTACTTAATATAAATCTAAAATTGTCATGATAACAATTTTAGCAGATGTTATCTTAATAGCAACTCTAAGCATAAATTCTAATTCTATTTTTTATTAATTTGTCCCTACATTAAGAATGAATAAATAATAATAATAATAATAATAATAATAATAATATCTAGCTATCATTATTATAAATAATAATAACAAAAATAAATGAATAATAATAATATAATATTCAATTATCACTAATAAAAATCTCTAAATAAAAATTATTATTAAAAAATACTCAAAACCTAAAAAATTATATATATATATATATATATATATATATATATATATATATATATATATATATATATATATATATAGATAGATAGATAGATATTATTACTCTCACATAAACTTTTTAATACATGCAAATCTATTTTAATTTTTTAATTAATTTTTTTTCTTTTTAATTATTGAGTAGCAATTCTTTATTACTATTTATTATTTTCTTCTTTACTTCAGGCAACTTACAAAACTAACAGATTATTAGACTATTAACTTCATTAACCTTACATAATGAATATGTTATAAGAATTTTTTTAAAATTTAATAAATATAATTTCATAGTTTAATACTAAATTTATTTTAAATGTAATTCACAAATAATATTTAATTTTTTCATTAATTTTGTATAATTTATATCACAATTAATATATTTGTGATAAATTATTATAATTAATATTATTGACCATTTTTAAAAAGAAAGAAAATTATGAAAGTTAAGAGTAAGAATACGTTACATTATTATTTAGGATTTATGTTATTTAAAAAATAAACTTAAATCTATTTAACTAAAAGGATGAAATAATTTAAAATTTATATTATAAAAAATGAGAGAATATATAGAGTTAAATTAAAATTAAAGGAGGATTGAATTAATCCAAGTTATATTTATTAAAAAATAAAATAAAAAAAAAGGATGAACAATTTTAAAAAATTATTTAAAACTAACTATTTAATTAAATAAATTTAATTATAAATTAAACATTATACTAGTATAAATATTTTTAAATGTCATGTATGACTGACTAATTTGATTTTTTTTTTTGTAATTTTTTTTCATTTTTTTAAATTAAAATATTTATTTATGACAGTTACTATTTGATTTATATTGATATTATTTAAGGTAGAATTTACTCTACATTATATTATTATTTTGATTCATATATATGATTTCACTTTTATTGATTTTATAATGATATTTAAGAAGGATATAGTGACTCACCAACATATATCACTTTATAGGCTTATTTTGTGTCACTAAAACTCTATTTTTTCTTATGTTTTCTTTTTCATTTTTATAATGCTTTATTTCTCTTTAGGTTTACTTTTTCATTTTCATAATCTTTCATTATGTGCCGGTTTTTAAGATATTTTTTATAATTTTATTGAAAGATTCATCGTAATCTTTCATTTTATAAAATATAATGTGCATGTATTGAAGATATATATTTAGAATTTTATCGTAAGATGGATTCTTATGTGATTAAAAAAATTTAATCCTATATTTATTATTCATCTCCTTATATCGACATCAGAATTTTGAATTACACTTTGAAATTGATTGCATTGTAGAAAATAGTTTGGCAATTCAAACATCATATATGAACAACAATATTATATACTTTTTCAAAATTGATGAATTGTAATTCCTTGTGTCGAAGCAGATTGCTCGACAGAACAAGAAAATGTCGAATCACCTAGGGTGTTGAGTTGTGTTAGTGTGTCGAAGTGTCGAAGCATGTTACCTCACACGGGATTTCGACTTAGGTATATTTTAGTAGTGTTAACTATTTTGGACTTTTATAGTTTTGGGTTTTGGCTTGGGGTCCAAGTTAACCTAAATCTATAAATAGAGGGAGTAACACGTATTCTTGTAATGAAGTGAATAGATTATTCATAACATTGTAATTCACAGTATTTTGCGGTTGCAAAGTAAATAAGAAGTTTTTCACAGTTGTGGGCAGAGAGAAACTCTGCAGAATTTAATTTTTCTTCTCCTTCATCGTTCTTTACTTTCTTTCTTTCTCCATTGTTCTTCTCTTTTCATTGTTATTGTATGGATGATAACAATCTTGTTCATCAAGATTGATTGAAATTCTCCATAGATTTTGGTGGATTTCCAACATCTGGTATCAAGAGCTCCGGTTAAACGATCCGTGGGAAGAAAACCATCATGGCAATGAATCATCCAAATGGGCATTTTCCAGCGAACCTTCTGATTCTCAAGAACAACAATTATGAGAATTGGTGCAAGCAGATAAAGGTTGTGTTCTGTTATCAAGATCTTTGGGATCTTATGAAGGAAGGAGTAGCAACGCTTGCAGAAGACACAACAGATCAAGAAAAGGCTGCACATAAAGAATTGAAGAAGAAAGATTATAAAGCTCTCTTTATAATCCATCAATGTGTTGATGCAGATAACTTTGAAAAGGTTAGTGATGCAGAGTCATCGAAAGAAGCATGGGAAATTCTGGAGAAGTCGTTTGGAGGCGCGGGGAAGGTGAAAGAGGTGAGGTCACAAACAAACAAAATGACGTATGAATTGCTTCAAATGGAAGACAATGAAAGTATAACTGATTTCTTCCCCAAGGTTACAAAACTGGTGAGTCAAATGAAGGTATATGGAGAAGTGTTGACATCAAGATCTGTTGTTGGAAAGATCTTGAGGTAGTTGACTCCAAAGTTCGACCACGTGGTAGTATCCATAGAAGAGTCGAAAGATTTGTCAAAAGTGACAAAGGAAGAGCTTCAATGGATGCTTGAATCTCATGAACAAAGAATGGTTGAAAGAGCTACAGGAAATTCGAAGAGTGATATGACTTTGCAAGCGCAATCAACAAAAGAAAAGAAAGGCAAAGGAAGCTGGAATGGAAAAAGGCAAAGGAGGCTACAACAATTCAATTGGTCAAAATCAACAAGAAGGAAACTGTTTGAATCAGAGAAAACCATGGAACCAAGGCAACCAAAGAGGTGTGCTGCAGGTAGAGGAAGATGTGGTGGTCAAAATCCAGACAAGAGTCACATTCAGTGTTACAATTTTCAGAAGTATGGTCACTATTCAGGTGATTGTTCAGAAAAGAAGAAGAATCAAGAAACTTATGCAAAGCTGGCAAAACATGAAGAATAAGAGACATTGTTGATGGTTACAACAAGAGATAAGAGAGATTCAAGGACCAGTGGTACTTGGACTCAGGATGCTCATCACACATGTCTGGAAAGAAATATTGGTTTGTCAACATAAAGCCCTCAATGAAGAACATGGTTAAATTTGCAAATGACGACACTGTAGCAGCTGAAGATGTTGGTGATGCTCTGATTATGAGGAAAGATGGAAAGAGGTCAGTAATTTCAAATGTGTTGTACATACCAGGCATGAAGAGAAACTTTCTTAGCATATGGAAGTTATTCGAAAAAAGAACTACAGAGTATTGATCAAAGACAAGATGATGAGAGTTCTCGACTCAAATGGAAGGTTGATCTTGAAGGCTCGAATGTCTCAGAATAGAACCTTCAAGGTTGAGCTTAATGTGATGGAGCATAAGTGCCTTGCAACAGCAACCAACAAAGATGAATGGATATGGCATTATAGACTTGGCCATATCAATTTCAAAGACATTAGAGATTTGAAGAGAAGAAATATGGTTTCAGGATTACTAGAAATCGACATTCCAAACAAAGTGTGTGAAGAATGCGTGCAGGCAAAACAACATAAGAACAACTTTAGTAAGGATGCATGAAGCAGGTCGAAGGCAATTCTTGAAGTCATATACTCTGATGTATATGGTCCTCTATAGGTGGATTCGATTGGAGGTAACAAATACGTTGTTACATTCATAGATGATTTCAGTCGAAAACCGTGGTCTTACCTGATTAAGAAGAAAAGTGAAATGATCGAGGTATATGTCAAGTTTAAATCTATGGTCAAAAGACAGAGCGGTCGAAAGATCAAGATTTTGAGGACTGGTGGTGGTGGAGAATATGTGTTGAAAGACTTCGACACATTATATGTGAAAGAATGGATTGTGCATGAGGTGGTGCCACCCTACACTCTACAACAGAATGGAGTCCCAGAAAGGAAGAATAGAACCATCATGAATATGGTTAGAAGTATGTTGAAAGGCATGCATCTACCCAAAGAATTATGGGGAGAAACTGTGTCGACTGCGACATATATCCTAAACAGATGTCCAACGAAGAAGTTATAAGGAATCGCGCTAGAAGAATGTTGGTCTGGTGTCAAGCCTAGCTTGAGTCATTTGAGGGTGTTTGGATCTATAACACATAGACATGTGCCATATCAGTTGAGAAGAAAACTTGATGAAAAGTCGAATCAGGTGATCCTGATAAGATATCATTCGACTGGAGGATACAAGTTGTTCGACCCAGTGAATAAGCAAGTGGTGATTATCAGGGACGTGATCATAGATGAGCTTAAGGAATGGGATTGGACTGAGAATTTTAAGAAGGATTCAATGATAATATTTTATGATGAACCAGCTAGTAAAGTCGAAAGAGAAGTTCGATAGGAAGAAGTTAGAGCTGAAGCAGGCCCAAGCAGACCTCAAAGAATAAGACACATGCTTGCAAGGTTGCAAGAATGTGTGATTACATCAGATGATATGGTCAACAAAGAAGGTGAGCTGGTATGCTATGTTTTCTACGCAGGTGTCGAACCAGTCAATGCAGCTGAGGCATTGAAAGATTCGAAGTGGATGAAAGCAATGGACGAAGAACTAAAGTCAATCGAAGTCAACAACACTTGGTGACTTGTTGAATTTCCCCAAGACAAGAAGGGAATCGATGTGAAATGAGTATACAAGGTGAAGTTGAATCCCAGAGGATAAGTGACTCGACACAAGGCGAGACTTGTGGAGAAAGGATTTCTTCAAAAAGAAGGAATCGACTTCGATGATGTTTTTGCACCTATTGCTAGGATCGAAACAATCAGGTTGGTTATTGGTCTAGCAAACATAAACAACTGGCAGATGTGCCAGATGGATGTGAGATGTGCATTCCTGAATGGCTCCTTAGATGAAGAAGTTTATGTTGCACAACTAACTGGGTTTGTGAAACAAGGCGAAGAAAGAAAGGTGTACAGGCTGCATAAAGCCATGTACAGACTTAAACAAGCTCCAAGAGCCTGGAACAAGAAGATAGATGACTTTCTAAGGGAGAAGGAATTTGTGAAGTACAAATATGAACATGGAGTATATGTAAGAAGAAGCAAGAGTGAATTTATTATTCTATGTCTCTATGTCGATGACTTGTTGATAACAGGTAGCTGCAAGAAGGAGATCGAAGACTTCAAAGGTGATCTCAACGAGGAATTCAAAATGTCAGATCTAGGTGACATTTCATACTTCCTTGGCATCGAATTCTACAAGAGTGGTAGAGGTTTGATGATGCACCAAAGAAGGTATGCAGGCAAAATACTCAAGATATTTGAGATGCAAGATTGCAACCTAACTTCGACTCCAGCTGAGCCCATATTATAATTGTCGAAAGATTCAGATGAATATGATGTCGACCCAACCCAATATAGAAGACTTATTGGGTCACTTAGATAACTTTGTCATATAAGACCTGACTTAGCATATAGTGTAGGTAGGGTGAGTAGATTCATGCAGAAGGCAAAGGTATCACTGAAGGAAAATTACGATCCAAAATGCTGCAACAATTTAAAAAAAAAACTCCTTTAGTGATCCTTACAAATGGGCATGATCAGTGATAGAAATCGTTACCTCTTGTGGAGATTAAAACCTTTGATGCAGATCTAAGGAGTGATCACGAGCGTTGAATAGTGACAACGCCTCTACTCAGTCCACACGAACAGATTCCTTCAGTCTCAGTTCTATCTGTTACGAATGAAGGCTTTGAGTGAGAGAGAGAAACAAAATTTCATCTAATGAAATGCTTCTACACAAGGGTTCTATTTATAGAACCACTTGTATGGGTTGCAAGCTAAAAAGCCCACTTAAGTGTATGTGGCCCATATCTTATGATATACCAAAAATCACTTAAGCATGTGGTACCTTACCACATTTGGTATTCTACTTAAGTGCATCGTACCTTACGATATTCTACAATTCACTTAAGTGCATCGTACCTTACGGTGTTCCTTATTTACTCTATCTCTCATTAATCCATCCTTTTGTGTGTGACCTATAGGTTTTCGCGACATTGGTAATTATATTAAATCACATATTTAACATAATAAGCAGTGAGCGGTATCTAGCAACACATCACTGCTACCCAAGACACAAAAATGTCATGTGATCTGACAAATTATTTTGTGATAATACTTGTGTGTATAATTACCCTTTTTCCCTTATGTATATATTGAACACAAGGAATAGACGGTGTCATCCTTATCCGGTTCAATATTGGACCCTTAAACATTTATCCTGTTATGCAGGATGGGCAAATTCCATCTAGGTCACTCGTGTTCCTCAGCATGCTTCGTGGAGTACCCAACAATTGTCTTTATGGTCATCCAGTTACGGACAATGTTTGATCAGCACTCGACTCTACATCTAGGGTCCATAGTGGTTTCAAGTCAAAGGGTGGTATACACCACTATCACCATGAGAATAACTTATGACACTTTGCATAACATTTTATGTAGTATTCTCATAGTGGGTCAATTCAGTATAAATATTACTCTTAATATTCATACCTATGTTTAAGACTTGATAACTCCTTATCCATGATCCATGAAATGTGATCATCAGTCTATATACATAATAGTCTTAATGCTTTAAAGTTATCCCACTTCACAACAAAGCTCGACTACAGATACTTTAAGAATAATGTCCTTATGTTTAATGTGATCTCATGATTAAGTCACACTTGATACATTAAACGGACTAGCTATTCTAGGGACTTTATTAAACAAATATAATAAAGAAAAAAGCCTTTTATTATTAATAAATAATTTGACACAAGTACCAAAAATATTGGCCTCTAGAGCTTACACCAACAATCTCCCACTAGCACTAGAGCCAATCAAGCATACCCCTAATACCCATATATCTAGTATGGCCATCATGCTTCTGCTACGCAAGAGGCTTTGCTAGTGGGTCAACAATATTGTCAAGTGTAGGTACTCTATATATCTTCACATATCCTCTATCTATTATCTCTCAAATGAGGTGATAACGCCTAAGTATGTGTTTGGATCGTTGGTGAGATCTAGGCTCTTTAGCTAGTGCGATAGCACCATTGTTATCACAATAGAGATCAATGGGATCCATAATGCTAGGAACTATGCCAAGTTCACTAATAAACTTTTTGATCCAAACAACTTCCTTTCCTGCACTTGAGGCAAAAATATACTCAACATCAGTTATAGAATCAACAATTGTATCTTACTTTGAACTTTTCCAGCTCACAACACCACCGTTTAAACAAAACACATAACCAGATTGCGATCTAAAGTCATCCTTATCTGTCTAGAGCTAGCATCGGTGTATCCAATTACAATAAGCTCTTCCTGACCTCCATATATCAAGAATGTGTCCTTAGTCCTTCTCAAATAATTAAGGATATTCTTGACAACTACCTAGTGAGCATCGTCGGGATCAGATTGGTACCTACTCATTGCACTTAAAGCATACGAGACATCTAGTCGAGTACATAACATGGCATACATGATATATCCTATTGCAGATGCATATGGAATCTTATTCATGTGATCCCTTTCTTCCTTAGTTGAAGGGGATTGCATTTTTGATAGACACATGCCATGTTGCATAGGTATGAATCCTTTCTTTGAATTATGGATATTAAAAGCGTCTCATCACTTTGTCTATGTATGTACTCTGACTTAGGGCTAGCAGTTTTTATGATCTATCTCTATAGATCCTGATTCCTAATATATAGGCTGCTTCAGCTAGGTCTTTCATAGAAAAGCATTTCCCCAACCAAGTCTTTATATGTCATCTACATATAATACCAGGAAGACGATCATGCTCCCACTAACCTTGTTGTAGACACAAGGCTCATCTTCATTCTTGATGAATCCATATTGTTTTACTATTTCATCAAAACGAAGATTCCAACTTCTAGAAGCTTGATTTAATCCATAGATTGATCTTTGTAACTTGCATATCTTTTGGGCTTCTTTTGGTATGTCAAATCCTTCAGGTTATGTCATGTACACATCCTCAAGAAGATTCCCATTAAGGAAAGTAGTTTTGACATCCATCTGTCATATTTCATAATCATGATATGCAGCAATATCAAGTAAAATTCGAACATATTTAAGCATTGCAATTGGTGAAAAGGTTTCATCATAGTCAACCCCATGAATTTATTTATATCCTTTTGCAACCAGTCTTGTCTTATAGGTATGTACCTTACCATCCATGTCAGTCTTCTTTTTGAAGACCCACTTGCATCCTATAGGGTTAACTCCTATAGGAGGTTCTACCAAGTTCAAAACCTAGTTTGTGTACATGGAATCCATTTCAGATTTCATAGATTCTAGCCACTTCTTAGACTTAGGACCAGTTATGGCCTCTTGGTAGGTCGCAGACTCATCTTGATCCATGAGTAATACATCACCTTGATCAATTATGAGATATCCATATCTCTCAGGTAGGTGACGTATCCTGCTTGACCTACGCTGGTCTTGTTCTACTTGAGCATGTTGCTCTTTCACAACTACTTGTGTTTCCTGCTCTAATTCCTCCATAGGTGTATCAATGCTTTGTGATTCTTGAATTTCTTCAAGCTCTACTTTCCTCCCATTTATTCCTTTGGAAATAAAATCCTTTTCTAGGAAGACTCCAGTTCGAGCGGCAAACACTTTGCCCTCAAAATGATTGTAGAAGTAATACCCTCTTATTTCTTTAGGATACCCCATAAATAAGCATTTGTCAAATTTGGGCTCAAGCTTAGTTGAAATTTGTCGTTTCACATAAACTTTGCAACCCCAAATCTTCATATAAGAAATATGTGGTTTCTTACAACTCCATATCTCATATGGTGTCTTCTCAACCTTTTTGGATGGAACACGGTTAAGTGTGTAAGCTGCTATCAATAGTGCATGTCCCCAAAAGGAGTTTGGAAAATCGGCGTGACTTATCATGGATCAGACCATGTCGAACAAGGTTCTATTTCTTCTCTCAGATACACCGTTCCATTGGGGTGTTCCAAGAGGAGTAAGTTGGGATAGAATCTCACAGTCTTTCAGATGGTCATCAAACTCTAGGCTTAAATATTCACCACCTCGATCTGATCGAAGAGTTTTAATATTCTTACCTAGTTAGTTTTATACTTCATTCTTGAATTCCTTGAACTTTTCAAAGGACTCTGATTTGTGTTTCATTAAATACACATAACCATATCTACTGAAATCATCAGTAAATGTGATGAAGTACTAAAAACCTCATTTGGTTGGTATGTTCAGTGGTCCACATACATCAGTATGTATGAGGGCCAAAATATCATTAGCTCTTTCACCTTTTCCTATGAATGGAGACTTTGTCATCTTTCCAATTAAACAAGATCTGCATGTCTCATATGATTCATAACCAAAGAGTCCCAGAGTCCATCTTTATGGAGTTTGGAAATGCGTTTCTCATTTATATGGCCAAATCGACAATGCCAAAGGTAAGTTGGATTTAAATCATTAGGTTTCATCCTTTTATTATTAATGTTATAAATAGGTATTTCAAGATCAAGAATATATAGTCCATTGTTCATTTTTGCAGTAGCATAGAATATATCATTCAAACAAATGAAGCAACAATTGTTCTTTATTATGAATGAAAAACCAAACTTGTCCAAACAAGAAACGAAAATAATATTCCTGCTAATTTCAGGTACATAATAACAGTTCTCTAACTGAATTATTAAACCACTAGGTAAATTCAATACATAAGTTCCTACGGCTAAAGCAGCAACCTTTGCTCCATTGTCAACTCGTAGGTCAGCTTCACCTTTTTCCAAATCTCTACTCCTTTTTAGCCCCTGCACATTGGTACAAATGTGAGAACCACATCCAATATCTAATACCCATGATGCAGAAGTAGATAAATTAATTTCAATAACAAAAATACTTGAAGTTGAAGTCTCTACTCCATTCTTCTTATCTTCCAGGTACTTTGGGCAGTTTCTCTTCCAGTGTTCGGTCTTACCACAATGGAAGCAGGTGTCATCCTTTGCTATGCATCCACTAGGCTTCAAAGCAGGAGCAATGGGTTTGAGTTTCTCAACTCCTTGCCTTTCCCTTTACCACCCTGTTTGGTGGGCCTTTTGTTCTGCTTCTTTCCATTTTCGATCATCATAATGGGCTTCCCTTTTAACTTCAGATTCTACTCAATAGTTCTTAACAGGCCTAGCAGTTCAGGAAGAGTTTTGTCCATATCATTCATGTAGAAATTAAGGACAAATTAACTGAAGCCCTCTGGAAACGATTGCAAAATCAAATCAATCGCAAGTTCCTTTCCGAGGGGAAAACCTAACCTCTTAAGGTTCTCCACATACCCAATCATCTTGAGCACATGAGGACCTAAAGGGGCTCCCTCAGCTAACTTTCCTTGAAAAAGGGATTTTGAAACTTCAAACCTTTCATGTCTTGCATACTCTTGATAGAGCATCTTCAGGTGTCCGGTCATATCGAATGTTGTTATATTCTCATGTTGCTTTTGCAACTCCGAGTTCATGGTAGCTAGCATGAGGCAAGCCACTTCATTGACATCGTCTACATGCTTCTTATAAGCATCTCTCTCTTCCTTAGGTGCATAACTAGGAGGTTCCTCTTTAGGAATAGGTTCCTCCAAGACATACAACTTTTTATCATGCTTGAGGACAGTCCTCAGATTTCGGTGTCAATCCAGAAAATTTGTCCCAGACAATTTTTCCTTATCAAGGACTGACCGCAAAATGTTGTTAGAGGTGTTTGTTGTCATGGTAATCTACATGAAAAATATGAAAATATAAGTATCATTAAAATAACATATTTAATTAGGCCTTTAATTAAATATGATCCAACTATTTTACTCAAAACTAATGACCCTCACCATTTGATTCGGAAAATCCCGTTGGAAGATTTTCTAGTGGGTCGAGATCCACATTTCACTTTGTTTTAAGTCCGCGTAGGTGGATTACACAAAACTAGGTTATTTAGGTAGGAACTCCTTCCAATTGTATCTAATACAACTCTCGAATATTTTAGTTGGGTGAATAACTCCTTATTTCAATCCATCATATGGATCATTTCCAACTCTTACTTCTAAACGTATATAATCTTATTATAATTTGTTTAGTTAAGTTTGACCCATTGTTTTAGCAATTGGATATTACAATTATCCCATTGCACCTTACTAATATAGAACATGCACCTCGCGTAGGCGAAACCTACATTATTCGATATTAGTCTTGATGAATGCTAAAACTTGGAAAGCATAAACTTAATATTTAATTTGAGGGAATTTGCAATTATTGTGATCTCACCGGCTTATTTATCATATAAATTGTCTCTCACATGCATAACATACATTTACATGCATCAACATACATACAAAATGAAACAGTTATGGCCCCGAGCGCAATTGTTCTCCCAAGCCAATAAGAGAACCTAAGTTAACCTAATAACGATATAAGCTTATCCAAGCAAGACCTTCAAGGTTGTCCTCATTTGATATTGTATTCTTCTCTTTTTTTCATAACACTACATTACATAAAAGAAACTCGTTTTACATACGAGGGAGTGAGATGAGAAAAGAAGTTACATTAAGAGATTAAAAGAGAGGCACGACACGCATGTCGTATTTTAAAATCCCAAAAACAAAATAAAGGAAAACTAAGGTCATAACCGATCACCACAAGATAACAATAATAAACACATTATTATTATTAATTAAAATTTTTTAATTAAATAAATTAAATTAAATTTCAGCGGATGATCATACTACGCAGAGTTAGCCGGGGGTTCCGCTTCCCGGTCAGCGGACGATGCTTCCGCTGACCGTTCAGCGGACGAGGGTCAAGGGGGCAGCGCCCCAACACAAAATTTTAATAAACAATTCATTTGAAATCGGCGCTGTTTTTCGCATCAACACTTGATACTTTAAAGCACAACTCTTGTGCAGTCACAACCTTAATCACATAACTCTTTGACAACACAACCCTTGTACCATCATGAACTATAATGCATCAATTTCATACTGTCAAACACACCTCGATTGATAATTCAGTATGATTGATCAACACGCCATTGCTTCACCATACTAATGTCGGATTCCGAAGCAAATGACCATTGATCGCTCAAAAGAAACAATCATTAGGTGTTTGAATGAACGAAATAGAAACAGTATATCATATATACCATATTTTCCATCAGAATTACTTATATCATATATATTAATTGATCGATCTCATTTGTGTAACCTATGGGCGATCGATGTATCGCTGCTTCACCATACTAACGTCAGATTCCAAAGCATAGTCAACATCAATCATCCAAATCGTACACACATGATGCCAAATTTAATTACTCATTTATTATTTAATTCATTATATCTTTTAATCATATTAATACATAAAATACATGAAATAAACAACTATCAGATGCATGGTTTCGTAAGTAGCTCTGATACCACTGAAGGAAAATTGTGATCTAAAATGTAGTGGAAATTAAAAAAAAATCTCCTTTAGTGATCCTTACGAATGGGCATGATCAGTGATAGAAATAGTTACCTCTTGTGGCAATTGAAACCTTTGATGCGGATCTAAGGAGTGATCATGAGCGTTGAATGGTGACAACGCCTCTACTCAGTCCACACGAGCGAATTCCTTCAATCTCAGTGCTAGCTGTTACGAATGAAGGCTTTGAGTTAGAGAGAGAGAGAGAGAGACAAAAACAAAATTTCATCTAATGAAATGCTTCTACAAAAGGGTTCTATTTATAGAACCACTTGTGTGGGCTGCAAGCTAAAAATTCCACTTAAGTGTATGTGGCCCATATCTTATGATATACCAAAAATCACTTAAGCACGTGGTACCTTACCATATTTTGTATTCTACTTAAGTGCATTGTACCTTACGATGTTCTACAATTCACTTAAGTGCACCGTACCTTACGGTGTTCCTTATTTACTCTATCTCTCATCAATTTGTCCTTTTGTGTGTGACCCTGTAGGTTTTCGCGACATTAGTAATTATATTAGATCACGTATTTAACATAATAAATAGTAAGCGGTATCTAGGAACACATCACTGCTACCCAAGACACGAAAATGTCATGTGATCTGATAAATCCTTTTGTGATAATACTTATGTGTATAATTACCCTTTTTCCCTTATGTTTGTATTGAACACAAGGCATAGACTGTGTCATCTTTGCCCAGTTCAATATGGGCCCTTAGACATTTATCCTGTTACGCAGGATGGGCAAATTCAATCTAGGTCACTCATGTCCCTCAGCATGCTTCGTGGAGTACCCATCAACTCTCTTTATGATCATCCAGTTACGGACAATGTTTTTGATCAGTAATAAAGCACTCGACTCTACATCTAGGGTCCATAGTGGTTTCAGGTTGAAGGGTAGTATACACCAATATCACCATGAGAATAACTTCTGACACTTTGCATAACATTCTATGTAGTAGGTGAAGGAGAATTGCGACCCAAAGCGCAGCGGAAATTAAAAATTTCTCCTTTAGAGATCCTTACGAATGGTCATGATCAGTGATAGAATATTTACCTCTTATGACGGTTGAAACCTTTGGTGAAGATCTCTTCTGACGATCAAAACCCTTTGATGCAGATCTCTTGTGACGATCAAACCCTTTGATGCAGATCCACTAAACGATCACGAACGTTGAACGATGACAACGTCTCTACTCAGTCCACACGAACGGTTTCCTTCAATCTCAGTGCTAGCTGGTACGAATGAAGGCTTTGAGTAAGAGAGAGAGAGAGAGAGAAAACGAAAAGAATGCAACCGCACTTAGTGCTTCTGCACAAGGGTTCTATTTATAGAACCACTTGTGTGGGCTTCAAGCTAAAAGCCCACTTAAGTGTATTTTGGCCCATATCTTATAATATGCCCAAAATCACTTAAGCCCATGGTACCTTACCATATTTCGTATTCTACTCAAGTACACCGTACCTTACGATGTTCTATAATCCACTTAAGGGCACCGTACCTTACGATATTCCTTAGTTACTCTATCTCTCATCAATCCGTCCTTTGTGTGTGACCCTGTAGGTTTTCGCGGCGTTGGCAATTATATTAAATCATGTATTTAACATAATAAACAGTGAGCGGTATCTAGCAACACGTCACTGCTATCCAAGACACGAAAATGTCATGTGATCTGACAATTCCTTCTGTGATAATACTTATGTGTATAATTACCCTTTTGCCCTTATGTCTATATTGAACACAAGGCATAGACCGTGTCATCCTTGTCCAGTTCAATATTGGGCCCATAGACATTTATCCTGTTATGCAGGATGGGCAAATTCCATCTAGGTCACTCATGTCCCTCAGCATGCTTCGTGGAGTACCCATCAACTGTCTTTATGGTTATCCAGTTACGGACAACGTTGGATCAGCAATAAAGCACTCGACTCCACACCTAGGATCCATAGTGGTTTCAGGTCGAAGAGTGGAATACACTATTATCACCATGAGAATAACTTATGACACTTTGCATAACGTTCTATATAGTATTCTCATAGCGGGTCAATCCGGTATAAATATTACTCCTAATATTCATACCTATGTTTAAGACTTGATAACTCTTTATCCATGATCCATGAGATGTGATCATCAGTCTACAAACATAATAGTCTTAATGCTTTAATGTTATCCCACTTCACACTAAAGCTCGACTACGGATACTTTAGGAATAGTGTCCTTATGTTTAATGTGTTCTCATGATTAAGTCACACTTAATACATTAAACGGACTATCTATTCCAGGGACTTTATTAATCAACCATAATAAAGAGAATGCCTTTTATTATTCGATACAAGTACCAAAATGTATTGGCCTCTAGGGCTTACACCAACAGTATGATCATAGCGGGTCAATCCAGTATAAATATTACTCCTAATATTCATACCTATGTTTAACACTTGATAACTCCTTATCCATGATCCATGAGATGTGATCATCAGTCTATATACATAATAGTCTTAATGCTTTAATGTTATCCCACTTCACAACAAAGCTCGAATATGAATACTTTAAGAATAGTGTCCTTATATTTAATGGGATCTCATGATTAAGTCACACTTGATACATTAAATGGACTAGCTATTCTAGGGACTTTATTAAACAAATATAATAAATAAAAAAGCCTTTTATTATTAATAAATAATTTGACACAAATATCAAAAGTATTGGTCTCTAGGGCTTACACCAACAATCACATCTAGCAGCGGCAAAAAGGATACTAAGGTATCTGAAAGGAACTCTCGACTATGGCATTTTGTTTCCTGCAGCTGATGAAGGAAAATAATACAAATTAGTGAGATACACCGACCTAAGTTGGTGTAGTGATGTTGAGGATCGAAAATCCATAGCGGGCTAAGTGTTTATGCTAGGTGGTGCACCAGTTGCTTGGAGTTCGAGAAAAGAGCCAGTAGTGGCATTATCATAGTGCAAAGTAGAATACATAGTTGATTCTCTTTATGCATGTCAAGCAACATGGATGGTGGATCTGGTCGAAGAGATAACAACGAAGAGTC
The DNA here is from genome assembly GCF_024323335.1 of Lathyrus oleraceus. Taxonomy (NCBI): domain Eukaryota; kingdom Viridiplantae; phylum Streptophyta; class Magnoliopsida; order Fabales; family Fabaceae; genus Lathyrus; species Lathyrus oleraceus. The sequence continues at coordinate 393,964,650 of NC_066584.1, forward strand.
ATGGAGCAATTACCATGAAGATCGACAGCATGTCAACTATCAATCTTGTGAAGAATTCGATAGCACATGGTCGAAGCAAGCACATCGAGGTGAGGTTCCATTATCTTCGAGAGCAGGTAGCAGATGGGAAGATGAATGTGGAACATGCAAAACTGAGAATCAGATTGCAGACATCATGACAAAGGGAATGCAGGTCGAAGTGTTCAGAAGACTAAGAGCTATGATGAATGTAGATAGCTTAGACACAATGAATTATGTGGTATGTTAAATTGTAAGTTCTTATGTCGAAGTAGGTTGCTCAACAGAACAAGGAAGTGTCAAATCACCTAGGGTGTTGAGTTGTGTTAGTGTGTGAAGTGTCGAAACATGTTGCCTCACACAGGATTTTGACTTAGACCTATTTTAGTAGTGTTAGCTATTTTGGGATTTTATGGTTTTAGGCTTTGACTTGGGGTCCAAGTTAACCTAAATCTATAAATTGAGAGAGTAACCCTTATTTGTGTAATGAAGTGAATAGAGTATTCATAACTTTGTAATTCACAGTATTTTGCAGTTGCAAAATGAATAAGAAGTTTTCTACAGTTTATGAGTAGAGAGAAACTCTATAGAATTTAATTCTTCTTCTCCTTCATCGTTCTTTACTTTCTTTCTTTCTCCATTGTTCTTATCTTTTCGTTGTTATTGTGTGGGTCATAATAATCTTGTTCATCAAGATTGATTGAAATTCTCCATAGATTTTGGTGAATTTCCAGCAAAAAGTGTATGAAACTTTTATAGTTTACCTTTATATGAATTTAAATGTATAAGTTATAAAACTAATAGTTTTATAGTTTTATTTTCTCTCAAAGTTGATCATATATGTTATTTAAGGTAACATTCAAAATTCTTACATGTTTAAAATATGTTTGAATAACTTTGATTTAGTATGAGCTGAACATAAAATATACTAAAAAGTAATAAGTCTTTGAAGTATTATGTTTTAGAAATAGAAGTTGAATATAATTGTGTTATTTAAAGGTGTTTTAGAAATAGAAGTTGAATATAATTGTGTTATTTAAAGGTCTAAAGATTTTTTTGTTTGTGTTAGTAAAAGATCTGATGTTATTGTAGATTAATTTTGCATGTTGAAAATATGTTTGAAGAACTATGATTTAGTAGAAGCGGATGTTTGTTTTTTGTTTCAATTTCACATATAAATTAGTTACAAACAATTTTTAAGTTTCTTCTACCTTATGTTCTACTAAGTTTTTGTTAGGGCCAAGAAAATTAATGATATTATAATGATTCGTAAGTCATTTAAATATTTAATCTATTTTTGTTATTATTTAAGTTTAGAAGTTTGTAATTATATTTTTGTATTTATTTTATCTTAATAATAGCTTAATTTATATAAAAAATTATTATAGTATGTATATTTCTATAATTTATATTTATTTTACCTTAATAGTTATATAACTATTTAAATTAGAGTAATTATTATTAAAATTGTTTCTTTTTATAGTTTATGATAATTTAGATACAACTAATTTTATTATTTAATTTTTTAAAATAAATTTATGCCATTCATAAAAATAATACAAAATTTATTTTTGATGTCTAAGTTATAACTTTCTTATGTTTTATTTTTAAATAGATTAAAACTCATCAATTTTTACTTAACGAATAAATTTTGCAATAAATTACAGTTATATCTTATTAGTGAAAAAGGATAAAAGAAAAAGCATCAATTATTTTGTTAAGTAATCTAAATTTCATATAATGATGTGCGTAAAATGATATTCTCTATATTTTTTTTTTGGATTAATGATATGATAAAATAAATATAAATTTGTAAAACAAATCAATACAAAAATACTTTTTTAATTAATTATTTATTATTGAATAGGGTGAAAATAAAAGTTATGTCAAATTCAATTTAATAATATATTTATAAAATGAGAATATACTTTTATAAAATAATAAATTTAGAATATAAAAAAGTTATGTCAAATCCAAAAAGGAGTAATACTTTATAATAAAAAAAAGTAAAAAAAAAAAAAAAAAGAGATCATAAGTTTGTGTGATGGAAAAAAAATCTTCTAAAAAAATAGAAAATAGTAATTAATAAAAAATATAAATAAATCAATTTATTAATTAAAACTTTGCATTAATACAATGAATGAGTGGGTGATTATAGTTAAGGGGTAAAAGTTAAAGAATATAAAAAATGGTTGTTCAAAGGTTGGTATGGTGAGAAAAATATTTTTTTTTTAAATAATATATGAAAATATCAGTTGATAAAAAATGTAACTAAACTAATTTATTAATTAAAATTTAACATTAATATAATGAGTAATTGATTCTCACATATAAAATAAAGGTCTAAATTTTACAATTTCTTACCAATAAAGGTCTAGATAATTTATCTATGTAAGTAGATATAATATAAATATATGTAATTTTATCTCTCATATTATTGACTAAAATGTAACTTTTTTCTAATTTATTGTCTGCCACATTAAAAAATTAATAGTATAATTGCAAACATAATCTAAATGGCCTACAAAATAATTTTATATGCAAATAAAAAATTAAATATTAACTATTATATAAAATATATAATTTTATTTCTAATATGAAAATAACAGTTAATAAAAAGTGTAACTAAACTAATTTATTAATTAGAGTTTAGCATTAATATAATGAGTAAATGAATCTGACATATAAAATAAATGTCTAAATTTTACAATTTCTTACGAATAAAGGTCTAGATAATTTGTCATGTAAGCAGATATAATATAAATATGCATAATTTAATCTCGCATATTATTGACTAAAAAGTAAATTATTTATTTATTTATTGTCTTTCACATTAAAAAATTAATATTATAATTAAAAACATAATCTAAATGGCCTACAAAATAATTTTATATGCAAATAAAAAATTAAATATCAACTATTATAAAAATATATATAGTTTTATTTCTAATATACCCATGCGAAGCACAGGTCGACATTCTAGTTTATAAAAAAAAAACTAAATATTGCAACTAAACTATTTCAATAATGATAGTAGATATCATAACACGATACTCGAATTTTGTAGAAGAGCGGAATATAATATCTTATTTTTTTATTGTTCAAAGAAAAAAGTGAGTCTCAAAGAAAGATACAAAAATATGTGATAAACTTATGATCTGTGGAGTCACCAACCCAATCAGCATCAAAATATGCACATAACTCTAATGAGGACAATAAGGGAAGTAAGAGGTTTTGAAATTGGGTTCCCTGAAGATAACAAAGAATGCGAAATGACCCAATATATTGTACTGGAGGACACAAATTGACTAACATGAAATTCATATACAATATCAGATATGGTAATTATAAGATACGTTTGGATGTCAATCATAATGCGTTACAAACTGGAATCTGATAGAGAAACACCATCAGGGGAAGTATATTTCACATTTAATTCAAGAGGATTATTTGTTGTTCTAGCATCAGAAAGGCAAACTTGTTTACGAATGTTGAAAATATACTTTGATTGAAAGAGAAGTTAGCCTCTAGGAGAGTAGGCAACTTCAATCCTCAAGAACTAGTGAAAAGTACCTAAATCATTCATCTCAAACTGTTTGGCTAATTAATTTTAAATCACCAATCTCATCAACTTCATCACCTCTAATAGAACATATCATCAACATATAATGAAATTAAAATACGACCCTTTGAGGTGGTCTTGGCAACCGAAGTAGAATCATGATCGCTACAAAAATAGAAAGAGATGCGATAACAATGGTAAACTTCTCAAACCAAACATGCGGAGCTTGCTTCAAACTGTATAAAGCATTCTTCAACTTCACATTTTTCTTTGTTTATGAGAAACACATAACGGATGTAGAATATAAACTTTCTCATGCATATCACCATTTAGAAACACATTTTTAACATTTATATGAAAATATGCCAATGACTAATCGATGAAACAATAATATGAGTATGAATAATCGTTATCTTGATCACATGAAAAATGTTTCTTCATAATTCATACCATATTGTTGAGATAATCTCTTAGCAACATGACGTGATTTGTAGCGCTCAACTAACCCAACAAGCTTAGTTTTAATTTCGTATACCCAACGAGACCCAATAGCACATTTTCGAGGAGGAAGACATTAATTTCCAAGTATTTATCTTGTGCAAAGTAGAAAGTTCTCCGGTCATAGTTTTCTACCAAAGATGTAAAGTGTTGGTTCTAAGTGTTGACAGCAATTTTGGTAAAACCTAGAGTGTTCACAAGTTGTCACATGTATTGTCTTGACATAAGATAACTTGTATTTGCTCGATGTTTAAAATATGATTATGCAGGATTTTACTGAGATGTCAGACCCGATGTCATGACATTTGTATACAGAACATTCAGTCTGAATGTTATATATTATGTGATTGCGTTTTTAATGCTAATCTATGTATGATTGATGAGATGATTAAACACGCTATCAATCAGTAATTACAACGAGATTAACTTATTTTCCAAAGAGATCTAATCAATTGTCATGAGAAGATATAAGTGGAAAATAGTTTTAGGGTTTTATGATGTCCAAGCCCAGCCAAATGCTTCTATAAAAAGGACATGAAAAACCTGATTTGATACACAAGAAATAACGAACAAAATATTGAGAGAGAATAAGGGTTTTAGTCTTGTGTGGTCGTGTGAATTGTAAGCCATTCAATTCATCCATAGATGATTGAATTGGTCTGTAACTTGTCACTCTAAGCTTTGAAGCATGAGTGTGTGTTTACTTGATTGAAGCTTTTAAGTAAGATCAAGTATGTGTCTTTGAAGAGTGTCTTCTTTTCATTGTAATTCTTGTTTTATATCACTGTTGTGATTGAGGGGGAGTGAGTAGGATCTCATATCTAAGAGTTCTTAGGTAGAAGTCACATGGGTAGAGATTAGGTGAAAAGACTGTAACTTGAAGTTATTTACTGAGAGTCTTTGAACTGATTCTATTTAGTGGATTTCCTTCCTGGCTTGGTAGCCCCCAGACGTAGGTGAGTTTGCACCGAACTGGGTTAACAATTGCTTGTGTCTCTTGCATTACTGTTCTTTATCTTTTATCCTGTTTGTATTGTTCAGATATTAGTGTCATGACATTACCTTTGACATCTCATATCTGATACCAGAATTTCAATTGGTATCAGAGCAGGCATCCTGCTCTGGTTCTGGGTGAGATCTAGGGACGTTACTTTCTGGTACTATGAAAAGAGATGGAGGATCTGTTCACAGACCATCTATTCTGGATGGATCCAACTATGACTACTGGAAACCTCGAATGATAGCCTTCCTAAAATATCTGGATAATAAGGCTTAGAAGGCTGTTTTAACAGGCTGGGAACATCCAGTTATTACTAAGGATGAAGAAGCTACAACTGATAAGAAGGCTGAAGAACAATGGACCAAGGAGGAGGATGATCTAGCCCTTGGGAACTCTAAAGCATTGAATGCTATATTCAATGGAGTAGATAAGAATATCTTCATATTGGTAAACAACTGTGAGGTGGCTAAAGATGCTTGGGACATTCTCAAAACCACTCATGAAGGCCCCTCTAGAGTGAAGATGTCTAGACTGCAACTGCTCACTACCAAGTTTGTAAATTTAAGGATGAAAGAAGATGAAAATATTCATGAATTTCATATGAATATCCTTGAAATTGCTAATGCCTCAGGAGCCCTGGGTGAGAAGATGTCAGATGAAAAATTAGTGAGGAAAATACTCAGGTCACTCCCTAAGAGATTTGCCATGAAAGTGACAGCCATAGAAGAGTCTCAAGACATTTCTAATATGAGAGTTGATGAGATAATTGGATCCCTCCAAACATTTGAGATGGGAATGTGTGATGGATCTAAAAAGAAAGTTAAAAGCACAGCCTTCATGTCAAACACTGAGGAGAAAGAGGAGGAAAGTGGTCAAGATATTGATGAAGATCTGGCAAATGATGTAGCAATGCTGGGAAGATAGTTCAACAGACTTCTGAAAAAGATGGATGTAAGGTCTAAGGCTAATGTCAAGAACATCTCATCTGACATCAGTAAATCCAACAATGTTGGAAGAAGAACAAGATCAGATGAAAAGCCCAAAGAAGGAAAAGGAGTTCAGTACCATGAATGTGATGGGTATGGACACATTAGAACTGAATGTGGAACCTACCTCAAGAAACAGAAAAGGAGTCTTGATGCCACTTGGTCTGATGAAAGTGAAACAGAAGAGGAGTCTTGCTGCCACTTGGTCTGATGAAAGTGAAACAGAAGAGTCTGCAAATCTTGTGACTGGCTTGACTAGAAGATAGGGTTCTGATGAAGACTCAAGTGATGATGAAGTAACCTTTGAAGAGCTGGCCACTACCTACAGAAAGTTGTGTCACAAAAGTGCAGAAGTGTGCCAACAAGTTGAAAGCCAGAATAAGGTGATAACACAACTAGAGAATGAGAAGGTAGAACACTTGGAAACCGTCTCTAAATTAAAATCTGAATCAGTGTTTCTGAATTCCAAACTAGATGAGATGACAAAGTATGTCAGGATGCTAAACAATGGATCTGAAACATTAGACAAAATTCTCCAGACTGGACAAATGACAGGAGACAAGTCTGGCATTGGGTTCAATGAATCTAAACCTGAGTGCAGCCACACTAGTAGCAAATCTAAACCCAAGTGCAGTCACACTGGTAGCAAACCAGAGATGTCACAACATCATAAAGGAAGACAACAGAAGGGGAAACATCAAATATGGAGATGTCATTACTGTGGAAAATATGGCCACATAAAACCATTCTGCTATAAGTTGTATGGCTATCCTAGTCCTTCTCATCATCAACCTAGACCTAAACATCACATACCTGTCAACAGAAAACAATGGGTTCCTAGGAATGGTGTTACAAGCCTGATAACTCACACTTCCTTCAGAGTTTCAGCCAAAGAAGACTGGTATTTTGACAGTGGGTGTTCCAGACACATGACTGGAAAGAAAAACCTGCTAACTGGCCTTCATCCTCATGCCACTAGCTATGTAACCTTTGGTGATGGAGCAAAGGGTGAAATCAAGGGAATTGGTAAGCTTAATTGCCCTGGAGTTCCTAATCTTGACAATGTCCTACTTGTTAAGGGACTGACTGTAAATCTAATAAGCATTAGTCAACTATGTGACCAAGGTTTAACTGTAAACTTCACAAAAGATGAATGTCTGATTACTAATAAAGAAAATGAAGTGATCATGAAAGGAGTTAGGTCTAAGGACAACTGCTATATGTGGAGTTCTCAAGAAACTGGTTATTCTTCAATGTGTTCTCTAGCCAAAGAAGAAGAAGTGAAGATATGGCATCAAAGATTGGGTCGTCTGCATCTTAAAGGAATGAAGAGGATTATATCTATTGAAGCTGTTAGAGGAATTCCCAACTTCAAGATTGATGAAGGAAGAATTTGTGGAGAATGTCAGATTGGAAAACAGACAAAGATGTCACATCAGAAGCTCAGACATGACACCACTTCCAGAGTGCTGGAACTTCTCCATATGGATTTGATGGGTCCCATGCAGGTGGAAAGTCTTGGTGGGAAGAAGTATGCTTATGTAGTGGTGGATGATTTCTCCAGATACACCTGGGTCAATTTTATAAGAGAAAAACCTGATGTATTTGAAGTTTTCAAAGATCTTTGTCTAAGACTTCAAAGAGAAAAGGAAAGTCAAGTTATTAAAATCAGAAGTGATCATGGGAAGGAATTTGAAAACAGAAAATTTGCTGAATTCTGTGCATCAGAAGGAATCAGTCATGAGTTCTCATCTCCCATTACTCCCCAGTAAAATGGTGTGGTAGAAAGGAAAAATAGAACCCTCCAAGAATCAGCCAGAGCTATGATTCATGCCAAGAAATTGCCCTACCACTTTTGGGCTGAAGCTATGAACACAACCTGCTATGTTCACAACAGAGTAACCTTGAAGAAAGGAACTCCTACTACCTTATATGAAGTCTGGAAAGGGAGAAGACCCACAGTCAAATACTTCCATGTGTTTGGTAGTAAATGCTATATCCTGACTGATCGTGAACAAAGAAGGAAGATGGATCCCAAAAGTGATAAAGGAATATTTCTAGGCTACTCAACAAACAGCAGAGCTTATAGAGTCTTCAATTCCAGAACAAAAGTAATGATGGAATCTATCAATGTTGTTGTTGATGATCAACAGACTGATGTTACAGACGATGTTGAGACATCTCTAACTGATCCCCCAGCTGATGTCTCAGACAAAAATAATGAGAGTGAACCTCCTCAAGCTGAACTTGAAGATGACAAAATCAACAAGGGACCCTCCATCAGAATTCAGAAGGATCATCCCAAAGATCTCATTATAGGAGACCCAAATAAAGGGGTCACAACTAGATCAAAGGAAGTGATCTCACATGGCTGCTTTGTGTCCAAGATTGAGCCTAGGAATGTCAAGGAAGCCTTGACTGATGAGTTCTGGATCAATGCCATGCAGGAGGAGTTAGGTCAATTCAAGAGGAATGAAGTATGGGAACTGGTTCCAAGACCTGAAGGAATAAATGTCATAGGTACAAAGTGGGTGTATAAGAATAAATCTGATGAACAAGGGGTGGTTACTAAAAAAAAGCAAGATTAGTAGCACATACTCAATTTGAAGGAGTAGATTTTAATGAAACATTTGCTCTTGTAGCTCGCCTGGGTCCATTAGACTATTGCTTGGAGTGGCATGTATTCTGAAGTTCAAACTGTTCCAAATGGATGTAAAAAGTGCCTTCTTGAACGACTACTTAAATGAGGAAGTATATGTTGAACAACCTAAAGGATTCACATATCCAAATCTTCTAAAGCATGTGTACAAGTTGAAGAAAGCCCTATATGGTTTGAAATAAGCTCCTAGAGCTTGGTATGAGAGACTCACAGTGTTCCTCACTAACAATCGATACAGGAAAGGAGGTATTGACAAGACCCTATTTGTGAATAATGAAGGAGGAAAACTCATGGTGGCACAAATATGTGTAGATGATATTGTGTTTGGTGGGATGTCAGATCAGATGGTAGAAAAATTCGTTAAACAAATGCAGTCTGAATTTGAGATGAGCCTTGTTGGAGAACTGACCTATTTCCTTGGGCTACAAGTCAAGCAGATGGAAGATTCTATCTTTCTATCTCAAAGAAAATATGTCAAGAACATTGCTAAGAAGTTTGGCATGGAGAATGCAAGTCATAAAAGGACACCAGCTCCTACACATTTGAAAGTCTCCAAAGATGAAAATGGTGTTAGTGTAGATCAAAGTCTATACAGAAGCATGATAGGAAGTCTTCTATATCTCACAGCAAGTAGACCTGACATTGCCTTTGCTGTAGGTGTTTGTGCTAGATATCAAGCTGAACCAAAAGTCAGTCACATAAACCAAGTGAAGAGGATACTGAAATATGTCAATGGCACCAGTGACTATGGGATGTCATATACTCATGGTTCTGGATCTATGCTGACTGGATATTGTGATGCTGACTGGGCTGGAAGTGTTGATGATAGGAAAATCACATCAGAAGGATGTTTCTTCTTGGGGAACAACTTGATATCATGGTTTAGCAAGAAACAAAATTGTGTGTCCCTATCCACTGCTGAAGCTGAATACATAGCAGCTGGGAGTAGTTGTTCTCAACTAGTTTGGATGAAACAAATGTTGACTGAATATAATGTCACACAAGATGTCATAACATTGTACTGTGACAACCTGAGTGCTATAAATATTTCTAAGAATCCTATTTAGCACAGCAGGACAAAGCACATTGATATTCGTCATCACTTTATTAGAGAACTAGTGGAAGAGAAAATCATAGCCCTGGAGCAGGTTCCTACTGAAATGCAATTAGTTGACATATTTACAAAGGCTTTAGATGCTAATAAATTTGAATGTTTAAGAGGGAAATTAGGGATTTGTATCCATGAGAATTTATAGCAATTAATATGGAGTGGAAAAGGTAACAAAAATATTGTCTGCCCATATAAAAGAAAGTGCCCCATTTATGGTAAATCATTACCTAGTATTGGAACTACCATCTATAACATTTTCACACGCAACCTCAGCACAACCACTTCCATCTTCATCAAACTGTATCGACCATCTCTGTTAGGGCAACAAAAATTCTTTCACAAGCTCAACAAGATGTCACAACATCCTTCATCTTCTGGTTCTAAACCTACTCATAAAGCAAGAACACCCTCCATGGATTTTCTGGATGAAGACATTTTGGAAGTGATTCCTCTATCAGTCATCTCAGACGACGCCCCTGGTCCATCCTCCACTGCTGGACATACTAAAGGTAACAGCTCTGATAACCCTACCTCTAAAGATGACATGCATCATACTGATCGTGTCATTATAAATTTGGTCACGAGGATCCTAAATGAAGGACACTCAGTCAAGGGAGTTTCGACTCCTCTGTCTAGAAGGGACCCTTCACCTGAGGTGGAACCCCACAATGAGAAAGAGGATGAGTTATCTAGGTCAGAGAAAGATATAGTTGCTGAGGGACTGTGTTCTTTAGGGCAAACCCTGCCTAGTAAGAAATCTGTAGATGCTTCTCAAAAGCATGACTCTGGTAAGAAGGTGATTGACTTGGAAGAAGAAATCTCAAATGATGAAGATGACAACTTGCTTCATCACTTGAAGCCAAGTGTTGCAAAGAGAATGAAGACCAGGAAAGGCAGGTCTGTGGCTGAGATGATGACAGCCAGAACTAGTAAGAAGGCTATTGTTGTAGGTCCTTCAAAGTCATGGAGTAAAGTGGAGGTCAAGAAGAGAAAGGTAAGAGAAAGTTTTGATTCAGAGGATGATGTTGAAGCCGATGTCCCATACATCTCTCCTATCAAAAGGTTTACTGTTAGAAAATCTCCTGCTAAGGTTGCAACTGTGCATTTGGATAACATTTCCTTCCATCTGGAAGATGGTGCATCCAAGTGGAAATTTGTAATACAGAGGAGAGTTGCTGTGGAAAGAGAACCGGGGAAGGATGCTGTGGAAGTTAAGGAAGTCATGGATTTGATCAAGTCTGCTGGTTTAATGAAAACAATTAGTGGATTACCCCAATGTTTTGAAGGCCTTGTGAAGGAGTTTGTGGTGAACATCCCTGAGGAGTTTGCTGACAAGAACAACAAAGAGTTTTGCAAGGTGTTTGTTAGAGGAAGGTGTGTAAGGTTCTCTCCTACTGTGATAAATAAGTTCCTAGGAAGAGGAATAAAAGGTGTTGTTGAATTAGAGGCCACAGACAATGAAGTCTGCAGGAAAATCACTGCTGGACAGATCAAGGAATGGCCAAGCAAAAAGCATCTCTTTGATGGGAAATTAACTGTGAAATATGCTATCTTGCATAAGATAGGGTCAGCCAACTAGATACCAACAAACCACATCTCAACAATCTCTAATGCTCTTGGAAGGATAATATATGCTATTGGAACCAAGCTCAACTTTGATTATGGAAGGTTCATGTTTGAACAAATTGTCAAACATGCTTCCACAAATGCAGTGAAGCTGCCAATTGCTTTTCCCTCAATAATTTGTGGGATAATTCTAAGCCAGCAACCTGGTATTTTGAGCACCAGTGATATCCTTAGTAGAAGAAAACCTCCATTGTCAGTTCATTATAAGTTATTTGAAGGCAGACATGTCAATGATATTGTCATGACATCTGCGATGAAGAAGCCAGCCTCTCAAGGTGGCCTGATTGCTGAACTGAAAGAGACCTATAAGGAATTGGAGACTGGGATAAGGGTGGCTAAGGCTAGGAAAGAGGCTTTAGAGGTTCTAATTAATAGCTTGGAGCAAGGAGATATGGATAATGTTGGTGAAGCCAAGGAAACAGATGCCCACACCTCAAGTGAGAGGTCTGATTCTCAAGACAAATCTAGTGGCAGTTCTAGATCTGAAGGTGAAGAAGATGCTAGCTCCTCAGACTGAGTTATGGTGATGATGGTCCCCCTGTTATAATGATGTGTGTTATGGATGCTTGGATGCTTGGATGCTTTAATGTTTGTTGTTTGATGTTTGTAGTTTTTTTTGGCAGTCTTGTTTGATGCCATGATGTAATTTTTGGGTTCTCTTTGTGAGTTCTCTGGATTTCTTTTTATCTCAGCTTTTGTAGCTGTGTATAATTATGGTTCTATAACACCTGACAATTTGTTTTAACATTTTATATGTTATAACATTCTATGTGACATTCTCTGCTGGACTAATTGACATTTATTTTGTCTAATTGGTCTATTTGGTCTATTTTGACTAAAAAGGGGGAGAAGTTAATATGTGGAGAGTTGCAGTTAATATGTGGAGAGCTGCAGTTAATATGTGCTGAAGTAGCTAGGCTAAACAGATGACAACTGATGTTGAACAGAATAATGTTTTGTGTTGTACAGGTGATGTTGAAGGAGATGTCAGAGGGTGATTCTGAATGTTACAGGTGTTGTTGTTGTTGAAGGAGATGTCTGTGTTGAACAGACTTAGGGGGAGAAGAAGCACTTATGTGTTTATTGTGTGTTGTACTAGTTGTTATTATAGTTGCTAGTAAATGTGTGGTTTATTGCTTCTGTTGCTGCTTAACTGCTGATATGTTTTTACTCTTGTGAACAAGTGGATTGATATATGTTTTAGCCAAAATTTGCCAAATGGGGAGTTTGTTGGTTCTAAGTGTTGGCAGCAATTTTGGTAAAACCTAGAGTGTTCACAAGTTGTCACATGTGTTATCTTGACATAAGATAACTTGTACCTGCTTGATGTTTAAAATATGATTATGCAGGATTTTACTGAGATGTCAGACCCGATGTCATGACATTGTATACAAAACATTCAGTCTGAATGTTATGTATTATGTGATTGTGTTTTTAATGCTAATCTGTGTATGATTGATGAGATGATTAAACATGCTATCAATCAGTAATTACAACGAGATTAACTTATTTTCCAAAGAGATCTAATCAACTGTCATGAGAAGATATGAGTGGAAAATAGTTTTAGGGTTTTATGATGTCCAAGCCCAGCCAAATGCTTCTATAAAAAGGACATGGAAAACCTGATTTGATACGCAAGAAATAACGAACGAAATATTGAGAGAGAATAAGGGTTTTAGTCTTGTGTGGTCGTGTGAATTGTAAGCCATTCAATTCTTCCATAGATGATTGAATTGGTCTGTAATTTGTCACTCTAAGCTTTGAAGCATGAGTGTGTGTTTACTTGATTGAAGCTTTTAAGTAAGATCAAGTATGTGTCTTTGAAGAGTGTCTTCTTTTCATTGTAATTCTTGTTTTATATCATTGTTGTGATTGAGGGGGAGTGAGTAGGATCTCATATCTAAGAGTTCTTAGGTAGAAGTCACATGGGTAGAGATTAGGTGAAAAGACTGTAACTTGAAGTTGTTTACTGAGAGTCTTTGAACTGATTCTATTTAGTGGATTTCCTTCCTGGCTTGGTAGTCCCCAGACGTAGGTGAGTTTGCACCGAACTGGGTTAACAATTGCTTGTGTCTCTTGCATTACTGCTCTTTATCTTTTATCCTATTTTTATTGTTTAGATATTAGTGTCGTGACATTATCTTCGACATCTCATATCTGATACCAGAATTTCATAAAGAATAGCCTCTTTATAGGAATTGTGATCACAAAACTGTGAATATAGGTTAAAGAAGAAGAAAAAGAAGCAAAGTAAGTGAAATAGAAAAAACCAGGCAATTAAGTAGACTTACTATCACAAGACGAATAAAGTGGAAAGATAGGAGAAGAAGTATGATCAACATTCGTGGGAAGTTGTTGGGTAGTCATGGGGACAATATGGATATATGTATCAAGAGTAGCAATAATATCAGTCATGCAGTTCTCAAAATTAAAGTCACTAGAAACATCATCATTAATACTAAAATGATCAATATTTGTGAGTTTTCCAAACTACGAGTAATATGATAATCAGAGGAAATAAAGTAAATAGGAATGTGATCAAGAAATACAACATAACGAGAAACATATAGTTTTGTTGCTTGAGAATCATAACAAAGATAAACCTTTTGACTATCCTTATAACCAAGAAAAACACACATGGAAAAACGAGAAGACAACTTACTACGTTATACTTGTTGACAAAGAACAAAGCAAGTAGAAACAAGGACTTCAAAAGAAGAACAATCAGGGATAAAATCATACAGTTTTCGAAAGGAGACAAACCTGATGTTGTAGATGATGGGATTCTATTAATATAAACAACAACAGTAAGAACTACTTCACCCTAAAAATATTTGGGAATCGAAACAAACAACAAAAGGGACCCAGCAGTCTCAACAATGTTACAATATTTTCTTTCAGAAACTATATTCCATTTTGGAGTATCAGTACAATATGTCTAGTGAATAGTGTCATCAAATGTAACTAATTTAGGTAATTTATAAGAGGTATATTTACCCCTTAAATAACAAAGCAAACACTTTATAACAACATTATTTAAGTCTTAATCATCACACAAAACCTATAATAAATGTCGAAATTTTAGAATGAATTTTCTAAAGGTAAATCAAACAATAATGAATAGACATCAATAAGTGAAACATAATATCTAGATCCACCATTGATAGGAACTGGTGATAAACCTCATATATCAGAGTGAATTAAGTCAAAGAGTGCAGATGAAATATAAACACTTATAAGGTAAAGCTGAGATTTTAGCAAATTTACAACCACAACAATCAGAGTTATCACCAATTTATAAATTTTCTAAAGCTCCAGTAGAAGCCTAATACTTTAATCTAGAAGTAGATACATGTCCTTGACGAGAATTCCATAAATAAAAACTAAAATATGGAAATTAAAACCAAAAAATCTAATAAATTAGTATTGGAAGTTAAGGTTGTAGAATCTATGACTCTAACTTATCCAAAAACATGCAGTCCCCATTTTCTACGACTTGTCTCGCTCAGCTTCCTAGATTGTGGATCCTGCACACAACAAAAAGTGGAATAAAATGTAACGAAATAATAAGAAACACACATTTTTCTAACAAAAGAAAGACTTAAAGTAAGGTTAGGAATATAATAAATATCATAAAAATAACATATTGGTTGTGGAGACACAACTAATGTCTATTAATGGCATATGAGTGCCATCAATAATCATAATCGACATAGACGGAGAAGGATTTAAAGACACGGGTGATTTACCATCATATAATAAAAAATAATGTGATTCTCTATAGTCAATGATCTATATGAAAGGAGACATATCAGGCATATAGAAAAGTTCAAACCTTTAGTAAAGGAGGCCTACATGACACATTCCTAAGTGGCGAGAACCTTTTGGAGTTCCTCTGAAATATCACATATTTGAGAAATGGTCTCATATGGGTACACATGATTAGAACAAAAAAAAATAGTAGTGGGAACCACAACAACAAGACTGAATGATGGACTACTAAAATTCTTATTATTTATTCTTAACAATTTGGGACATTGTGATTTTCAATGATCTTTTTCCCTTCAAAAAGCACATTCATAAATACAAACTCCAATTCTCCCTTAATATTTTCCTATATGAATATGAGTAGCAAAACATATGAAATAATGTATAGAGTTTCCTTATTTTACACCATATTAGAGTGAGACTTGCTTTTGATTTCTTCTACAAACAACTCATTAAGAACTGAATCAACATTATAAAGAGGAGTACGATATATAATACTCCCACAAAGACTCTCAAAATCATCACGAAGGACCATCATAAATGGAACGAGGCGTTGTTCTTTTCTTTGGTTTGTGTATGCTTTGTCAACTCTTAATTTAGTTGATTCAATAAGAGTCAGTTGTGATAACTAAAAGGTATCTATTCAACTATATTTGATTGGTTTATGCTTTGTCAACTCTCAAAGGAGCTAAAGATACAAGACCAAGTTCTAAATGTCCACTCCCATACTTGTCAAAAAAGTACATGTGTGCCTGGTATCTTTACACGAGTAGGGGATACTCAGAGGACTTAGTAAATGAGGATGGTTAGGGCTTGCCCGTGGCGGCGAGATGCCATGTTTGCTGATGTTTATGGTGATGAGAGAGGTCAGGTCATGTGAGGTGTGAAGCTCTGTATTATTCAGTATATTGGTTAAGTTATGATTTGTCTTTATCCCGTTAGGGGAGAAGTATTTATAAAGGTCATTGGGCCTAGGGTTTCCTTGGGAATGATAACTTCCCACCCGTTAATGGTGGACCGTTGAATGCCTAATTTCTAGGAGGTCGTGGATCAAATATTGACTATGAATTCTTTCTAACAAATAAACTTCTTTCTCCATGTTTACCATAAGTCGGCGAGTGAGAGACACCTAGGGAGAGGTGATTCTCACCAGGGAGGCAATTCTCTTTTAATGGCTACAAACCTGCCGCCTTTACTAGGCCTTTTCCAAATATAACACTACATAGTCCCCCATACATTAGGGATTTGATAAAGGGAGAATTTATGTTAGACTATAAAGCGTTCGAGTATGTTAAGGCCCTAAATTTCCTGGTGATATAACATGATGAACCAGACGGACTAGGCTTTGAGTCCCTTAGGAAAGGGGTTATAGTAAACCTGGATGATGAGACTCTAAGTCCCTAAGACAGAGTTATATTGACCCTTTTGTTAAGCCTAGATAATGAGACTCTAAGTCCCCCATGCGAGACGTTGGATCTCTAGGGTGGGACTTCTATCAAACCCTCATACAAGACTTTAAACTAAGTCTCTTAGGATAGACTTCAGTCACACCTTATAGGAGAGATTTATATGTTTGATCTCGCCTGAAGAAACTCTAACTCTCTCAAACGAGGAGTTTAGATAGCCTATTTGATGAGAAATATTAATACCTCAGGAAAAGTTATATTGAGCTTGGATGATGAGACTCTAAGTTCCTTAGATGAATTTATATTAAGCATGGATGATGATACTCTAAGTCCCTCGGGCGAAGTTATATTGAGCATGGTTGATGAGACTCTAAGTCCCTTGGGTGAGGCATTGTTAAGCATGGCTAATGACTAGGGATGGAAAAGGGCATGCCCGGCAGAGCGGGGCGAGTATAGTTGAGGGTGCGAGCCTAAAACCTTGGCCCTCTCCACACTAAAAGTGGGAGTATGGGGACTTGCGAGCACTACACATTTAAGCCTAAAAATACTAAAATTTATGCTAACGAACGTGCCCGGAAAAGTCCGTCAAAAAGCAGGGCAGGGAGGGGGGCACATTAGTGGGTGCAAGCCTAAATCTTTGGCCCGCCCCTCACTAAAGTCTCTTAGGTTATACATCATTTGCGCCTCCTAGGCAAGATATATATGTTGGATCCCACTCGAGAAAACTCCAAGTCTCTCAAAAGGGGAGTGTAGATAGTTTATTCGTATTGCTCTGAAGGGAGGCAATGATCTTTGTGTGGAAGTCCCACTTACATCATATTGCCTCTAGAGGTGGCAAAGATCTTTTCTAATAAGTCCATCATACAAGATATTACCGTCAAAGGCAACAAGGATCTTCACTGGGAAGTCCAACATACAAAATATTCCTTTAAGAGGCAACAAAGATCTTCGTCAGGAAGTCCAACATAAAAAAATATTGCCTTAAGAGGCTGAAAGGATCTTCGCTAGGAAGTTTAACATACAAAATATTACCTTAAGATCCGACAAGGATCTTCGCCAAGAAGTCCAACATACAAGATATTTCCTTAAAAGGTGACAAGTATTTTCGCTAGGATGTCCAATTTACAAGATATTTCCTTAAAAGGTGGAAAAGATCTTTTTCAGGAACTCTAACATACAAAATATTGCTTTAAGAGGCATCAAAGATCTTCGCCAGGAAGTTCAACATACAAAATATTACCTTAATAGGCGGCAAAGATCTTCACTTGGAAGTCTAGCATACAAAATATTTCCTTAAGAGGCGACGAAGATCTTTGCTAGGAAGTCTAACATACAAAATATTACCTTAAAAGGAAACAATGATCTTCGCCAGAAAGTCCAACATACAAAATATTGCTTTAAGAGGTAGGAAGGATCTTCACCAGGAATTCCAGCATACAAAATATTGCATTAAGAGGCGGTAAGGATAATCACCAAAATGTCTAACATACAAAATATTAGAAAATGTTCTTGTTGCTCATAAACATTCAAGAAAATGTAAATAGGTAGATAGATGATTATGTCTTTTAAGGAATTGCAACAATCTAACTGTAATAATATTTAAGACGGTGAGCTTACCAAGTTCTGGGTTGTAGTCGTTCGTCTAATTCTTGAAGCTTGTATGCCCCGTGGAGGAGCTTCTGGAATATGCAATATGGTTATTCCCAATTGGGTTGTAGTTTTCTCTATTGTGTAGACAAAACCAATTGCTTTAATACCAGGTTGCCCTCTCACATTTCTACCAGCATGACTTTGGAGTTTTACCTTCTAATGGCCCTATGATTGACAAAAAAATCTCGGATGTGGGCGACTTCTCTTAATTCGTCGACCAAATCTGCAACACATTCCAATCCCGTCTGGTTCAACTCCTGGTTGAACTAGGAGCGTCGCCATGAAGGTGTGTCAATCTCTACAGCCAGTATATCATCTACTTCATATACCATGGTGAACGGAGTTTTCTTGGTGGTAGAGTGGGTGGTGGTGTCATTTGACCATAGTATTTTTTGGAGGAGTTATGCCCATAGACCTTTGGCATCATTGAGCTTCTTCTTAAACCCCTTCAGAATAACTTTGTTTGTCGATTTAACTTCTCCATTGGTTTAAGGATGGACAACGAATACAAAATTTAATTATACACCCCATTTCTGACAAAAATCGATGAATGTAGCGGTGGCAAAATATGTCATATTGTTCAGGACAATGATCCTGAAAAATCCAAATTAGCAAATAATTCCCTACTAATAAAAGGGAAAAGTCATTTTGACACTAACTTTAACACCTAGTATAAATAAAATCTACTACTTTTATTTTTTAATAATTTATTTTACTTAGATTTTTGTGCAAGAATTTAATGATTTGTTATGACCTACAGTGTAAGATACGGTGTAAGCAAAAATCAATGTAAAAATAACAAACCTCCTAATAAAAACACCGAACTCTTTCAATTATGATCTTAGCGACAACTTCTACCTTTATCCACCTTATGATTATATTGTTTAATTAATTGAGATAGAATTGAGAAAAAAGTCAAAACATGACAATGCATTAGCAATTCAGGTGCTTTCGTCCATACAAGTGGTTAAATCAACTGACTAGTTAATGCAAAATGATATTATTATGATCAATGGTGCTATGCTATGTTTTATACAAATTCATGATTAGCTGACCTTCAAAATAATTAAAAGAAGTCAATAATTATTTTATAATCTCTAACAGTTATGCGCTTCCGTATTGTTTGTTTATTGGTGATAAAATAAGCATTAAATCTATGAAATTTGGATGGACCATGGTTTGACCGACAATTTAATAACAAAATATTGCAGGTAAACTTTGTCACCGCTATTCTAGGAGATCTTATTTTGCAACTCTCGAGTTTCACCCGTCACCTCCGCGTATTTTCATAATAATAAAATATTCTTGTTAAAATTTATATAAAAAAAAGAGCTAAATGAAAAATTCGATAATACAAATAAAAAATTTGATATGAATTGAAAAATCGGGTAGTTCAATGAAAAAGTCTAATAAATATTTGTATCGATATTATTTTAAAAAATAAATATTTTTTTGATAAATTTGATATATTTTGATTTATTAGAAAAATTTGGTGGTTTATTTTTATAGAAATAACAATAGAAATTAACACTATCCGATTTTTTAAAAAATATAATAAAAACTCATATATTTTTTTTTAAATCCGGAAAAAAAAAACTCATAATTTTTTGAAAAATCAGATAAAAATTTATAGATTTTTTTAAAAATTTATAAAAACTCAGGATTTTGAAAAAACCTAATATTATATTTTGAAAAACCTAATAGTATATATATATATATATATATATATATATATATATATATATATATAATATATATATATCTATATATATATTATATATATATATATATATATATATATATATATATATATATATAATATATATATATATATATATATATATATATATATATATACTATATATATATATATATATATTATATATATATATATATATATAATATATATATATAATATCCTATTTTATCATCTTTATTATTATTATCAAATACAACAATAGATTATAAGTTAATTAATTACACTACATAAAATTACTTTGAATGAATGAATGGAGTAAATTTGAAGGGTCGGTCGTAAACCACTAGAGTTACACACAATGCTGATCTCTGGTACAAAAGCGTGGGATAGACCAGCAAAGTTATCACTCCAATGTCCAAGTCAGTTTAGAGTCAAATATGTGTATAGTGAAAATGGAGATCATAAAATGTATCTTGCGTATCATGTATGTCGACTTTATACGCTGGATAATATTGATTTGGCTTGCACCTGGTTGGACCTTTGCTTTGGGCTTTTGGCCAATCCAAAACAGTTGCCTCTAAGGCTTGTCGAGCATGAATTGGCTAGAAATTCTTCAAAGTTGTACTCGGCCTCTAGTGATGATGTTCAACCTTACGGAGAAGTATTGAATCAGTAGCAAAACTAGTGGGGAACAAGTGCATTAAATATTTTTCCATTATTGAAACTGTTTATTGGTTTATGCAGACATATGGCTTTAGGTTACCACTTTAGTGTATGACGCTTCCTCCTAGTGCATTTCAGTGCACTTGAGTTCGTTTATATTTCCTATGTAAACTCCACCCATTGATTTATAACTTCTCGTTCTCGCTGATCTGGTCCGTTGAATGCTTTCTTCTACATATAGGGGTTTATAAGATTTGAGTGAACTTTTCGTTGCCATTGTGAATCAATTTCCACTTGATAACATCTTCTTTTATTCTTATCCATGACTATTTTTCAGAGTTATTGTCACTCATTGAACAAAGCTTCCACTTTCCCACTTGAACTTGACCTTTCCCTTCAAATCGACTTCTCCTAGGTATCATTCTCACCATATCTTTTGCATATTTTCATATTTTTACCATGGCCAACATGAGTGATGGTCCAATTTGTCACTCTAACAAGTATGGGAGTAGTTATAAGTTTTTGTGCTTGTAGGTATGCAGTTGATAATGTAACACCCTTCTAAAATACCCCAATAATTAAATAAAACAACAAAATATGAATCAGAGTAGATATGCAATTTCAGGGTGTCACACTTGACACTTCACACCATTCACCAAAATAACTTGTCATGCTCATTTATTAATCAAAATAAAACATTGCACAATTCGCAGCGGATAGAATCTAACAACATGCAACCCATGTAACACATTACATGTAAAATTGTTCAACAACCAAAAATGAAAACAAAGTAAAACATCCCGTCCCGATGTTACATATACCAGAGCATGACCCACTAAGGAACTACACTAGACTCCAAGCACTAGCTTCTACTCAATCACTGATCGTTACCTGAAACATAGTTGTAAGGGTGAGTTCCTCAATCGATATAATAAGCATTATAAAATATCATGTAATGCTAAGTAAATTAACACAGATAGTTCAACCTCACCGATCAAACCCAGATACGGCTACCAAGCTCACTAGTCCCACTCATTTGAGACCTAGTGACTCACTCACTAATTCCTCACCATGGGAATTAGCTACCACCATAAAGGCCATGCTATGCACGCTAAATCACCTAGCATGCAAACATCAACGACAATCCACAATGGACATATGCTCACACTCTAAGCCATAAACAGTCCATCCACAATTTCATACATAATAGATATATTCACAGCATTATGCATACCATCATACATCATCAGCATATTTATCACATAATCATATCATGTCATGCCAAATAATAAATCACAGTATTAGCACACTCTACTAATACCTATACCGCTCAAAACAACGGAAAATGATCCCTACTATATCATACATCAGCTAAATTACATCACTCAGCTGAAACGACCAAAACTGCACAACAACAGCTCAGAAAAATCAAACTTCTGCCCATACACGTATGCCTCATGCCCATACGCGTATGGCACATTTCCTAGCCAAGCCCATACGCGTATGGCCTGTCTCATACGCGTATGATACGCGTACCACTTCTTCCATACGCGTACCAACAGAGACAAAACTACGTTAGAACATCATCTTCTTCATTCATACGCGTATGGCCTCACCCCATACGCGTACCACTCACAGGCTACGCGTAAGTACACGCGTATGGCGCGTATCAGCACCAGCCTCCTCCCCTCCAGGCCATCTCATACGCGTATGGCCTAGTGTCATACGCGTATGACCAGAAACCAAAATTCCAGATCTGCTATGGGTTTTTCTCTGCTACGAGATTTCTCAAATCCAACCTCCCACAGTCCAATTTTTACACAGCATTCGTTCATATTATCTAACACAGATCATACCCATTCAATTTCACAATTTCTAACCTTATTACATCTAATTCCTACGAATTATCTTCAATTATAAACCCATATCTCATTCATCCGTAAGTTCACAATTTGCAGCATTCATCATCCTGATTAGAGTCGATTCAATGGCTTATTACTACCCATTACATGTTAACCCATAATACCCATTAAACGATGATAAACCCCCCTTACCTGAGTTAATCCGGCAATTGATTCTTTGACCTTCAACAATCGCGAATTCTCCTCTTGAGCCCTAGCCTCTTCTTCTCCCTTTCTCAGTTTCTTCTCTTTTCTCCCAATTATTACGTGTTCTCTGTTTTCACGTGTAAACAACCTTTTTACCAAATGGGACTCTTTACTGATTCCAACAATCGTTCCAATTCCAACTTTATTATTCCAATAATAATAATTCAATAATATTCCAATTATTTAATTAAATTAATAAATATACTAATATATATGAATGGTTTATCTTTTATTTTGAAAAATAATACCCTCTCATTCATATTATCATCATAATATACTATTAAACTTAAATTAAATAATTATCATATTTTATCGGGGTGTTACAACTCTCCCCCACTAAAAGAGTTTTCGTCCTCGAAAACATACCTCAAGCGAATAACTCTGGGTAAGACTCCTTCATCTGACTCTCAAGTTCCCAAGTCACATTGCCACCTGCTGGTCCTCCCCAAGCTACCTTTACCAAAGCAATCTCTTTACCCCGCAACTGCTTCAACTCTCGATCCTCGATCCTCATAGGTGATGTTTCAACAGTCAGGTTATCTCTCACCTGTACATCATCTACTTGGACCACATGCGACGGATCAGGAATGTACCTCCTCAACTGAGACACATGAAAAACCTCATGCAAATTCGCAAGTGACGGCGGTAAAGCGATATGATAGGCTACCTCCCCTATCCTCTCCAAAATCTGATAAGGACCAATAAATCGAGGTGTCAACTTCTTCGACTTCAAAGCTCGACCAACCCCAGTTATCGGAGTAACACGAAGAAACACATGATCTCCCTCTTGAAACTCAAGTGACTTCCTCCTCTTGTCGTGATAACTCTTTTGACGACTCTGAGCAATCCTCATCTTCTCTTGAATCATCTTAATCTTTTCCGTAGTTTGTTGAACAATCTCCGGTCCAACCACAGCACTCTCACCGGACTCATACCAACATAAAGGTGTCCGACATCTCCTACCATGCAAAGCTTCAAACGGTGCCATACCAATGCTCGAATGAAAACTATTGTTGTAGGTAAACTCAATCAAAGGTAAATAACAATCCCAAGCACCTCCCTTTTCCAAAACACAAGCCCTCAAAAGATCCTCCAGTGACTGAATCGTCCTCTCAGTCTGACCATCAGTCTGCGGATGATATGCAGAACTCAATCTCAGCTTAGTTCCCAAAGCCCTCTGCAAACCTTCCCAGAACTCCGATGTAAATCTAGGATCTCTGTCTGAAACAATACTCGACGGAATACCATGCAAACTTACAATTTTCTCAATATACAACTCAGCTAATCTCTCTAACGGATAATCCATTCTGATCGGAATGAAATGAGCCGATTTTGTCAATCTGTCAACAATCACCCAAATAGCTTCAAAATTCTTAATTGTCCTCGGTAAACCAGAAACAAAATCCATAATGATACTATCCCACTTCCACTCTGGAATAGCCAACGGTTGCATTAGCCCAGACGGCTTCTGATGCTCAATCTTTGACTTCTGACAAGTCAAACAAGAATAAACAAAACTCGCAATTTCTCTTTTCATTCCCGGCCACCAAAACAACTTTTTCAAATCATGATACATCTTCATAGCCCCAGGATGAATACTTAGGCCACTACGATGTCCTTCCTCAAGAATACTCTTCTTAAGTTCGGTAACATCCGGAATACACACCCGATTACCAATTTTCAAAACACCATTCTCATCAACTCTGAATTCACCACCTTGACCTTGATTCACTAGAGTCAACTTATCAACCAAAAGCACATCGGATTTCTGACCCTCTCTAATCTCATCCAGAATACCACTCGTTAACTTCAACATTCCCAATTTAACACTATTGTGAGTACTCTCACACACCAAACTCAAGTCTCTAAACTGCTCAATTAAATCCAATTCCTTAACCATTAACATAGACATATGCAATGATTTCCGACTCAATGCATCAGCCACTACGTTTGCTTTACCCGGATGGTAATTCAAACCAAAGTCATAATCCTTCAGAAACCCTAACCATCTCCTCTGTCTCATATTCAGCTCTTTCTGATCAAACAAATACTTTAAACTTTTATGGTCACTGAAAACCTCAAATCTTGACCCGTACAAGTAATGCCTCCATGACTTCAGAATAAATACCACAGCTGCCAACTCTAAATCGTGTGTCGGATAGTTCCTCTCATGAACCTTCAGTTGTCTCGAAGCATAAGCTACAACCTGCTTATTCTGCATCAAAACACCACCCAAACCCAACAATGAAGCATCACAGTAAACCTCAAATGGTTCCGACGGACTTGGTAATATCAGAATAGGAGCAGTAGTTAACCTTCTCTTTAACTCTTGGAAACCTTCTTCACATTTTGAGTCCCAAACAAACGCTTGCCCCTTTCTAGTCAACATAGTCAACGGTAACGCCAACTTAGAAAATCCCTCAATGAATTTCCGATAATAACCTGCAAGTCCAAGAAAACTCCTTATCTCAGAAACTGACTTCGGAGCTTCCCACTTAGATACCGCTTTTATCTTAGAAGGATCAACAGCAACACCACCTCTTGAAACCACATGACCAAGAAAACTAACATCTTCTAACCAAAATTCACACTTGGACAGTTTAGCAAATAACTTCTTTTCTCGTAGAACTCCTAAAACCACTCTCAAATGTTCAGCATGCTCTTCTTCAGATTTCGAATACACCAAAATATCGTCAATAAACACCACAACAAACTTGTCTAGGTACGAATGGAAAATCCTATTCATATACTCCATAAATACCCCAGGCGCATTAGTCACACCAAAAGGCATTACAGAATACTCATAATGTCCATACCTTGTTCTGAAAGCAGTCTTTTGAATATCCTCAATTTTCACACGTATCTGATGATACCCCGATCTCAAATCTATTTTGCTGAACACACTCGCACCAACCAACTGATCCATCAAATCATCAATCCTCGGCAAAGGATACCGATTCTTGATCGTCACTTTATTCAGTTGCCTGTAGTCCACACACAACCTCATAGTACCTTCTTTCTTCTTAACCAATAACACTGGTGCGCCCCATGGTGACACACTCGGACGAATAAATTCCTTATCCAACAGATCTTCCAGCTGACTCTTCAATTCAGTTAACTCAACAGCAGACATACGGTACGGAGCCATCGATATCGGCCTAGTACCAGGTACCAAATCAATCGAGAACTCAACTTCACGCTCTGGCGGTAATTCATTCACTTCTTCCGGAAACACATCAGGAAAATCACACACCACGGCTAGATCGTAAATCACCAGTTTATCTTTAGCCTCCAAAGTCGCTAACAGCATAAACAACTCTGCCCCATCTGCTACTGCCTCATTCACCTGCCTTGCTGATAGAAACAAACTCTTTCCTTCCTCAATCTCAGGAAAGATCACAGTCTTATCAAAACAGTTGATATAAACTCGGTTAAACACCAACCAGTTCATACCCAGGATAACATCAATCTGCACTAGTGGAAGACACACGAGGTCCATCCCAAAGTCTCTACCAAAAATACTCAAAGGACAATTTAAACAAACTGAAGTAGTAGTCACTGAACCCTTCGCAGGAGTATCAATCACCATACTCCCATGCATCTCAGATATCTCTAATTTAAGTTTCACAGCACAATCCAAAGATATAAAGGAATGAGTCGCACCTGTGTCAATAATAGCTACAAGAGGAAAGCCATTAATATAACACGTACCTCGGATCAAACGATCATCTGCAGAAGTCTCAGAACCCGATAAAGCAAAGACCTTGCCTCCCGACTGGTTCTCTTTCTTCGGCTTAGGACACTGTGGACTGATATGACCCACCTCTCCACAGTTGAAACAAGTCATAGTCTTCAACCGGCACTCTGCAGCCAAGTGACCACCTTTGCCACACTTGAAACACTTCTTCTCAGTACTGGTACACTCATGGATACGATGTCCAGCCTGACCACATCTGTAACACTTAGCAGGGGCACTGGAGTCTCCCCCACTAGGTCTCTTCATCCCACTCTGTCTCTGGAAACCTTTGCCAGCTGCATACGGTTTCCCACGATCATTCTGATTCTTGCCTTTCCTATCAACCCTCTGCTGATAGCTCTCCGCTCTGGCCTTGGTATCCTGTTCAAAAATCCTGCAACAGTCAACCAAGTCAGAAAACACTCTAATCCGCTGATACCCAATAGCCTGCTTGATCTCGGGACGTAACCCGTTCTCAAACTTCACACATTTTGAAAATTCCCCAGTAGCCTCATCATAGGGAGTGTAATACTTCGACAGCCTTGTGAACTTAGCAGCATACTCAGTAACAGACCGGTTACCCTGCTTCAATTCTAAGAACTCTATCTCTTTCTTTCCTCTGACATCCTCTGGAAAGTACTTCCTCAGGAATCTCTCTCTGAACACCGCCCAAGTGATCTCAGCACTCCCAGCAGCTTCCAACTCAGTGCGGGCAGCAACCCACCAATCATCTGCTTCCTCTGACAGCATATGCGTACCGAACCTGACCTTCTGGTTATCGGCACACTCAGTCACTCGGAAGATCCTCTCGATCTCCTTCAACCACTTCTGAGCACCATCTGGATCGTATGCTCCCTTGAACATTGGAGGATTGTTCTTCTGGAACTCACTCAGTTGACGAGCAGCTCCCAATCCCACAACATTCGGATTCCCTCCAAGTACTCCAGCTAGCATACCCAGAGCCTCAGCAATCGCAACATCGTCTCTACCTCTTCCAGCCATCTCTATTCTGAGTTAATCCAACAAGCTAAAACAATAAGTACTGATAGGGTTACACAACACCTATCACATACAGGGAAACAGAATAATTACGACTCGACTCGACCGACTATGCTCTGATACCACCAATGTAACACCCTTCTAAAATACCCCAATAATTAAATAAAACAACAAAATATGAATCAGAGTAGATATGCAATTTCAGGGTGTCACACTTGACACTTCACACCATTCACCAAAATAACTTGTCATGCTCATTTATTAATCAAAATAAAACATTGCACAATTCGCAGCGGATAGAATCTAACAACATGCAACCCATGTAACACATTACATGTAAAATTGTTCAACAACCAAAAATGAAAACAAAGTAAAACATCCCGTCCCGATGTTACATATACCAGAGCATGACCCACTAAGGAACTACACTAGACTCCAAGCACTAGCTTCTACTCAATCACTGCTCGTTACCTGAAACATAGTTGTAAGGGTGAGTTCCTCAATCGATATAATAAGCATTATAAAATATCATGTAATGCTAAGTAAATTAACACATTCATCACCCTAATCATATCACACATTCAGCAACGACAACATCAACTCATAATCATACTCAACACAAACACAAAACACACGTATAATATTGGAATACATCCATTCATATTATACGCCATACATACATTATGAAATGAGACTCCATGCATGCGGTACCGACTATTCGTGAACGCATAGTTCAACCTCACCGATCAAACCTAGATACGGCTACCAAGCTCACTAGTCCCACTCATTTGAGACCTAGTGACTCACTTACTAATTCCTCACCATGGGAATTAGCTACCACCATAAAGGCCATGCTATGCACGCTAAATCACCTAGCATGCAAACATCAACGGCAATCCACAATGGACATATGCTCACACTCTAAGCCATAAACAGTCCATCCACAATTTCATACATAATAGATATATTCACAGCATTATGCATACCATCATACATCATCAGCATATTTATCACATAATCATATCATGTCATGCCAAATAATAAATCACAGTATTAGCACACTCTACTAATACCTATACCGCTCAAAACAATGGAAAATGATCCCTACTATATCATACATCAGCTAAATTACATCACTCAGCTGAAACGACCAAAACTGCACAACAACAGCTCAGAAAAATCAAACTTCTGCCCATACACGTATGCCTCATGCCCATACGCGTATGGCACATTTCCTAGCCAAGCCCATACGCGTATGGCCTGTCTCATACGCGTATGATACGCGTACCACTTCTTCCATACGCGTACCAACAGAGACAAAAACTACGTTAGAACATCATCTTCTTCATTCATACGCGTATGGCCTCACCCCATACGCGTACCACTCACAGGCTACGCGTAAGTACACGCGTATGGCGCGTATCAGCACCAGCCTCCTCCCCTCCAGGCCATCTCATACGTGTATGGCCTAGTGTCATACGCGTATGACCAGAAACCAAAATTCCAGATCTGCTATGGGTTTTTCTCTGCTACGAGATTTCTCAAATCCAACCTCCCACAGTCCAATTTTTACACAGCATTCGTTCATATTATCTAACACAGATCATACCCATTCAATTTCACAATTTCTAACCTTATTACATCTAATTCCTACGAATTTTCTTCAATTATAAACTCTATTTACGAGCCTTTATTTACGAGCTTAAGAACTTGAAATACATTCATAGTAAATTTAAATATAATTTCTTCAAATGATGTATGCCTCATGAGCAACGAAGATGAATCTTGTCTATGACATATGACAATAGCTGACATCCACATGGATCACTTAAACAAGTTGGTCCACAAAGATCTCATAGATGACATGCTAGACTTAGGTTTTGAAAGTAATAGATTATTTGATGCATTCCAAAATAGAAATCAAGTACGGGCTTCTTTTAAAGCTAAAAATATTGTTTCTACGGACCGGTCCTTATAATGGCTTCACATGGAACTTTTTTGCCCATTCCAAAATGTAAGTCAATGTGGAAATGTCCATGCTATCATAATCATGGATTACTATTCTCGACATACTATTCTCGAAAACAGGCCAAGGTTATCCATAATGAAAAAAGGAGAAAGCATTGTATCCATCAGAAGCGACCATGGTGGGAAATTCTAAAATGAGGAATTCAATTTTTTTTGTAACGTGAATGATATTCAACACGCATTTTCCACTCCACAAACTCCCTAACATAATGGGGTAGTAGAGGTGAAAATAGATTTCTAGAAGAGCTTGTGATGATGATGCTCAATGAGACTAACCTTCTTAAATATTTTTGGGTTGATGCAGTAAGTATTGCTTTCTATGTTATGAATCGTGTCTTGATAAGAACAATTCTAAAGTGCACACCTTATGAACTATATAAAGAAATAAATCCAAATATGTCTCACTTACATATCTCGGGGTGAAAATTATTTATCCTTAACAACAGGAAGGATAACCTTGGAAAATTTGACGCAAAAGTTGATAAAGGCATATTAATAGAATATTCGACTCATAGCAAAGTATTTAAGGTGTTTAACAAAATAAATCTGACAACAAAAGAATCATTTCATGTTACTTTCGATGAATCTAACCGTAAACCATTAGAAGTAGAAGTGATTGATTGTGCAAGTGTCTTGGAAAAGACAAATCTAGAGGAAAATCAAGAACCAGATCAAGGCCAAAATGAAAATTAAGTCATAAATGAATAACTAACCTAGGATCAAATCATAGATACTCCACCAAAACATCCATATCATCCAAAATAATGGATATCAACAAGAGACCATCCTATCTAGAATTTTGTTGAAGATATCTCTAAGGGAGTCACTAATTGACGATCCCTTAACAAGGTATGTGAGTTTGAGGATTTTGTTTCACAATTTGATCCTACAAGAATCGATGAAGCTATTATCGATGAACATTGAAACAATATTGGATAACCATTAGAGATACATTGTAGGTCATATGAACCTATTTTTTAGCAGTCTTTCGATTTATGCCTTGATCTTCGACATGACCTCTGGTGCAAATCTTCTTGGAGTTTGCTTTACATGCCTCTTGTCATGCTTGATTGGCAGTTTTAACTCCACCAACTCCCAGCTAAGCCTCGACATCTCATGTTGATCCCATGCGAAGCAGTTTCTGAACTCCTTCAACATCTCGATTACCCTTATTTTTAGGGTTGGTTCGAGCTTGTAAGTTATGTAAGTTGGCCTTTTAGTTGACACATATGCCAAATCTATCTCTTCCAAAGGATCTTGAGCTTGCATCCTTTTGGTCGAGGTTAATGGGTCTTTCTCAAACCCCAAAGGTTTGCCATCATATATACAATCAAGCCTGTGGCTTTTTGAAGCCGTGTCTTGGCCATTCAAGCTAATTTCCTTATTAACTTCAAACTCAGTGGCTTTGACAACCATCTGTTGGTGTAAGCCCTAGAGGCCAATACATTTTGGTACTTGTATCGAATAATAAAAGGCATTCTCTTTATTATGGTTGATTAATAAAGTCCCTGGAATAGATAGTCCGTTTAATGTATTAAGTGTGACTTAATCATGAGAACACATTAAACATAAGGACACTATTCCTAAAGTATCCGTAGTCGAGCTTTAGTGTGAAGTGGGATAACATTAAAGCATTAAGACTATTATGTTTGTAGACTGATGATCACATCTCATGGATCATGGATAAAGAGTTATCAAGTCTTGAACATAGGTATGAATATTAGGAGTAATATTTATACCGGATTGACCCGCTATGAGAATACTATATAGAACGTTATGCAAAGTGTCATAAGTTATTCTCATGGTGATAATAGTGTATTCCACTCTTCGACCTGAAACCACTATGGATCCTAGGTGTAGAGTCGAGGGCTTTATTGCTGATCCAACGTTGTCCGTAACTGGATAACCATAAAGACAGTTGATGGGTACTCCACGAAGCATGCTGAGGGACATGAGTGACCTAGATGGAATTTGCCCATCCTGCATAACAGGATAAATGTATATGGGCCCAATATTGAACTGGACAAGGATGACACGGTCTATGCCTTGTGTTCAATATAGACATAAGGGCAAAAGGGTAATTATACACATAAGTATTATCACAGAAGGAATTGTCAGATCACTTGACTTTTTCGTGTCTTGGGTAGCAGTGATGTGTTGCTAGATACCGCTCACTGTTTATTATGTTAAATGCGTGATTTAATATAATTGCCAACGTCACGAAAACCTACAGGGTCACATACAAAGGACGGATTGATGAGAGATAGAGTAACTAAGGAATACCGTAAGGTACGGTGCCCTTAAGTGGATTATAGAACATCGTAAGGTACAGTGTACTTGAGTAGAATACGAAATATGGTAAGGTACCATGGGCTTAAGTGATTTTGGGCATATTATAAGATATGGGCCAAAATACACTTAAGTGGGCTTTTAGCTTGAAGCCCACACAAGTGGTTCTATAAATAGAACCCTTGTGCAGAAGCACAAAGGGCGGTTGCATTTTATTTCGTTTTCTCTCTCTCTCTCTCTCTCTCTCTCTCTCTCTCTCTCTCTCTCTCTCTCTCTCTCTCTCTCTCTCTCTCTCTCTCTCTCTCTCTCTCTCTCACTCAAAGCCTTCATTCGTACCAGCTAGCACTGAGATTGAAGGAAGCCGTTCGTGTGGACTGAGTAGAGACGTTGTCATCGTTCAACGTTCGTGATCGCTTCGTGGATTTGCATCAAAGGTTTTGATTGTCACAAGAGATATGCACCAAAGGTTTCAACCGTCACAAGAGGTAAATATTCTATCACTGATCATGACCATTCGTAAGGATCTCTAAAGGAGAAATTTTAATTTCCGCTGCGTTTTGGACCGCAATTCTCCTTCAGTGGTATCAGAGCCACTTACGAAACCATGACTCGGATAGCTGTTTATTTTCTGTATTAATATGATTAAAAGACAGAATGAATCAATTAATTAAACGAGTAATTAAATTTGGCATCATGAGTGTACGAGTTGGATGATTGATGTTGACTATGCTTCGGAATCCGACATTAGTATGGTGAAGCAGCGATACATCGATCGTCCATAGGTTACGCAATTGAGACCGATCAACTTATATATGATATAAGTAATCCTAATGCAAAATACGGTATATGTGATATACTGTTTCTGTTTCGTTCATTCGAACACTAAATGATTGTTTTCCTTTGAGCGATCAATGGTCATTTGCTTCGGAATCCGACATTAGTATGGTGAAGCAATGACCTGTTGATCAATCATACTGAATCAACAATCGAGGTGTGTTTGACGGTCTGAAATTGGCGCATTAGGGTTGGTGACAGCGCAAGGGTTGTGCCGTCAAGGAGTTGTGAATTTAGGGCTTTTTGGAAGAGGTCCGTAGACTGTTTCAAAGTCCTATTAGTTTGGCCGCGTGAAGCTCGTGTGACGAGCGTAACAGGCGTAACAAACTGGATGCGTAACGGTCGTAACACGCCCATGACAGTCGTCACACTCACAGAATTCTAGGCGTTTTTTGTTTTTGACCTGTGACGGTCGTAACGTGTCCTGTGACGCTCGTCACACTCACATGGCCTGTGACGGTCGTCACACTCACAGAGTCAAAATTTTGGGGTTTCTATTTTTGTGCCTACGCAAGAGTTGTGATCGGAACCCCCGGCTAACTCTGCGTAGTGTGATCGGTCGCCGAAATTTAATTTGGTTTTAATTAATTAAAGGAATTAAGATTAATAATAATAATAATAATAATGTGTTTATTATTGTTGCCATGTTGTGATCAGTTATGGCCTTAGTCTTCCTTTATTTTGTTTTGGGTTTTTAAATACGACCTGCGTGTCGTGCCTCTCCTTTTGATCTCTTATTGTAAATTCTTTTCTCATCTCAATCCCTCGTATGTAAAACGAGTTTCTTCTGTAATATAAATATGAAGAAAGAGAAGAAGACAATGTCAAAGAAGGACAACCTTGAAGATCAAAGGAGGACAACCTTGAAGATCTTGCTTGGAGAAGCTTAGAGAAGAATTCAATACTAAAGGAGGACAACCTTGAAGATCTTGCTTGGAGAAGCTTAGATCGTTGTAGGTTAGCTTAGGTTCTCTCATTGGCTTGGGAGAACAATTGCGCTAGGGGCCATAACTGTTTCATTGTGTATGTATGTTGATGCATGTGTATGTATGTTGATGCATGTGAGAGACGATTTATATGATAAATAAGCCGGTGAGATCATACAATTGCAATTCCCTCAAATTAAATATTAAGTTTATGCTTTCCAAGTTTTAACACTCATCAAGACTAGTAATGGATAATGTAGGTTTCGCCTACGCGAGGTGCATGATCTATATATTAGTAAGGTGCGATGGGATAATTGTAATATCCAACTGTTAAAACAATGGGTCAAACTTAACTAAACAAATTATAATAAGATTATATATATGTTTAGAAGCAAGAGTTGGGAATAATCCATATGATGGATTGGAATAAGGAGTTATTCACCCAACTGAAATTTTCGAGAGTTGTATGAGATACAATTGGAAGGAGTTCCTACCTAAATAACCTAGTTTTGTGTAATCCGCCTACGCGGACTTAGAACGAAGTGAAATATGGATCTCGACCCACTAGAAAATCTTCCAACGGGATTTTCCGAATCAAATGATGAGGGTCATTTGTTTTGAGTAAAATAGTGGGAGCATATTTGATTAAAGGCCAAATTAAACATGTCAATGATACTTATATTTTCTTAATCCTTATGTAGATAACCATGACAGCAAACACCTCTAACAACATCTTGCGATCAATCCTTGACAAAGAAAAATTGTCTGGGACAAATTTTCTGGATTGGCACCGAAACCTGAGGATTGTCCTCAAACATGATAAAAAGCTGTATGTCTTGGAGACACTTGTTCCTGAAGAGGAACCTCCTAGTTCTGCACCTAAGGCAGAAAGAGATGCTTATAAGAAGCATGTCGATGATGCCAATGAAACTGCTTGTCTCATGCTGGCTACCATGAACTCAGAATTGCAAAAGCAACATGAGAACATGTCAGCGTTCGATATGATCGAACACCTGAAGCTGCTCTATCAAGAGCAAGCAAGGCATGAGAGGTTTGAAGTTTCAAAAGCCCTTTTCCAAAGCAAGTTAGCTGAGGGAGCCCCTGTAGGTCCCCATGTACTCAAGATGATTGGGTATGTGGAAAACCTTGAGAGATTGGGTTTTCCCCTCGAAAAGGAACTTGCAACTGATTTGATCTTGCAATCGTTGCCAGATAGTTTCAGTCAATTTGTCCTAAATTTCAATATGATTGATATGGACAAATCTCTTCCTGAACTGCTCGCCATGTTAAGAACTGCCGAGCAGAATCTGAAGTCAAAAGGAAAGTCCATTCTGATGATCGGAAATGGAAAGAGACAGAACAAAAGGCCCACTAAGCAGGGTGATAAAGGGAAAGGCAAGGAAGTTGCCAAACCCAAACCCACCGTTGCTGCTTTAAAGCCTAGTGGAGGCATAGCAAAAGAAGGCACCTGCTTCCATTGCGGTAAGACCGAACACTGGAAGAGAAACTGCCCAAAGTACTTGGAAGATGACAAAATCTCCATTCACAGGAAAAGGTGAAAGAGCTGATGATCTTTTGGGCCTAATACATACTGATGTATGTGGACCACTGAACATTCCAGCCAGAGGAGATTTTCAGTACTTCATTTACCGATGATTTCAGTAAATACGGTTAGGTGTATCTAATGAAACTCAAATCGGAGTCCTTTGAAAAGTTCAAGGAATTCAAGAATGAAGTACAAAACCAACTAGGTAAGAATATTAAAACTCTTCGATAAGATCGAGGTGGTGAGTATTTAAGCCTAGAGTTTGATGACCATCTGAAAGAGTGTGGGATCCTATCCCAACTCACTCCTCCTGGAACACCCCAATGGAATGGTGTGTCTGAGAGAAGAAATCGAACCCTGTTGGACATGGTCCGATCCATGATGAGTCACGCCGATCTTCCAAACTCCTTTTGGGGACATTGACAGCAGCTTACACACTTAACCATGTTCCATCCAAAAAGGTTGAGAAGACACCATATGAGATATGGAGTGGTAAGAAACCACATATGTCTTACATAAAGATTTGGGGTTGCGAGGTTTATGTGAAACGACAAATTTCAACTAAGCTTGAGCCCAAATCTGACAAATGCTTATTTGTGGGGTATCCTAAAGAAACAAGAGGGTATTACTTCTACAATCCTTCTGAGGGCAAAGTGTTTGTCGCTCAAACTGGAGTTTTCCTAGAAATTAATTTTATTTCCAAAGGAACCAGTGGGAGGAAAGTAGAGCTTGAAGAAATTCAAGAGTCACAAAGCATCGACACACCTATGGAGAAATTGGAGTAGGAAACACAAGCAGTTGTGTAAGAGCAACCTACTCAAGTAGAACAAGACCAGCGTAGGTCAGGCAGGATACGTCACCTACCTGAGATATATGGATATCTGATCAAGGTGATGTATTACTCATGGATCAAGATGAGCTTGTGACCTACTCATGGAATCTTCGTTTTGATGAAACAGTAAAAACAATATGGATTCATCAAGAACGAAGATGAGCCTTGTGTCTACAAGAAGGTTAGTGGGAGCATGATAGTATTCCTGGTATTATATGTAGATGACATATTACTTATTGGAAACGATATCCCTACCCTGCAACAAGCAAAGTCTTGGGTGGGGAAATGCTTATCTATGAAGGACCTAGGTGAAACAGCCTATATATTAGGAATCAGAATCTATAAAGATAGATCATAAAATGCTCGGCCTAAGTCAGAGTACATAGACAAGGTGCTGAGACGCTTTAATATGAATGATTCCAATGGTTATGTGTTTTGCTGAAATGGTGGCGGTATGAGCTTGAAAAGTTCAAAGCAAGATACAGTTGCTGATTCTACTACTGAGGACGAGTATATTGCTGCCTTAAGTGCAGCAAAGGAAGTTGTTTGGATCAATAAACTTGGCATAGTCCCTAGCATTGTGGATCCCATTGGTCTCTATTATGATAACAATGGTGTTATCGCACAAGCTAAGGAGCCTAGATCTCACCAACGATCCAAACACATACTTAGACGTTGTGTGAGAATATGTAGAGTACCTACACTTGACAATATAGCTGACCCACTGACAAAGCCTCTTGCGCAGCAGAAGCATGATGGCCATACTAGATCAATGGGCATAAGGGGTATACCTGATTGGCTCTAGTGCTAGTGGGAGATTGTTGGTGTAAGCCCTAGAGGCCAATACATTTTGGTACTTGTATCGAATAATAAAAGGCATTCTCTTTATTATGGTTGATTAATAAAGTCCCTGGAATAGATAGTCCGTTTAATGTGTTAAGTGTGACTTAATCATGAGAACACATTAAACATAAGGACACTATTCCTAAAGTATCCGTAGTCGAGCTTTAGTGTGAAGTGGGATAACATTAAAGCATTAAGACTATTATGTTTGTAGACTGATGATCACATCTCATGGATCATGGATAAAGAGTTATCAAGTCTTGAACATAGGTATGAATATTAGGAGTAATATTTATACCGGATTGACCCGCTATGAGAATACTATATAGAACGTTATGCAAAGTGTCATAAGTTATTCTCATGGTGATAATAGTGTATTCCACTCTTCGACCTGAAACCACTATGGATCCTAGGTGTAGAGTCGAGTGCTTTATTGCTGATCCAACGTTGTCCGTAACTGGATAACCATAAAGACAGTTGATGGGTACTCCACGAAGCATGCTGAGGGACATGAGTGACCTAGATGGAATTTGCCCATCCTGCATAACAGGATAAATGTCTATGGGCCCAATATTGAACTGGACAAGGATGACACGGTCTATGCCTTGTGTTCAATATAGACATAAGGGCAAAAGGGTAATTATACACATAAGTATTATCACAGAAGGAATTGTCAGATCACTTGACATTTTCGTGTCTTGGGTAGCAGTGATGTGTTGCTAGATACCGCTCACTGTTTATTATGTTAAATGCGTGATTTAATATAATTGCCAACGTCACGAAAACCTACAGGGTCACACACAAAGGACGGATTGATGAGAGATAGAGTAACTAAGGAATACCGTAAGGTACGGTGCCCTTAAGTGGATTATAGAACATCGTAAGGTACGGTGTACTTGAGTAGAATACGAAATATGGTAAGGTACCATGGGCTTAAGTGATTTTGGGCATATTATAAGATATGGGCCAAAATACACTTAAGTGGGCTTTTAGCTTGAAGCCCACACAAGTGGTTCTATAAATAGAACCCTTGTGCAGAAGCACAAAGGGCGGTTGCATTTTATTTCGTTTTCTCTCTCTCTCTCTCTCTCTCTCTCTCTCTCACTCAAAGCCTTCATTCGTACCAGCTAGCACTGAGATTGAAGGAAGTCGTTCGTGTGGACTGAGTAGAGACGTTGTCATCGTTCAACGTTCGTGATCGCTTCGTGGATTTGCATCAAAGGTTTTGATTGTCACAAGAGATATGCACCAAAGGTTTCAACCGTCACAAGAGGTAAATATTCTATCACTGATCATGACCATTCGTAAGGATCTCTAAAGGAGAAATTTTAATTTCCGCTGCGTTTTGGACCGCAATTCTCCTTCACCATCATTCCTTGTGATTTGGACTCTGAGGTCACTATTAACTTGCTTTTAGCCACATAGTCCAAAATCCGAGCCAAAGCGCTCGACTCAGACATCATCTTCGTGTGATCCAAACCATCTGTTGTATCCACTGATGGTCTCATATTCCCACGTAAATCCATGTAAAGGGTGCAACTTCATGGAATAGTATACATCGGCTCCTTTAAAATTGAAGTCAATTTTTGTTGGTGCATATGGAGAAATGTTCTCCAATTGTCAATCAAAATTTCTTTTATCGACATGATTCACTTCTGCATGAAAGAAGCTTTGGTAAGCTTCTATGTGCTCCATGATCCCATTCGGCTTCCAGACCGTGATCCTTTGGTGCATGGAGGATGACACACACCCTACT
Organism: Lathyrus oleraceus; assembly: GCF_024323335.1. Taxonomy (NCBI): domain Eukaryota; kingdom Viridiplantae; phylum Streptophyta; class Magnoliopsida; order Fabales; family Fabaceae; genus Lathyrus; species Lathyrus oleraceus. The sequence goes on from NC_066584.1 coordinate 394,003,193, forward strand.
CCATGTATCCATTCTCTCCCTATTAGCAAATTATACTTCACTTTAGTCAGAATTATAATAAGGTCGGTCAAGTCGTGGTCATAACAACCACATCCGCTTGGATAAATCCCAAAGACTTGTTGGTATTTCCTTCATAATTGGACAAGAACATGTTATTGGACTTCAAATCAATGTCATATTTTCCAATCCTCTTAATTAGGTTATCACGCTGCAAAAAATACAGAGTCTCCATCGAACTTTATTTATTCCAAAGGAAAGGGAGAATATCGATAAAACCCTTAAAAGAAAAAGAAGATGGTCATTGTAACCAAACTCGGGTTTGATAGTTGATTATGCAAGGGGAAGGTATTAACACCCCTCACATCCTTTGTACTAAAAGGGAACAATTTTGAATGTTTTGCGTATATGGGTGTTATTATCTAAAGGTTACTTGCGATCAATTTTAATTGAGGGGAAAAATAAGTTTTTAATTAATGTGCTCTCCAAGATTTCAAAACCTTGTGCCTACGTATTCATATAGTACAATGAGATCATTAGAGCTCTGTAGTCCTTGAGGTAGAAAACAAGTATTTGTTGATTGATTTTATTCAACAATGTTAACGTTCACGTTCTAGTAGTTAAACATTGCTTGTATACTTGCACACTGGAGGTTTAAGAATTGTTTACATTGTTGTAGAACGGAAATAACATGTTTGTCGGGAAAAGATTTTGGGCCACAAGAAAACCTATCCCAAGAACGTAGCTCAAGGACGGGGAAAGGCTGAGCTCATGCACTCAGTCTCATCAAGCTCCTATTTTCTTCTCATGGTTCCCAGGCTAACAGAAATCGCTCTTCCGCATCGAGAATCACCTTCGGCGGAGGCGGAGCCCCAAACCTCACAAAACCATAACCAAAATGAAGCTCTCGCCACCCCTTATACTCATCCACCCTTCAATATTTCCCCAAACTAACCAAAACTCTGAATCTCATTCAAAAATATAAAACCCTAAATTGTCTAAACCCTAATTAAATGTAAGATAGCTCTGGGATCGAGCAATTGGAAGAGGAATAAGGATCAACAAATCAAGTATTGCATTATTGTATGAAGAATGAAGATAAAAGGACGGAGATTGGGACTTACCTACTGGAGTAGCTTCGGTGGCTCTTCAAAAGCGAGGATGATAAAAGGAATCCAAAGATATTTGAATCCAGGTAAAGGTTCTTTCTCCTTCACTTTCTATAGAACCCTCTTCTTCTCCATAATTTTTCTTCTTCTTCTTTTTTGTTTATGAAGATTTTATTGTGCTGAGATACTATGGTTAAGGTAGTAGGATATAATTAGGATGATTGGAATTTGCAGTGATGATTGTGTAATAGTTGTTGTTGATAGATGAGGCAAGGTTGATGAGACTAGGGCTTGAGAAATTGTAGAGATATTGCGAGGATTGAATAGGGAGGGGTTAAGCTCTGAAGGAGTATATCAAAGGAGCTATGGTGAGGGTGAGTTGAGAGAGGTGAGTTGCTTATATAATTATGCATAGATTTGGTAAGGTAGGTTATTCTTGTTGAATGATGAAAAATATGGTGGTTTATCTAGGCGAGGGTTAAAGAGAATTGGAGGGAAAAAATGGTTAAGTAGTTAGGGATTGAGAAAGGCTTCAAGCCATTGGATATCAATCCGTGGCAAAATGTGAACGAGGGTTGAGATTGATTGAGAAGTTAGTTAAGATATGGTTTAGTTTGAGTGAGAAATTTGAATAAGTTTTGTGTTTCTTTTGGCCTAAGTTTAGTGTAAAATATGAGGAAGAGATGCGTTTGTTTGGAAGTTAGAGGTTATTAGGGTTAGTTTTGAGAAATTGAGTATAGGTTGTGTTAGTTTGAAGTGTGAGATTTGGAGGGAAATTTGATTGAATTTGTATTAGTTAGAAGGTTGCAACTAACTTGGGCAAGGTGGTTAGTTTCGGGCAGTTGGTTAGAATAAGTCAAGTTGGCTAAATTAGTTAGTTAGGGATGACTCATTTAGTATAGGTTGCTGGAATTGGTTTCAAAGTTAGTTGAAGGTAGAAAAGTTAATTGAATAATTTGTTTAAGTGTTTGAACTATTATGGTTAAATGTTAGTTAGAATACTGAAGTTAATCAGTTTGGGGCTGAAGTTTGTTAGTCATGTCTACTGCAACTAGTGTATGACTTTTATTGTATTATTCTTTTGTGGATCATGAACTGGTGTGTTGGATTTGTTTATGATTTGTGATGAATTTTGAACATTCAATTTGTGGCTTTTGGAATTGAATTCTTGTACCTAGTTTGTATCAACTTTGCATCTAATTTTTAATACTTGTATTGAACTTGCATAATGTTGATTGTAGTTAATTCTGCATTGATGAATTGTGTGATAAAGATATGTATGTTTGGATGATGAACTGAGTGCTTGGATTATATGATATATTATGATATTGTAGTGAAACTAGGCTCAATATTGCGAATTGTCCAATTTGATGATGATGAGAGGTTTGTACATGTCTTAAAATAAATGTTTGGTGCATGCTGAATATGGGTAGAATCTAAGTATAGTATTTGTATGAATGTTCTAAATTTGAAGTGTATTTGAAGTGCATTTGGTGATGTGAGGTTACTTGATGAAGACCCTGAACTTCCCTTGAACTTGTAATGCTACCTTTTGTCCATATTCATTAGTACTTGTTTGAAATGAGTTATTGAAGTGAGATGATACACTAAGCTGACCCTGGATTCCTCCACTTGATTCTGGTTTTGCAGGAATGTCATGGAGTTGATGACTGTCTTTAATTGAATGATTATGCAGGTTGTTTGACAACACTGGGGACTTGAGCAAATGTTCGTAACAGGTCACTTCCTTGTTGGGTCTGCCTCTTGAGGTTGAATCTGGACGATCTCCCTTCTGTCTAGGCCTTATGAAGTTATTATTTATTTTTCTCCAGAGTTGTTTAATTCTTCTAGAAAGAAGAGATAATTCATCTTCATCATCAGAATCTTCATTCTCAGAGTCATCGTCTTGCTCTTCTTCAGCTTGAAAGACTTTGTTCCTTCCTGGCTTTCTTCTTTCTGATCTAGACTTTAGAGCAACAATTTTGCTTTTCTTATGAGGTTCATCTTCCTCTAGCTCTATTTCATGACTTCTAAGGGAGCTGATAAGTTCTTCAAAGCTTATGTTGTTCAGATCCTTGGATAACTTCAAGGCAGTAACCATAGGTCTCCACTTCTTGGGAAGACTTCTGACTATCTTCTTGACATGATCTGCTGTAGTATATCCTTTATCTAGAACCTTGAGTCCTGCAACTAAGGTTTGGAACATTGAGGATATCACTTCAACAACTTCATCATCTTCCATTCTGAAGGCTTCATACTTCTAGATTAACGCCATATCATTAGTCTCTTTAACTTTATTATTGCCTTCGTGAGTCATCTTCAAAGAATCAAAGATTTCTTTGGCTGTCTCCCTGTTGGTGATCTTCTCGTACTTATTATAGGAAATTGCGTTCAACAAAATGGTTCTAGCTTTATGGTGATTCTTAAAATCAGGCTTCTGATCATCACTCATTCTGCTTCTTGGAATAGAGATACCAATAGCAGAAATGGATGGTTCGTAACCATTTGCGACAATATCTCATAGATCAGCGTCGTAGCCTAGGAAGAAGCTTTCAATTTTGTCCTTCCAGTAGTCAAATTTTTCTCCATAAAAAATTGAAGGTTTAATGTTGTAGCTATCTCTTTCATTTGGGTTAGCCGTGATGTTTTTCTCGCACTGGATCTCTCTACACTATTAAGTGTTTGATTCAAAAAATCAATAACAGAGCCTAAGCTCTGATACCAATGGAAGGTAGAGAAAAACAAGAAAAAGGGGTTTGAATTGTTTTTACAGTAATAAAAAACTATAGCAACACTACACACACGAAAGTAAATGCTAACAACACATGAAGTTCATCCTAGTTCGCTTGAAAGTCAAAGCTACTCCAGTCCACCCGGGCAAAGTGATTTTGCCTTCAATAAGGACTTAATCCACTAATCTCAATAGATTATAAAAACGTCTAAGATTTTAACAATCTCTTAGCTCTCTCAAGTCTACAGGCTAAAACAAGTCACTTGAGGAATATAATTTTTTTTAGAGAAATTACAGGTGTTTACCTTAGTGCTTCTAGGTAAGCAGTGTAAACACAATTAAGAACAATAAAACAATGACCAACACAATATGAGAAACAACTCTTGTGTGATTACTGAATATTACAATGAAAATATGCTGAGTATTTTTTTATCAAATTTATTGTCCAATTGTATGTCTCTAGTATGATACAATGAGGCCTTTATATATTGCTTTGAGATGATACCGTTGGAGGGAAATCAAAGAATATTTCTTGACAACTATGGGAATTAATGTTATTAATTTTCTTGTCCTTTCCATAGCAGTCTTAGAACATAATCCATAATTTCCTTAAAGATAATTGTACCACACTTAGAATGCTTCTTGATTAAGTCTTCTGATCTGGTGATATTAGATAGAGTGTTGAGCGTGAATCAGAGTGAGCAGAGTCAGAGTCTTTGAGCAGAAACTTGCAGTCTCCAAAAATTCTCTTGAATATTCTTCAGATAGATTCTTTTTTAATTGTTCTTCAGATGTTATCTTGAATAGTCTTCAGATAGATTCTCTTAAGTGGTCTACAGATATATTCTTTTGAATAGTCTTCAGATAGATCCTATTGAGTAGTCTACAGATAGATTCTTTTGAATAGTCTACAAATAGATTTTTTTGAGTAGTCTTCAGATAGATTCTTTTAAATAGTCTTCAGATATCAGAGTTGAACTTCAACGTCAGATTTTGTGTGTTTGCTTCTTAGAGGTGTTCTTGTTTAGATTCAGATTTGATTTCTTCGTGCTGGATTAGCTTTTCTGGACTGCGTCAGATGCCAAATATTAGTTTCCTCATATTCATTTTACCTTAGAAACCTGCACACTTAGAGAAAATTATTAGGGTACCAATTTGTTTCATTCTTTATTATCATCAAAACTTAGAGATATGTTGCAGAATCAAATTCTGTTCTAACATTTTTGTGTTATTAATGAACTGTCAGGAGAGCCGGAGTACCCATCTACCCAGATAACGAAATGATAGGTCCAAAAGTGTCCATCAATGCTTCAGAAATTAGGAGGATTAAACATAATCACCCAGCATGAGCAACTCAACCAGATTAAAAGGGTAACCAAGCAGGAAACAAAGAAGAATTCTACCAACCTCATGTGCAACAGCAGACGACATACGCTCAAGGAAATCAGTAGGCATCCGAATTTCAAAGAAGGATGAAAGCTCATGTAGTGGGAGTAACAAGGTGGATAACAAAACTTTCACCCACCTTGTATGTTGAACCCCCAAGATTTGCACATGTATTCAGAGACTCCTACAATCAACAAGAAGATCACATATATGCTCAAAGTTTAAGAGCACGCTTAACAAGCGTCGAAGAGATGAAGAATTATTTCAGAAATCAAGATAAAAAAAATCTTCAGTAACATGAATATTATGAATATGATATTTCTAAATAATTTAGATTTCAAGAGATGCTCAAAGTTTAAGAGCACGCTTTACACTCATCCATATTTATTTAGAGTTCCAATCAAAAAAATTCTTGAGAAAATCTTCAGTAACATATGAATATTATGAATATGATATTTCTAAATAATTTAGATTTCTTATAATTTATGGTCTATTTTAAATGTTTTTATGAATTTTAATATAATACGTAAAATTTATACAGAAATAAAAATGAAAGTTTATGGTCAATTTATTTCTACTTTTCACGATGACACAAATGCATGTCTCTTTTAACACGATTGTGTCTTGAAATGTGTTATAGACGCATGTTGTTTATATTGCCAAAACTTAACCAAACACATACTTAACTAAAGATTGTGATTCACATCCATCTATAAAAAAAATACATTACCCTTAAAAAAAATTGAGGGATGACTTTGTTGACTACCCCTCATTTATACTATATCCAATTGAGAGAATATTCTATTTACCACTTATAGGGATGATATGTTATTCAAACCAATTAATTCAAATTACTAATAGTATATTTAATTTTCTTAATTTATTCATGACACATCAAAATCTAAACCACATACTCCATGCCAATTTTTAAATCATATATATATATATATATATATATATATATATATATATATATATATATATATATATATATATATATTAAATCATGTATTTATATATATTTATATATAAAATAGTCAAACATGAGAAAATTTACAATTAATATGCATTTATATTATTTGTTTTTGATATTTTTAATTAATTTTTTAGCATCAGAAACAATTAATCTTTTATAAAAAATTTAAAAACTTATAGATAATAATATTATATTACCTATATCTATGAATTTAATTTTTACGAGAACTGATTTTGTAATTTAAAAAGGAGTAACGATACGGTTTATTATCCGTTTAACTTATATTTTTATTTCTGTATAATTTGATATGAATCCTCGTGATAACTTAAATTATATCATATCCATTGTATAGATAGCTAATTTGGTATTTTTGAACCGTGAAAAAAAATACTAGCTATGGAAATTAATTCCAACGCACATTTTCATTTGAAAGATCATTCCAATTCCCACCTAACAGAAGAGGAAATTAAAGGACAATGCCTCTCTAAGTGGAAGATTTTCCACCGTCTAAGAAGATACCAAATTAGGGAATAAACTTATTGAAACGATCAATCAAAAGCACAATGTTTTCAGTATCATTTCCTCTTCCTTGATTCCAACTTATTACCATTGTTATTTACGTATCATACTTCGTTTTCACTTTCATAAATACTTTGCTAAATGATTGTTACACGCATGCATTGTCTTTGAATGCATCTTCTTAACTTTTTGTATATTTCTCTGTTTGGAGAATTTTCATTTTTGAAATACTTTGATCTCTATTGGTGGTTTGGACTATAACGTCATGAAATTCTATTCTATACACTAATTAATTTAAGATCCAACTGTGTCAATTGTAATATTTTTTTTTTATTTATAAATAGATAGGATTTCAAAAGTCTCCGAAAACATGATTACTATAAAGAAAAACCCTATTTTTAAAGAAAAAATTGAAGAGAAGAATTGGAAAATTAAGAAGAAAAAAAAAACTAAAAATAATTAATCAACCATTACGAGAAAAAACATAATTTAAATACAATTCCATCACCTAAACAAAATAAAAACCCTAGTGTTTGAAAAGACAAACTCTAGTGACTTTATCCATTATCAAGAACGATCAAACTTTATTCTATTAAAAGGAATTAGCCGCAATATCAACTTACACTGTAATATTTTAATTATTGATACGTTTCTATTCAAATTATTAATTTTAAAATATTTTTTAATAATATTTTTATAATTTTTTATGTCTTCCTCTACTTCTAACAATTTAACTCTCCTTCATCTAATGTACTGTTTTTACTATAGAATTTACGAAGTCTATTTCAATCAATCCAATAAAAAAAACATAGATAAAATTTAAAGAGAGTTCGTAAGACATACTAAAAAATCATATATAAAACGAGAAGTATTTAGATCTATCAATCTAAAAATGAAATATTTTTAAGATTTTTGGATGATCTATATTATAAACAGTTAAACAAAAGTAAAAAAAAAATCAATCGCACATTATTTTATATTAGAATTTAACTTAATTTATTTTATAAAATTAACTTTTAAAATAACAAATATCATTTTATATAAATTCTTTAGATACTTTATGTGTAACGTAGAATTTAAAATATTTTCAATACTCTATATGTTAATTTAGGTCATACATTATGAGTTGTACTGCATGACACAATAATAAGGAGTCTATTTTTCAAATTCATACCTCCTTTTCCTTTTCTCTTTTTGGTAAAAGAAATTCCTTTTCTAAAAAAGAAAAGTATGCATTCAAATTCAAACAAGTTTTGCACAGCTAAGAACTAAGAAAAATGACACTTGTGCTATTAAAATTAAACGGCTAAAAGGCTATGATTTTTTATATAATTGGCCTAAATTATGGTGAAAAAGAATAGGATGCAAATCAAGGTGGAGAATAGACCAACTATTTTGGCCCCTAGCATTGAGAGAATGACATTTTAGGTGAATGTGAATCTCTCACTACATGAAAGAATTCATTCATATACACTTAGGCCATTGTGCACTAAAATTACAAGAGCAAAAATCCAAAACGTACTCAACATGACATGATTTAGTGGATGCTTCACTTTAGCAGAACAAAAACTAATAAGTCACAAAGTTTAAGTAGCTTTAAGGTTTCCAATGAAATACTAAGGATTATGATGGAAAAAAAAAGATGAAGGGTGGACAAGTTTGTACGTAGGTGTCTTTTTGTGTGTCCTTCAACTATTGGGACTTGCTTCACACTATACTCTGTCCGGGTCATTCATGCCCTTATCATCTTTTTGTGCACGAGGTGGAGAAAAAGCACTGTTTTGTGGCTTAGTATAGAGGATTTTTAAAAATAATAATAATAATAATTTTTTTATTATTAATATTTTATAGATTCTAACAATACAGATTTTAACATACTTTAATAAATAATAATAATAATAATAATATAATTAATATTATTATTATTATTTTATAAAATTGAATGCTTAAATAATATAATAAATATTCATTATAAAATTATATACCATAGATATATATATATCTTGCTATCAAGAGTCTATCGATTTTGGCCACCCACAGTTTATATGCGCACTAAGCCCAAGAGGTTTGGATGTAAGGGGGTGTATTGAAAAAACAAAGTCTCACATGTCGATAATTCGGATCACCCACCATTTATAGACACACTCTAAGCCCAATAGTTTTGGGTGTGAGGGGGTGTATGGGAAAAACTCAAATCCCACGTTGGTTAAAAATAGAGTCTGCAAAAGGTTTATATAAAGTAACACTCCTAACCTTAGGTTGAGTTATGTCAAACTATAATTCTATCAAAGACAATCATATCATAGATGATGAATATTAGTCTTTTGTATTTGCTGGTTAAAAATTCTACTTGGCGGCGACTTTGTGAAATGTCTGCAAAATTATCACACAAATGAAATTGTTGAATTCTTATATCACAATTCTTCTAAAAATGATGAGTGAAAGAATGATTTCAGAGAAATATGTTTTATTTGATCTCCTTTAATATTTCAATTGAGCAATACATATTATATCATCTTCATAATAAATGATTGTTGCATATATTTTTCTAAAAGATAAACCACAATTCTTGTGTATGTCTTGAATCAAAGAGGTCAACGAAACATATTGCCAATTTTGACTCATGTAATGCTAAAATTTTTGTATAAATTGATATTGTTATGATTTATTTCACATATCTTCATAAAATGGTTGTATCACCACAAGTAAAAAATTAATTTGTTAGGGATCTGCCATTATAACGTTCGACAACTTGCACCTCCTTAATATTTAATTATGAGTTAAGTACATTGAAATGAAAAAACTCATGTCAATTGTTTCTCTAAGATAACAAAAAAATATGTTCGACTTTGTTACAATGTCTTCATATTGATGAAGAACTATATTTTGATAATAAATTAACAAAAAAAGATAGAGTAGGATGTGCATAATTAGCAAGATACACAAGTTCTATAATCACAGGGAGATATGGTATTTGGAGATCAAGCATCTATTCATCCTTTTCTCACGGCTTAAAAGAATCACTCTCCATTTTCGATGATCTAACAATCACATGTAGCCATAAATAAGAAATTTTCATATAAAAATGTTTAACACCTTTTTTACAATAACCTTCTTGATATAAAAAAAATCCATTATTAAAAATCTTAATTTGTAATCCAAGAAAAAAAATTATCTTTTCCAAATAGTTCATCTCAATTTCTTTTTTAAGAAATGTATAGCTTTTAGAAACTCTTAATAAATTTCAATAGTATTTTTGTTATCATCATAGACAACAATTATAGCAAAGTATTTTTCAAATCTTTTTATAAAAATACAATGACAAATTGAATCATTTGTATATCCCCCTAACAAATATTCATTAGGATATTATACCATATATGTCTAGCTTTTGTTAGTCCATAGAAAAATTTATTCAATTTGATGGAATAGTCTTCTCGAGATCTTGAACTATGTGTCTCAGGTAAATTAAACTCTTCAGATGACTTCATGTAGATGTCATTATCAAGAAAGTCAAAGAAAATACATGATTACAACGTCCATCATGTGAAAATTAAGTCCTTTCTGAAATATGAGGCTAATTAAATATTTAAAAAATACTTGCATTCACTACAAGTTAATATGTTTCATTGAAACCAAACTCGGATATTTGCGAAAACTCTTGAGTAATAAACCTAGCTTTATATCTCATATTTTTCTCCATTTTCTCTTAGTTTTATCATAAAAGCTCATATATATCAAACTAGAATTACACTTTCATGTGTTTAAACTACATATCCAAAAAGCTTTAATTATACTTGTAAATGGAGTATAATTATGTTGCAATTGCATCATTAAAATCTAGACAATTCCCACTTACTATACAATGTTTAATAATCTTTGGTTCATGATCAAAGTTATTATTTATCATCTTTAGTGATATACTATGTGTTAGAACAAGATTTAGGTCTGCATCTATACCTTGAATTTTAATGATAACAATGTTGTATTTGTGTGAGAACAATTTTGGTACCCTAATGGTTTGTTATTGTGTATATTTAACAAATAGTTCTGATTCTGATTATATGATGTGCAACATCTTTAATTTCTGAACTTTGCGTTCCAAATTTGCTTCTGCGCTACAATTATAAGTTCTAAAAGACGTCAATATTGTTGCTGCAATGTTCTTCTTGCTTCTATGTTATCTCACCCATCTGAAGCTTCTGAGGAGACTTTACACTGCTGTTGCAATGTTCTCTCAGTTTCTACTTCTAGACGTGACTCTGATCAACAAGCTTCTGAAGAATGGCAAGCTATTGAAGTTGTGATATGTAGCAGAAGATTCTGAAGATCTCAAGACAAGCGATTAAAGTTATCAAGGTTCTGATTGAGGTTTCTGAAGACTCTGAAGATTCTGAAGACACTGAAGAACTCAAGCCAGATTACTAACGTTGTCAAGGTTCTGACCCAAGGTTCTGAAGTTTCTGAATCCAACTCTCTACTTCTTCACTTCATGCTTCAATCATCTTTTATCATGAGCCAATGAATTTGAAGATAAGATCAAACAGGAATGTGATCAAATAGTACATAGTACAAATCGAACAACCTTTCCACTAGCTGATTTCATGGGCAAGGACTATACTATTCATCACACATGTCACTGATTATGTGGGTGAAAGGACAGTACGTGGTATCCTTCCTTTCTCATCCCACAGTGGAAATCCGCTCAAGGAGCTTTCCCCATTTTTCCCTTCAACGGTCCCATGCTTACTCTATATAAGCATGCATTGGAGACTTGAAGAAATTGTTCATCTACACAAGTATTTCGACAATCTAATTTTCTTTGTGAAAAACTATCATCTTTTGTATACAGTGTTCTTTAAGTATATATTATTCATTTGTGTAAATCTGATTTTGAAGAAGCATCTTGTAACACATAAACTTTTATTCAAACTATTTGTTTGATTCCTTAAGGAGGTTATCCTTGAGAAGATAAAGAAGGTTATTCTTTGTGATTCCTTGAGGAGACTAAGGTTTAGTTGGATCCTTGAGAAGACAAAGAAGGGTATTCTTTGTGTTTATTGTAATTTGTTGATTATTGTAGATTAAGTCCTTGTGTATAAGGCAAATCACCTTAGCAGATGGACTGGATTAGCTTTGAGTTTCAAACGAACCGGGATAAAAATCATTGTGTTTTTATCTCTTAATTATTTAACTTGTTAGTGGTGTTTTTGTTTTGGAAAAAGTTTTTGCTTGTAAAACCCAATTCAAACCCCCCTTTCTTGTGTTTTTCACACCTTCAATTGACATCAAAGTTCTGGTTCTGATTGTGATGAAAAGTTTTTATCAACACCTCACAGTGTTCAGTACCGATTCAGTTGTATGAGAAATAATGGTTGCTGCTAACATTGTTAATAATAATGATAGAGATCATTATAGTGCTAAACCACTTATTCTTGATGGTGAAAAATTTGACTACTGGAAAGACAGAATATAAAGTTTCTTTCTTGGTTATGATGTTGATCTTTGGGATCTCGTAGTTGATGGCTATGTTCACCAAGTAAATTTTGAAGGAAATATTTTAGCAAGAAGTGCTATGTCTGATCAACAAAAAAAAAGACTTCAAAAATCATCATAAGGCCAGAACCATTTTCCTCAATGTTATCTCTTATACGAAGTATGAGAAGATAACAAACGGAGATTCTGCCAAATTCATTTTTGACTCTCTGAGAATGACTCATGAGGAAATCGTTCAAGTAAAGGAAACAAAGGCCTTGGTCTTAATCCAGAAATATGAGGCTTCCAAAATGGAAGATGATGAAAATGTTGAAACCATGTTCTCAAGGTTTTAGATGCTTGTTGCAGGACTTAAGGTTCTGGAAAAATGGTATTCTACAGCTGATCATGTCAAGAAAATTATCAGAAGTCTTCCCAAAAAATGGAGACCTATGGTAACTGCATTAAAGCTGGCTAAGGATCTCAACAACATCAGTCTTGAAGAACTTGTTAGTTCTTTAAGAAGTCATGAGATTGAGCTAGAAGAAGATAAACCTCAGAAGAGAGGTAAATCTGTAGCTCTAAAATCCAAGCATGAGAAGACTATAACATATTAAGCTGAGGAAGAATAATAAGGATCTGACGAAGACTCAGAAGATGATGATGAGTTATCTCTAATCTCAAGAAGAGTCAACAGACTCTGGAAACACAAGCAAAATGGTCAAGGGAAATTCAAAGGAGTCAGAAGGACTATTGGTCGTTTGAATCCTTATCTGGTCAAAAGAAGAAAACTTCTAGAAAAGAAGTTATCTGTTTCAAATGCAAGGAGTCAGTCCATTACAAGAATGATTGTCCCAAGTTGAAGAAGGACAGAAGGCCCAAGAAGAACTTCTCCAAAGTCAAGAAGGGGATGATGGCTACCTAGAATGACTCAGAATCTGAAGAAGAAGATTTTGGCGAATAAAAATCTAATGTTGCACTGATGGAAACTACTGAGGATACCACAAGCTCTAAAGAACCAGAAGACAGGGTTTTGTCAGAATCAGAATCCGACTTTGATTCTGAAGAGGTATTCTCTAATCTATCTCATTCTGATATTGAAATTTGTCTTTCTGAAATGTTGGAAAAGTACTAAAGTCTTCAAAGCAAATACAAGGACCTTAAACAAGTCCAAGTAACTACTTCTGAAACTCAGAGAGAACTTGAGAATGATATTTCCTCTCTAAATGAAAAAGTATTTTCTTTAGAAAGTAATAAGTCTTCTTTGAAAAGCAAATTTTCAAAACTAGAGGAGGAAATAACTTCTGAAGTTTCTGGTACTGATTGCGTCATCAGATATGATAGAGCATTCCAGTAATTTCTAGCTAAAAGCATAGATAGAAGCAAAATGGCTTCCTTTATCTATGGAGTTAGCAGAAATGGCAAGAAAGGTTTGGGTTGTACAGAAACTACAAAACTTGACGAAAGTCAGAAGGTCAAACCAAAACCTCTATATATGTATTTCGTGCATGCTGGCACTGAGTTTGATATTATTGTATAGACATAGAAGCATACTAAGGATAGGAACTCTGTTCTAAAACCTAAGTATCATGCCCAAATTTTTCATGATTATCCTTCTACTAAAAGACCCAAAGTTGTGATAAACTTTGGGAAAACTAACAAAACAGGACCCAGAAAGTGGGGGTACCTTAGGATAAAATCATTTATGTTGCAAACATCCTTAACAGCTCAGCTGAGACACCAATCATGGTACCTGGACAGTGGATGCTCGCGACACATGACGGGTAGAAGGTCTATGTTCCAAGATTTGGAACTTAAGCCTGAAGGCTTTGTTGGTTTCAGAGGAAACCAAAAAGGAAAGATCATTGGCTCTGGAATCATTGGTAACGGTAAACTTCCTTCTATTACTAATGTTCTTTTAGTTGATGGTCTAATGCATAACCTAATTCCCATTAGCCAACTTAGTGACAATGGTTATGACATCATCTTTAATCAAAAATCTTATAAGGCTATTGTTGGAAGTTATTAGAGAGATAAGTACAGAATCAACCAATTCAGTGTTATACAGCTCAACATGATATTCATTGTAAATAATAATTAGTAATTAGCTATTAAGAATTAGTAATTAGTTGTCTTCTACCATATTTAGAATTAGCATTTAAAGGGAGAATAATTGCTTTGATTCTCAGGCCAGAATTAGGATTATTGATCTGTCCTTGTATTCTATAAATACCTTTCATGTATTACTTACTAATATATCAAAGAAATAGATATTGTTTGTTTCTTTATGGTATCAGTTGCTGGAAGAATTCCTTAGGTTTTTTTCTTTTGCTTCTGTTTTTTTTCATTTTTCCATCCCACAATGTCTGATCACTCGTCTGATACCGAGTCCCAGCATTCACCTAAACATTCTTCACCTAAAACTGAAATACCTCAATCTGTCAGGACATACCATGAAAACCACCCTGTTCAGATTACATCAATTCGACTGAACGATCCTAATTATTTTCGGTGGTCACAGTCTGTCCGTTTGTATCTCAAGGGGAGAAGAAAAATTAGCTACATCACTAGAGACAAGAAACAACCAGACAAGGAAGGTGCAGACTACGATAGTTGGGATGCTGAAAATTCCATGGTCATGAAATGGTTAGTCAATTCCATGACTGAAGAGATAGGTGCAAACTATCTTTGTTATGCTACTGCAAAAGATCTTTGGGAAAGTGTCACTCAGATGTATTCTGATTTGGACAACCAATCCCAAATTTATGAATTAACTCTCCAGCTTGGAGAAATTCGTCAAGCTGAAGATTCTGTTACGAAATACTTCAATTGTCTCAAGCGTATTTGGCAAGATTTGGATCTGTTCAATGTATATGAGTGGAAGTCACCCGAGGACTGCAAGCACTACAAGAAGATGGTGGATGTTCGTCGTGTCTTCAAGTTTCTTGCAGGTCTAAATATTGAGTTTGATGAGTTTCGTGGTCGAATTCTTGGCAGGTATCATATCCCTCCAATTGGTGAAGTATTTGCTGAAGTGCGCCACGAAGAGAGTCGCAGGCAGGTGATGCTTGGAAAAAAGGTTGTCATTGTCCCTCCACCAGTCGAAGGATCTGCATTGGCTGTTTCTTTAGTCAATCGCAAACCTTTCCCTAATCTACGAGGTGGTGACAAGAACCATTTAGTTTGCGACTATTGTGGTCAAAATCGTCACACTCGGAAAAACTGTTTCAAACTACATGGTAGGCCAAATAACAGAAAGGCTGGAAGGTTTGGTGACCACTCTACTTCTACAACCAATGAGGCTGACTCGTCTCCATTTACTAAGGAGCAAATGGATCACCTTTTTAAACTTCTAAAGTTCAATTCATCACCTACTGTTGCTGTTGGAACTGTGGTACAAACACGTAAGAATTCTTGGGCATTATCTGTCCAAAACCTCTCCAACCCTTGGATAATAGATTCAGGGGCATCTTAACATATGACCAATTGCTCTCATTTATTCAATTCCTATTTCCCTTGTTCCGGGACTGAGAAAGTAAGGATTGCTGATGGTAGTTATTCTAGTATTGCAGGCAAAGGTAGCATAAAAATTTCAGAGCAAATTACTTTGCAATCTGTTTTACACGTTCCTAAATTTGCTTGCAATCTTCTATCTGTTTATAAATTGTCTAAGGACACTAATTGTTTTGTCATTTTTCGTTCTTCCCCTTGCGTTTTTCAGGACCAGAACTCGGGGAAGATGAATGGATTGTACTACTTTGATAAAACTCCTCTTGGAAATGCAATGGTTTTTGGTTTAAACAGTGCAACTTTACCTCCCGTTTCAGATCAAGTTATGTTATGGCATAAAAGATTAGGCCATCCTAGTTTCCCTTATCTTAAGTATTTATTTCCAAAATTTTCCAAAGAAATAAATTCCTCTCAATTTCATTGTGAAGCTTGTCACTTAGCTAAAGATCATCGCGTATCTTTTACTTCAAAAGTTTATTCTGCTTCGCAACCTTTTCATTTAATCCATAGTGATGTTTGGGGTCCTTCAAAAATTAAAACTATGTCTCGAAAAAAATGGTTTGTGACATTTATTGATGACCATACACGTGTGTGTTGGGTTTATCTCTTAGAAAAAAAATCTGAAGTAGAACAAAGGTTTAAATTTTTTTTTCAAATGATTGAAAACCAATTTCAAACTAAGATTGGCATTCTAAGGTCTGACAATGGCACTGAATATTTCAACAAATATCTAAGTACATTCTTAGTAGCTAAGGGGATAATTCATCAATCCACTTGTCGTGATACTCCACAACAAAACGGTATTGCTGAAAGAAAAAATAGACATCTCCTTGAAGTTACTAGAGCTATTATGTTTTCTATGAATGTACCTAAATATCTTTGGGGAAATGCCTTATTAACTGCTTGTTACCTCATTAATAGAATGCCATCTCGTGTTTTAAAATATGAGACTCCTGTGCAAGTTTTACAAAATTATTTTCCCACATCTCGCATCATTGCGGATCTTCCCCTTAAAGTTTTTGGTTGTGTTTGTTATGTCTACATCCCAAATATTTTCCGTTCCAAATTAGATCCTAAAGCTGAAAAATATGTTTTTCTTGGCTACGCTTCAAATAAAAAGGGCTAAAAATGTTTTAACCCAATAACAAAGAATTTTTTTGAAAGTATGGATGTCAATTTTGTTGAAAATCAACCTTTTTTTAATAAAAATTCTCTTCAGGGGGAGAATCATTGTCTTGATAATGAAGATAATTTTTGGGAAACTTTACCTGCACTGGATGATATTGTGACTACAAATCATCCAGAACCCAGAATCCTTAATCTTGAATTGTCGGATAATATAATTTCTGAAACAGGGGGAGAAAAACTGATTGAGGATCATAATTCTCAACTTCAAGTGTATGTCCGAAAAAGGTTTCACAAAGGTATTACAAATCCAATTGTGTCTCCGGAAAAAATCCAATCTGATTTGCCAAGTGAAGGTCCTACTGAAACTTCTCCTTCTAGTTCTTCATCTGGTAATCCATCTTACTCTTCCAATGATTTACTGGATTTGTCTTTTCCTGATATGAATCTTCCTATTGCTTTGAGAAAAAAAAATTCCTGACCTTAATATCCCAATTGCTGATAGGAAACGTACGCGAACATGCATTAACACCCTATGTCTAATTACTTGTCATAGGACAAGTTATCACACACTCACAAGGCATATGTGTCTAGGATTTCGAATTTGTTTGTGCCCAGAACTATTCAAGAAGCATTAGGTGATCCGAATTGAAAATTAGCAGTGAAAGAAGAGATGGATGCTCTAAGGAAAAATAATACTTGGAGTATCACTGTTCTACCTCATAACAAAAGGGCAGTTGGATGTAAATGGGTCTTTACAGTGAAATGCAAGGCTGATGGAAATGTAGAAAGGTACAAAGCTAGGCTAGTAGCAAAAGGTTTTACTCAAACTCATGGTATAGACTACCAAGAGACCTTTGCCCATGTTGCTAAGATTAATTCCATCAGAATTCTTCTCTCTCTTGCAGTAAATTTCAATTGGCCTCTACATCAATTTGATGTTAAAAATGCTTTTTTGAATGGAGAATTACATGAAGAAGTATATATGAGTTTACCTCCTGGATTTGAAGAAAATCTTGGACGGGACAAAGTCTGCAAATTGAAAAGGTCCTTATATGGATTAAAACAATCACCAAGGGTCTGGTTTGATAGATTTGGAAGTGTTGTTAAGAAACATGGTTTCACCGAAAGTCAAGCAGATAACACATTGTTCTTTAAGCATTCAAATGAATGTAAGATTATTATTTTAATTGTGTATGTCGATGACATTATCATTACAAGAGATGATGTTAACGAGATAGGTGATCTAAAGAGAAGACTTGAAGCTGAATTTGATATCAAGGACCTTGGAAAATTAAAGTATTTTCTCGGGATGGAGTTCGCAAGGTCTAGGGAGGGAATCTTTCTCAACCAACGCAAATATATACTTGATTTACTCACAGAAACAAGGATGACAGGATGTAAAGCAGCAGAAACACCAATGGATCTCAATGTAAAACTGAAGGCAGCATCTAAAGATGAAGTGGTAAATAGGGAACGCTACCAACGACTGGCCGGTAGACTAATTTATTTGTCTCATACAAGGCCTGATATAGCCTTTGCAGTAAGTGTGATAAGTCAGCTTATGCATGCACCAGGACCTACTCATTTTGAAGCTATTTTCAGAATATTTAGATATTTAAAAGGAACTCCAGGGAAGGGATTGATGTTCAAAAACAGCGGGCATATACAAGTGGAAGCTTACACAGATGTTGATTGGGCAGGTAATATAAATGACAGGAGGTCTACTTCAGGCTATTGTACTTTTGTAGGTGGAAACTTAGTTACATGGAGAAGTAAAAAACAAAATGTCGTAGCTAGGAGCAGTGCAGAGGCTGAATTCTGCTCTGTGGCCCATGGTTTTTGTGAAGTATTATGGATTAAAAAATTCATGGAGGAATTAAAGGTCTTTAGCCCAACACCAATTAAAGTCTACTGTGATAATAAGGCAGCTATTTCCATTGCCCATAATCCTGTCCTACACGACAGAACGAAACATGTTGAAGTGGACAAGCACTTCATTAAAGAAAAAATTGACAGTGGTGAAATTTGTATGGCCTATGTACCTACCACAAGTCAAGTAGCAGATGTTATCACAAAGAGTCTTCCAAAGAGACAATTTGATGATATGGTGAGCAAGCTTGCAATGAATGATATATTCATGCCAACTTGAGGGGGAGTGTTGGAAGTTATTAGAGAGATAAGTACATAATCAATAGATTCAGTGTTATACAGCTCAACATGATATTCATTGTAAATAATAATTAGTAATTAGCTATTAAGAATTAGTAATTAGTTGTCTTCTACCATATTTAGAATTAGCATTTAAAGGGAGAATAATTGCTTTGATTCTCAGGCCAAAATTAGGATTATTGATCTGTCCTTGTATTCTATAAATACCTTTCATGTATTACTTACTAATATATCAAAGAAATACATATTGTTTGTTTCTTTAGCTATAAGTCAAAAAGATGGCATAATCCTTTTTAATGGAAAGAGGAAAAACAACATTCTTAAAATTAGACTTTCTGATCTTGAAGATCAAAATTTAAAATGTCTAATGTCTATTAATGAAGAGCAATGGGTCTGACATAAAGTTCGGGTCATGTTAGCATGAGAAAGATTTCTTAGCTAAATAAACTTGAATTAGTCAAAGGTCTACCCAAACTGAAGTTTGCTTCAGATGCTCTTTGTGAAGCATGTCAGAAAGGCAAGTTTTCTAAAACATATTTCAAAGCTAAAGTTGTTGTTTCTACTTCTAGACCATTAGAACTTCTGCATATTGATTTGTTTGGACTAGTGAAAATTGTGAATATCAATGGAAAGAAGTATGGATTAGTCATTGTTGACGACTACAGTCATTGAACATGGGTAAAGTTCTTGAAACACAAGGATGAGTATCACTTTGTGTTCTCAACCTTCTGCTCACTAGTGCAAACAGAAATGAATTGTAAAATAGTCAAAGTCAGAAGTGATCATGGTGGAGAATTTGAAAATAAACATTTTGAAAATATTTTTGATTCAAATGGTATTTTCCATGATTTCTCCTGTCCTAGAACTCCACAACAAAATGGAGTTGTAGAAAGGAAGAATAGGACTTTACAAGAATGGCCTGCACCATGATCCAAGAAACTAATATGGCTAAGCATTTCTAGGCAGAAGCAGTTAACACAGCGTGTTATATTCAAAACATGATTTCTATTCGACCTATTCTGGATAAGACTCCTTACGAATTGTAGAAGAACAGAAAGCCCAACATTTCTTACTTTCATCCTTTTGGATGTAAATGCTTTATGTTAAACACTAAAGAGAATCTTGGCAAGTTTGAGTCTAAGGCACAAAAGTGTTTACTGTTAGGATATTATGAACGCTCTAAAGGCTATAAAATCTTTAATACAGAAACACGAATTGTTGAGGAATCAATTCATGTTAGATTCAATAATAAGCTTGACCCTGAAAAGTAAAAGCTAGTTGAGAAATTTGCAGATCTGAATATCAATCTTTCATAATCCAAAGAAATTGCCTCTAAAGAAAAGGACTCAGAAAGCAAGGCCGAAGAATCTGTAGAAACGACTCAACCATAAGCAATTGTTGATCCAACTCATCAAAAGAA
The DNA here is from genome assembly GCF_024323335.1 of Lathyrus oleraceus. Taxonomy (NCBI): domain Eukaryota; kingdom Viridiplantae; phylum Streptophyta; class Magnoliopsida; order Fabales; family Fabaceae; genus Lathyrus; species Lathyrus oleraceus. The sequence goes on from NC_066584.1 coordinate 394,023,613, forward strand.
GAGTAGATCAAGAACTTCTCATTGCGAAGAACTAATTATGGGAGACAAAAATGCTCCAGTCAGAACTAGGTCTTCATTCAGACCCTCTAAAGAAACTCTTCTAGGTTTGGTGTCTCTCATAGAACCCACATCCATTGATGAAGCTCTTATGGGTAATGAAAGGATTTTTTCCATGCAATATAAACTGAATCAATTCACCAGAAACGACGTTTGGGATCTTGTTCAGAAACCAAAAGGCTTCCATGTCATTGGAACCAAATGGGTTTTCAGAGATAAGCTGAATGAGAAAGGTGGAGTTGTTAGAAACAAAGCCCGACTGGTAGCACAAGGTTATAGTCAGCGAGAAGGTATAGACTACACATAAAACTTTGCTCCAGTTTCCAGGTTACAGTCTATTCGTCTTTTGATTTCTTTTGTAGTCAATCATAACATCATACTTTAGTAGATGGATGTTAGGAGTGCATTCCTGAATGGTTATATTTATGAAGAAGTTTATGTGCATCAACCTCCTAGTTTCGAAAGTTCTCAAAATCCTGAATTTGTTTTTAAATTGAAAAAGTATTTGTATGGTCTAAAGCAAGCTTCAAGAGCTTGGTATGATAGACTAAGCAACTTTTTGTTGGAAAATGATTTTACTAGAGGAAAAGTGGACACAACTCTCTTTTGCAAAACCTTCAAGAATGACATTTTGGTTGTGCAAAAATATGTTGTTGATATTATTTGTGGTTCTACTAATGCGTCGTTGTGCAAGGATTTTGCTAAGTCTATGAAGGAAGAATTTGAAATGAGTCTGATGGGAGAACTGAAGCTCATTCTGGGAATTCAAATTGATCAAAGACCAGAAGGCATTTATATTCATCAAAGCAAATATACAAAGGAACTTCAGTAAAAATTCAACTTATTAGAATGTAAGCTAGAAAAGATTCCAATGCATCCTACATGCATTCTGGAGAAAGAAGAGGTAAGCAGTAAGGTAAATCAGAAGCTTCAGAGGTATGATATGTTCTCTTCTGTATCTAACAACTTCTAGACCTGATATCATATTTAGTGTATGCTTATGTGCTCGCTTCCAATCAGATCCTAGGGAAACTCACTTACCTGATGTTAAGAGAATCTTTAGGTATCTGAAAGGTACTAATAATCTTGGATTATTTTATAGAAAATCAAGTGAGTATAAATTAGTAGGCTATTATGACACTGACTATGCAGGAGATAGAATTGAAAGAAAAAGTACTTCTAGAAGTTGCCAATTTTTGGGATACAACTTAATCTCATGGTCAAGCAAGAGACTGTCAACAATTGTGCTATCAACAACTGAAGTTGAATACATTGCAGCTTCTGGATGCAACACTCAGATACTCTAGATGAAGAGTCATCTAGAAGATTATCAGATATCTGAGAGTAACATTCCTATTCTCTGTGATAATACTTCTGTTATCTATTTGTCTAAGAATCCTATCTTGCATTCTAGGGCTAAGCATATTGAAATAAAACATCACGTTTTACGTGACTATGTTCAGAAGGGAATTGTTTACTTAACATTTTTTGATACATACCATCAGTGGGCTGATATCTTTACGAAACCCCTAGCTGAAGATAGAGTCACATTCATTCAGGAAAACCTATTTATGAAACCGTGTCCAGAATGAAAAGATGTTATTTAGAATGTAAAGTCTCTAGAACTCTATGTAAGATTCTAAGATTGTTTTTCTTTCTGACTCTGTAACTTGAAGCTTTTTGAAATAAGGAAGTTTTTCATGAATCAGAAAGGTTCTGATCAGAAGCAATCTTATCGATTTGTCTTCCTGATTTTGAATAGTTGATGCGTTTAATGGTTGTCTTGTCATTTTATTTCGTTTGGTTCTTAGTGGAGACAGTTGTCCCACTTTCTAAGCATGTGTGATTAAAGCGTGACACATTGGGTTTAACAATTCTTAAAATTAGGTCTAAATCTTTACACTTCCCCTCATGACTACGCACACATTTTTGTCATCATTGCTAAAATTGTCTATTTAAACTCAGATCACTCATATTTTCACATTACGCGTATATTTATCCTACACTTTTAGGTTTTTCAAACCTCAAATCTCTCTCTCTCTCTCTCTCTCTCAATTGTTCTTCATCTTCATCCTCTCTCTCTCTCTCTCTCTCTCTCTCTCAAATGGATGAACAACAATCTTTAGTGGCTCAATAATCTTCAAAGACTGCTGAACAACAACTCTCTCAAAGTAGATCAAAGGCTGCTCAGCAACAACTGGTTCAGCAAAAGTTTCAACAACTGCAACTAGATCAGACTAGATCTCATCCTAGATTTGTATCTATTGAAGGGACTTCTTTAGTCAAGAAAGAAATAAACAGAAGTACTACTTGGATGGAAAACTATCATATCTTCACGAAGATAGATCCACAAGATATTTTAACACATTCCATGGAGATCTGTCTTGAAGAGGGCATCAATCCGATAGTAGATTCCTTAAATATTTCGGATGACTACCCAATTGTTTCATTGCCTCCTCCTTCTTCCCAAAACCCTTAGTCTTTCTCTTATCCTCACACGTGTGTGTATTTTGTTTTATGTTTTTCTTGCTGCATTTCGTTTGTAGTTCTTTTAAGTACTTTGTTATTTCGTTTTGATGTTTATAAACTTTACTCTGCATTGCCTTTTGGCATGGTTTAAATCAATGAAGTTTTTGTGTTTCTCATTATTTATTTTGTCTTTTTTCTTTTTGATTGATGACAAAGGGGTAGAAAACATAACATTCAAAAGGGGAAGAAATAAGAGTTTATTTTGATATCTAAATTCCTAAGTAAAAACCCAACCATTGTTTAAATGTTTTTCTTAACAAATACTTCAAAAAAAGTTTGTTAAGTGTTTTTGCAGGGTTAACTGTCAAGAATCAGAATGGTTTGTTAAGCTACTTTCTCAAGAACCAGAATGATTCTCAAAGAAGTTTCTGAAGAATGATTCTCAAAGAAGTTTCTGAAGAATGATTCTCAAAGAAGTTTCTGAAGAAAGGTCCTCAAATAAGTTTCTAAAGAAAGCTCTTCTAAAGGCCTATCAAAAGGATGATGTTATTAACCAGTGTTCTGGACAACATCAATCAACTTCTGAAGTTAAACCAGATTCTGACTAATTATTCATTCTGGTACTTCAAAAGGTAAATCAGGAAAGTGTTCTTTCATTATGAGTTTATCTTTATAGGAATGTACATCTCAGGGGGAGCTTTGTGCTTCTATAAGATGTATTCTTCGATGATTACCCTATAAAAAACTATTCATCAAAATATATGTTTTGTCATCATAAAAAAGGGGGAGATTGTTAGAACAAGATTTAGTTCTGCATCTATACCTTGAGTTTTAATGATAACAATGTTGTATTTGTGTGAGAACAATTTTGGTACTCTAATGGTTTGTTATTGTGTATATTTAACAAATAGTTCTAATTCTGATTATATGATATGCAACATCTTCAGTTTCTGAACTTTGCGTTCCAAATTTGCTTATGCGCTACAATTATAAGTTCTAAAAGACGTCAATATTGTTGTTGCAATGTTCTTCTTGCTTCTATGTTATCTCACCCATCTGAAGCTTCTGAGGAGACTTTACACTGCTGTTGCAATGTTATCTTAGTTTCTACTTCTAGACGTGACTCTAATCAACAAGCTTCTGAAGAATGGCAAGCTTCTGAAGTTGTGATATGTAGCAGAAGATTCTGAAGATCTCAAGACAGACGATTGAAGTTATCAAGGTTCTGACTGAGGTTTCTGAAGACTCTGAAGATTCTGAAGACACTAAAGAACTCAAGCCAGACTACTAACATTGTCAAGGTTCTGACCCAAGGTTCTGAAGTTTCTGAATCCAACTCTCTACTTCTTCACTTCATGCTTCAATCATCTTTTATCATGAGCCAATGAATTTGAAGATAAGATCATACGGGAACGTGATCAAATAGTACATAGTATAAATCGAACAACCTTTCCACTACCTGATTTCGTGGGCAAGGACTATACTATTCATCACACATGTCACTGATTATGTGGGTGAAAAGACAGTACGTGGTATCCTTCCTTTCTCATCCCACAGTGGAAATCCGCTCAAGGAGATTTCCCCATTTTTCCCTTCAACGGTCACATGCTTACTCTATATAAGGATGCATTGGAGACTTGAAGAAATTGTTCATCTACACAAGTATTTCGATAATCTAATTTTCTTTGTGAAAAACTATGATCTTTTGTATACACTGTTCTTTAAGTATTTATTATTCATTTGTGTAAATATGATTTTGAAGAAGCATCTTGTAACACATAAACTTTTATTCAAACTATTTGTTTGATTCCTTAAGGAGGTTATCCTTGAGAAGACAAAGAAGGTTATTCTTTGTTATTCCTTGAGGAGACTAAGGTTTAGTTGGATCCTTGAGAAGACAAAGAAGGGTATTCTTTGTGTTTATCGTAATCTGTTGATTATAGTGGATTAAGTCCTTGTGTATAAGGTAAATCACCTTGGCAGGTGGTGATCGGAAAAATAGCAAGTGTACTATTTTGCCAGTTATAGTAATAAAGGGGAAATTCCCCGAATGTCGATCTCAAGGACAGCACGTCAATATCGAGTTCAAATTATCATTCAATTAAACCAAAAGTATGATTTGGGTTTTTAGATTCAAAATTACAAAAATAAAGGCAAAGGCAAATAAGGATGAAAATAAGGGTTTGCAAGGTAAGAGGAACAATGCCAGGGAAGGTGTATGATTTATCCCTGTAACAACTCTGAGTCACTATTGTATCAACAAATATCAGTTACTACTAGTTCTCAAGGGTATTTTATCCCAAGTCCTTGGTGAGAAAACCTTTAATCAATCTACCCTAATTTCTATGTCCATAGGCAATTAAGGTGAAGTTAAGCTTTATTATATCAAGAACACTTTGGTTCATACAGGGTATCCGTAGTCCTAGGTGATATCTACTGCAGAGTAACCTTATGAAAACCTTATCAATGGCGGTCCAGCCTAATTGATAACCACAAAACAATCTCGATTGGTCCGAAAGAGAAAGCATTAAACACATCAAAAGGTTACCGTAAGAATAATATTATAAATGCAAAAGTATACTCAAATTCATTACAATTCTAAATCAGGGACACCCCCTAGCATTGGGGGTTTAGCTACTCATATTGCTCAAAACAAACGCAACATAAAAATTATACATTACAAGTATTTGGATGACTTCGATCTTCAATCGCTTCTGCTCATGAAAACCTTCACCTCTCTTAATATTTTGCTCTCTCCAATCCTTGATTGCTTGACAATATTGTGTTTTGCCTCGTTCCAAGATGATCTTTTCTTTGGTAGAAGGTTCTCTTATATAGTGAAAATTCCAAGCAATAGACGGACATGTCCAAAAATCTCTCTGCAAGCCCGATAATCAAAATCCTGATGAAAGAGAAAATTTTGGGCTTGGGATGACACGACCCGTGTCAGCTGACACATGTAGCTTTGTCAGCTCACTGCTTCACTTGACACGCCCATGGGGGCTTGACACGGTATGGGATAAGGCCTGACACGGGCCGTGTCAGGCTACTATTTTTTGCTTTATTCTTCTTCTGCCTGACACAGCCTGTGTCAGGTGACACGGGTGGTCGTGTCAGGCCTCCTGTACTGAGATTTTTCCATTCCTTTTCTTGCTGAAATTCTGCACTGGTTCGCCTGAGTTCCTCAGTTCTTCCACTTGGACCTGTTGGACAAAAACACAGACATCCTACGCGTAAAACCACGAAAATATAAAATAAAACTGATAATTAATAAAATTGCTTAAATAACTTACGGGAATGAAAATTAATTTTAAAGGTACCATAATGTGTACACAGAGTTTCAAAATCCTTGGTTTCTTGTCGGATAAGCAACGAAAATATAGTGAAAATGGTGACTGATCACAACCTCAAACTTAGCTCATTGTTTGTCCTCAAATAATGTTCTATATGACAAAGTGTTACTTCCAAAAATTTGTATTCTTACCATGATATTGCTGAGATCTTTTGTCAACGTCTTCACTCTCCCTTTTATAGTTCCTTCTTTTCCTAATGAGTTTTCTGCTGCACTTCCTCATCGAGGTACCGCTTCACCTGTCAACTTACATCACATTCTCACAAAGTCTCTCGGGGTTAAAGTGTTTTCACTCCCAATTCAGAATATGCAATACCAACTCATAAGTTTGAATAGCTTCTCCTTTCATATCAACTACACACAACATGCACTTTTTGAGGTCTTTCGGGTTGTAACGGGGCTTGGGTTATGGTGTGGTAAATACAAACAAAAAGGAAAACAAGTGGTTTTGGGTTCAACGCCAATGTTCATATTCTTTTCACTGTGTTTTATTCTTTTATTTTTCAATTGCTCAATTTTTCTTTGATATTCTCTCTTTTTTTTCAACTGAGTGCTCTTCCTTCGATGAGTGCTTCTTTCGAACCATCGACTATATTTCATTTTCTCAAATTTTTGATGGTCCTTTTGTTTCTCGTACTCACTTTGGTTTTTGATACTTATGGGGTTTACCCCAAACTTAGAATTTAACACAGATTAATGACATCACATTGACTCTGAACAGGGTAAGGAAGTGTTTTGGGCCGCGTGTTACATTTATGTGGTTAGACAAACAAAGGGTACAGGCTCAAATGGGGTTAACAAAGGATAACATTAACGAGATGGCTAGAAAGGCTCAAGGCTATAATCAAACAACGTGTCTCAGTGTGTGTATACATGAAGTGAAACTCCCAGAGAACCTACGCAAAGTCAGAATGATAAGACATACCTGAATATCGCTCATGATGACAAATGTGTTTGGATTTTTATGCACTCACCATGTTAGGTAAAGCTTGATAGCATCCACAGTACTTCGAGTATGGTGCGGCTTCTTACTTAACTCGGAATGCATAGGGAACCTACTTTAGTTGAGCTTTAGAAATTGCGTTTGATCTTTTCTTTAGCAGTATCGACTTTCTAGGAAGATCCTTCGCAACAAGCAATAGTAAGTGGAGTGATCATTTCATCCACTACCGCTATTTATCATTACCTCATCCAACTATAATACCAAGAACCTGAAATACATGCAACACATGATACCCGACAGTAAATATAAACCAAATGTTAACGGTAAAAATTGGGAACTAATCAAATAAAACATAAAACATAAAATAAATGTAAAAAGCATAGGAAAACCTCCCCCACACTTGAACTAAACATTGACCTTAATATTTTAGAATAGTATTGAAGGAGGGTGACTCACAGTGCCCCACTGAGGGGGATGGGGCGGAAAGTGCAACATGCTCATACGAAATTCAAAATTTTCAACCATTTCCATGTAAGTTCCTTCGCCCTTTTATGCAAGGCACTGTGCAAACCTAAAATAACAAACAAACACAAACAATAATTAGAACTAGTAACACATGGGTTTCCTTCCACGAAGCGCTTTGTTTAATGTCGCGTGGCTCGATGGTTCATCCCCCTTGTTATGGGGGGTACTTCAGCCTCCAAAGCTTGTTGCACCTCTTGTCCAAAACCAGGAAGTTGTCTCTTTCATCCGTATGAATTCCTTTGTGCCACAAGTCTTTTTTAACGTTCATCTCCTTACCATGTTTTCATTTTTTTTCTTCTTTCTCTTGGTTTTTGGAATGGAGATGGGAGTCTTTTCATTCAGGGTGGCTAGTGGCAGTGATGAGAGTTGAGAGGGCCTTCCTGCATCTTTCTTTGATGTTGGCATATTACTTTGCCTTCTCGCCTCTGTCCCGATTAAGCCTACTTGATAGTGAGATTTTGTATCTTCCTCTGGCTCCTGGTCTTCAATAGCATTCAATGTTATCTCTTTTTCATGAGCTTTCAAGGTTAACGTGCCCTGGTCCATGTCTAGATTGCATTGACTTGTCTGCATGAAAGGTCGACCCAGATTGATGGGTGCCTCATCATCTTCAGGTATATATAGGATTACAAAATCAACCAGAAAACTCAAGTCCTCTATTTTTACCAGTACGTCTTCTGCTATACCATATGCATCCTTTCTCGAGTGATCCGTAAACTTCAGATTTGTCTTTGTATCACTGACATTTTTAATACCCAACCTGTGATAGATTGAGAATGGCATCAAACTCACACTAGCTCCAGAATCTATTAGTGCTCTTTTGAAGGTTCTTCCTTTAATTATGCATGGTACTATTACCATTCAAGGATCAATCTGTTTGTTTGTAATTTTCTGCTCCCGTGAATCTACGCTATACTTTTCCTTCCAGGCTACCTGTTCTTCTGTTGTTGGTTTCTTTTCAGCCATTACCTCTTCCATGAATTTCTTGTACATGGGCATTCTTTCGAGTGCTTTAAATAAAGACATATGACCCTAAACCTTTTTAAACATTGTCATGAATTTATCCAAGTCTGACTCGCTTGGTTCCTTCTTTGTCACTCTCTGAGGGTAGGGCAACTTAATCAGTGATTTAGTCTCCTTTGTAATTTCCTCTTCAGTCGGCTCGCCCGGTGATATAATTTTTTTCTTTTTAGCAGCCTTTTTCTTTTTTATCGTGACAGTACTAATATTCTCTTGACCTCTCGGATTTTGAACTGTTTCACTTGGTAAGGAACCTGGTGTTCGAGAACTTGCTAGTTGTTGTGTTATCTGCCCCAGCTGAACTTCAAGGTTCTTTAGAGAGGCGGTGGTGTTTTTTTTATTGTTTCTCGTCTCTTCTTCAAATTGCCTATTTTGAGCTGCCATGTTTTCAATGGAAATCTCCTAGTTTGCTTTCCTTGGATCTTGTTGTTGTTGATATTGAGTCTAATATTGACCTTGACTCTATTGTGGAACATTCCCTTTCTGATATTTCTAAGAGAAGTTTAGATGATTCTTCCAACCTGGATCGTAAGTGTTAGAGTAGGGGTTGTTCTGCTTTAAGAATTTTATCTCTTCAGTTTGTTGAGGAGTTGCAAAGAAATACATAGTATGGTAAGGTCCATTACATATTTCACACGTGATGGTCTGAGCAGGTTGAATTTGAGCTACCTGTTGAGTACCTATATTCATTGCTTTTAATTTCTTTTCTACTTCAGCAGTGACCGTATCTTCCAAAAGAATTTTATTTGCTTCTACTTTCAGGTCAATGACTCCTTCAGGTTTTCTTGTACACCTATCATATAATTCCAGATGCTCATTTGCGGCTATCGCTTCAATGATCCTTTTAATACTGGTGGCTGTTGAGAAATTTGTTGAGCCACCGACTGCTGTATCAATTAACTATTTTGTCTTTATTTTTAGCCCATTCACAAACATCTGCATTTGTTCAGTCTGGTCCATATTATGAGTTGGGCATGCTACCAGGACTCTTTTGAATCTTTTGTTCAGTCTAGTCACATTCACCGGTTGGTTGACAATGGTCAATCTACCACCTGGCGCATTTGCACCTCCATAGTCACCGAGGAGTCTTTCCGGAGGTGGAAGCGGTGGAACTGGAGGAATTTCAACCATAGTTTCTTTTTCTGAATCTGAGTGGTCGGAGGGAACTTCTTCTTTGGAATCCAATCTAGCGTTTCTGCGTCTTCGGTGAAGGGTTCTCTCGACTTTTGCGTCAAAAAGAAATTCTACTGAGGATTCTCCTCGCATACACAGATTAGTGAATTAAATTATATAAATGACAGAAAAATAATTTTATTGCAGGGCAACAAAATTTTAATTGAACTAAAAATTAAACTCTATATTTTGGCAATCCCCGACAACGACGCCAAAAACTTGATCGGAAAAATAACAAGTGTACTATTTTGCCAGTTATAGTAATAAAGGGGAAATTCCCCAAATGTCGATCTCAAGGACTGCACGTCAATATCGAGTTCAAATTATCATTCAATTAAAAAAAGTGTGATTTAGGTTTTTAGATTCAAAATTATAAAAATAAAGGCAATGCAAATAAGGATGAAAATAAGGGTTTGCAAGGTAAGAGGAACAATTTTAGGGAAGGTGTATGATTTATCCCTGTAACAACTCTGAGTCACTATTGCATCAACAAATATCAATTACTATCAGTTCTCAAGGGTATTTTCTCCCAAGTCCTTGGTGAGAAAACCTTTAATCAATCTACCTTAATTGCCTATGGACATATTGTTTAAAACAAATGCAAGATAAAAATTACACATTACAAGTATTTAGATGAATTCGATCTTCAATCGCTTCCGCTCATGAAAACCTTCAGCTCTCCAAACTTTTTATTGTCTACAATCCTTGATTGCTTGACAATACTGTGTTTTGCCTCTTTCCAAGATGATTTTTTCTTTGGTAGAAGGTTCTCTTATATAGTGAAAATTCCAAGCAATAGATGGACATGTCCAAAAATATCTCTGCAAGCCCGATAATCAAAAACCCGATGAAAAGGGAAAATTTTGGGCTTGGGCTGACACGGGTGGCTGTCTCAGCTCACTGCTTCACTTGACACGCCCATTGGGGCTTGACACGGTATGGGATAAGGCCTGACACGGTCGGCCGTGTCAGGCTACTGTTTTTTGCTTCATTCTTCTTCTTCCTGACACGGCCCGTGTCAGGCCTCCTGTACCGGGATTTTTCCATTCCTTTGCTTGTCGGAATTTCACACTGTCTCGCTCCGAGTTCCTCGGTTCTTCCACCTGGACGTGTTGTACAAAAACACAAATTTCCTACGCGTAAAATCACGAAAATATAAAATAAAACTGACAATTAATAAAATTGCTTAAGTAACTTACGAAAATGAAAATTAACTTTAAAGGTACCATAATGCATACACAATGTCTCAAAATCCTTGGTTTTTTGTCGGATAAGCAACGAAAATATAGTGAAAATGGTGACTGATCAGGTGGACTGGATTAGCTTTGAGTTTCAAGCGAACCAGGTGAAAATCATTGTGTTTTTATCTCTTCATTATTTAACTTGTTAGTGGTGTGTTTGTTTTGGAAAAAGCTTTTGCTTGTAAAACCCAATTTAAACCCCCCTTTATTTTGTTTTTCACACCTTCATTATGTACAAAAACATCATCGTCACCAACTTAATGTCAGTTTTATCATTTTTCATTAGTGACATGAGTTATCAAAGATATCTTTATTTTTATAAATTACAAGTACTTGAATAATATCATCTAAAGCTAAAATGTTTCTTATCTTTTACAATATATATATCCTTACTTAGAGTATCTTTATTCTCAACTCTTTTTCTTGTTAGAGTATTTTTATCCTTGTAATCACTTGGTATTCCACGCTCCAAGTGTAGTTGACACACATTATATTTCTCAACAGGGACAACTATTTTTATTGGAATATTAATAGCATTGCATTTATGATTTAGTCACCTCTTTTTAATCAATTAATATATTTGGTAGTTGATTTTCTAATATTTGCAAATGATTTTTTTTTTGAACTTTTAATTCACATTTTTTTTAATTTCTAGGATTAAGATGATTGATAAGTACCAAATTTACGTAAAATATATAGACACTTATTAAGTTATTTTACAAGAAATTAATATAAAAAACCCCCAAATTTATCTATATAAAGTGATAGAACACCTTTTTATACTTTCCTAACATGTATTAACTAAAAACAGATAAAAAGATTTGGAAAACGACAATTTAGCACACAAAGACCAAGATAGAGAAATTCCTTACAAAGCAAGGCTCGCTAGGCCATGATCATAGGTGCGCCTAGCGAGCTCATGAACCCATATGTCACTTCAAGGATAATATACTTCATGGTTAAGTAAGGCTTTTTTCTCTAAGAAAATGGGTGGTGCGCCCAACCAAGCATGGCAGCTATGGAACTTGTCAAACAACTAACATTTCTTAACCTAGAAGAAAGTAGGCTCTCTAGGCGCGGGAGGGCGGTGTTTCTAGAAAATGCTTTCAATCCACAACTATAAATAGCGGTCTCCAGTTCATTGTAAAGGTAGTTTCGATGGAGTAAGGTAGTACTTAAGTAGAGTAGGTTCACCTTGATATATAATAGGAGAATAAGAGAGGGATATAAAGGCAGAAGCATTTCTCAAGAGATAGGGCATATAAACTTCCAAGCTCATCTTCATAGGATTATCGACACTACTATGATGAGTAAGTGTAGCTAAAAATATCTTTGTTGGAGGTTAGATCTATTCATTATATTCATGTATTAAATAGGTCATGGAGTTTTATGTAAGTCTACTCATACTTTAATATTGATGAATCTTTAATCTTAATGATTATTTTAGATTTGCTACTGTCATACCCCCAAATTTACCCTATTTTTTCCTAACTTTTGCTCAATTTCATTTTCATACATATCATAATATCATGCCTTATCATGACTATTTAATTTGGTCATTGGCCCACAAGCATAGCCACATTCTTGGTTTGATTTAACATTAGGTATTTTCACTTTGATTCACTTATCAACTAACCCAAAGCATCATAGGAGATGGTATTGTTTGTTGTTTTGTTCATTTAGGTAATCATGCCCCAATTCAAGGCAAGAATATGGTCACTTTAATCAAGGAGGATGCAAGTTTTGGTTCATTGGCTCAAGAGTGGTTCATGTGTTTATTTCCATGCCATTTCACTCATTCCTCAAGCTATCCTCAAGTATTAATCAAGTTTGCTTCAAAGGATTCTCATTCTATCATCATTTTGGCTTTGTATACAAGAAAAAATTCAAGTTTGCACAAGTGGGCACAAGTTTGGTTGACCTAATTTGCAAGAATTGTTCACTTTTTGTCCAAAGCCCATAACTTCTTCAATTTTCAACCAATTGACAAGCTTCTTTGAGCCAAATGTTCCTAAGGAGTTCCTTTACTAATTGTCTTCAAGTATCAAACATCAAATCAACCTCTAAGGATTTAAAATATGGAAAGGGATAAGAGGGTCAAACTAGGTCAAAACCTTGTCATGACCTCCACTTGACAGCCATGCGATTTTCAACACAAGTACTCTTTTGATCTCATTCTTTTTGCATATTGTTAAGCTTATGTCAAATATCAGTTGGCACAAGTTTGGATAAAATGCATGAGGGAATCAAAAGTTTCAGGTGTCATGGACTTGGGACCTTAAAATGCCCAAAATGTGCCAAGGCTGCTTGACCAAATGCCAGACCTAGAAAACATGTCACGACCTCAACTTTCAGCACTTGCCATTTTCACCTCAAGCCTCCTTTTGAGTTGGTTCTTTTTGCATTCAATTCATTTCCATGATATGAACATTTGGCACCAAGAAAATCAGGAAACACACGAGGGAATATCATTTTCCCCAAGCTCATACATGGTGTCATGAACTTTATTTTGCACGAAGCCAGATTTTGCAATTACAGGCCATTCTTCAATCTGGGACCATAACACATGTGAAAAATTGTTTGTTTTGACAAAACGCGTAGAATTGAGTGTAAAATGACCAGATTTCATGCCCAAGTCACACTTTTCACCCCTGTTCTCACACGGATTATAAATCACTAATTTCTAACTTAATTCACACGAATTCAGTTCCATCTCACACGTGTGAGCTGATCAACACATTCCCTATAAGTAGAGGAAGATTTATCCTTCATTTGTAAGCTTTGATAGCCAAAGAAACTCTGCAACCATTTGAACTCGATACCTCAAAAAACCAGTCAGTCGTTTCTTTGATTCAAGCTCGTTTAACTTCGAATCTTCACCCAGAGTCCTTCATCGACACCTTCTGAAGCTAACTGAAGCATTGCCTTGGCTTGGAGTACCTTGGAACCAGATATCCAAATCCACCATTGTTGACCTTTGAGGCTCCAACTGGAAAGGTATTTACGAGTAAAATTCTTGAGCAAATAAGTTACCACACTCTTTACCTCACTCCACTGATCAAAAGCCCTTATTTACCTTTAATTTATCTTCAATACTTATCATTTAATTTTACTTTGAAGAACTAGGGTTCTTCGAGTTCTTGAGCAAATTCTCCCTGCTCAGAGCCAATCAATGACTTTGATGCAGGGAGACATGAACGATGAAGTGTTACGAAGCTAATGTCATGCTTGAGTGTTGCTAAAAACACGAGTTCATGTGATTTGCAAAAACAACTCAAGGTTGAAGATGAAGCCGGTGTGCGCGTTTTGGTGCCAAACATTCAAGCCTGGCCAATCACAAACTGACACGCGCCTTTTTCAACTTCTAGTTGTTGGCGTATATTTATTTTATTTTATTTTATTTTATCTTTCATTTTTATTTCCTTTTCATTTTCAATTTAATTTATTCCTTATTTTAATTCATTTTGATCAAATATTTTTACACAAAGTTTTTAAAAATATTTTGCATCACATACATTTTTCTCCTATTTTTTTAAAAATCATTTTTGCATTTTTTTGTAATTTTTATTTCTTTTTCTTTTTAATTTTCTTTTCCAATTTATTTTTTAACCATTTTTGCATCCAACCTCTTATATCTAATTATTCATAATATTTGAGACTTTGTGTAATTGTTGCAACCATTTTTTAATCATTTTGATCACAGTTTGGAATTTTCTCTTTAAGTTCCCTTTTAAATCATCTTTATTCATATTTTTGGTTGATCTTTGATACACTTGAAGCTTTTGACTTAATTGATCAATGCTTCTATATTTCAAGTCATACATAGATGGACTTGAGGTTGATTCAATCTTCTTTGTTTCAAATATATTGACAAATGATCATGGAATCATTTTTGACACTTTGGATTAATGATAGGTTATCCCTCATTGAGCCATATGTTCGGGTCCCTTGATTTGTATGATAGTAGATCAAGTCAAACACTTGAGTCATGTCTCACTTTGACTTTATTCATCTACTCTTTTCTTCTACTTTGACCATTGTGTTACATGTTTTAGGAGATTAACTTGTGTTAATTCTCTAACATGTCTGACACATAAATTGTTATTGACCGGCCTCAGATAGGTATGGCTTCTACATAAGCCTACTTACGATTTTTTAACACAACACTAAATTGTCCTGGCACAATCAATTAACCACTAACTCTCAGCATTAATCATTGACTTTAATTTATTGCCTATTAATTCTTGTCATTAAAATTCAAGTCATTTACTTTTGTGCCTGTATTTTATGCAAGTTACTTTTATGTTTCACTCTTCATCTTATTTCATACATTATTCATTTTGTATTTATTATCTTTTCTTATTCATCTGTTGCTTCTTCTATTATGTTTGATCTTCTTGACACTATCTCAATGAATCAAAACATGATAAAATGAATTGGTTTGGTCCTTAATACTTAAGCCTGATCTGGAGTGATGATGCCCATACTGTGGACTTTGGACTTTTGACTTAGGATCTTAGGGTCTTTGCTTGATTTGGAGTGACCTTGGACCCATGGACCTTGTGAACACTTTAGCTTTTCACTTTTTTCACTTGTTGAACTTTTGAAATTATGACTTTGTTTTTGTTCATTTGCTTTATGCCTTTGCTTATCACATTCATCTCTTTAGGTTAGCACACATTAGCACACACGTGGCTTTCTCTTCGACTACCTAACAATGAGACTAGGCTCAATACACTTTGCACCCACATGGCTTTCTCTTGAGCTACCTAATATTGAGACCCTAGGCTAGTCTTTGTATGATCATGCGTTGTGTGTTATATTCTTCTCATCCCCTTGATTTAGCTTGATTAAACTCTGTTTGATCAACTAGATCCCCTTGACTTTGCACATACCCTTTGTCTTTGTCAGGTGACTATAAGCCCCTTGGTCACTTGATAGGACTTGTCTCTGTTACTTTGGAGCTTCAGCCTCTCAACAAGTAAAAGACCTCAAACATCAGTCAACGCCCTCATCCCCACAGTTCATCCTTGTGAACCTGCTTCAATAACTTGTTAGACATTGACAAAGATTGCATGCCACGAGCCTTAAGCAATAGAGAAAGGGTGAGAGGGAGAATTATGTTGAAGTAGTAAAGTGACAAGAAGAAATGAAGTTTGGAAGAGTTCCGGGTTTTATTGTCTCCACATGGATCGGTGCGAGGGAAAGAATGCCTTTCAACGGTCTCTACGTTTATAAGATTAGGTTTGAATGGTTTGAAAGTAAAATGCAAAAAGAAAAACATATGAACAAAAATAAATGCATTCTTCGGAGTCGAGAGAACTCGTCAGGAATTGAATTTCATCAACCCATCAAATACTTAAACCTATCGATAAGTTGTATACAACCTAAATCACTCTTCAATAGCATCATGTATCGCTCACAACAGAGTTCATGTCTGCAACTTCCATGGAGAGTTCTACTGTACTATTTAATCGATGATCTCTCAACCTATTAAATAATACTAGATACTCATGTGAATATTAGACCTAAATCCATGTCTAGAGTTTAGAAACTAATAGATGTTCATCTTAGATTGAGTTTGAACTATATATGTCTATAGCAATCCAAACCCATTACTATAAATATTAAAATCTAAGATAACATCGATAAAGATTTGTAAAAGAGATTGTATACAACAACCATGATCAACAAATATACATACAATCAAGGTAAACTTACATACAAAACCCTAACAATAAAGGGTACAAAAAGAAGAATGAAGATGAAAATGAATCTCTCGGTTTGTCAATGCCAATTGATGCAGATTCAACTTCGGATCATCAAAATGCAACCTTTAATGTTTTTTCTATGTCTATCTACTCAAAAAATGTTGGTGATAGAGTGGGAGAAAAACATATAATCAAACCATGACCCTATAAATGAAAAAACGTGAAAATATAGTATGCTGGAAAGTGAAATCGCGTTTAGCGGTAGCAGATCCCGCTAAAGCGCACTCTGTTGCAATGTGAAAAATCAAAATCTTATTTTTGCCATAACATGAGACCCGTAACTCCGACTTACGCACAGTCAGAAGCGTTAGAAAGCTTATTAAATGATCTATATTACAATGATTAAATATAATTTATTTTATACGTACAAATATGAGATAAAAATAATTAAACTCAATGATAATTACATAATAATGCACTACTTACACTAATACATAAACTATACACAATGTACACAAAACTGAGGATTATTAATGAAAAACAAATGAATTAAGTCGATGAGTTCCAATTATTTCACACTCAAAATATCAAAATTTTATCACTCATCAAACTTTCCCCGACTTTACAAATGGAAAACAAATGTATGGTATAAATATCAAAAGTACACGCAAGGAAATGTTTACCACTAAACTACAACAATACAATGCCTATGAAAAAAATTCTAAGTACAAAACACATGTCAAACACCCAAAAGAAATACATGTTCAAGAATGAACCACACATAACACACAACTTCATCAAGGGATGAAAAACAAATATGAGGGACAAACTCACACACAACAATCTTGCTAACATAAATTCTAAGTATGCATTCATCTAAGAAAGTCATATTGAAAGTATAAAGGAAAAAATCACAAGGGCTTTAAAGGGTTGTAATGTGGTTTGGGTAACAAATAATTGTTTTTCTCAAGGTAAATGAAACAAAAGCTTTGCATAATCCAATAAGAATGATCACTTCTCATTTTCTCAAGCATTCTGAAATTTTCTTCACCCTTATTAGCACAATCCTAACAACTTATTAGCACAATGTTATTCTATTTTATTTTCTTTTTTAAGTCTTTTTCCTTTTTTCTTTTCTTTTTCTTTTCTTTTTTATTTATTTATTTCTTTTTCAATCTTTTTCTTTTTCTCAACCTCTTAGCAACCAACCTTTCTTCTCCCCAACTTAAATACAACCAATCATGTAATATGAATGCTCCCAAACTTTAAGGAAAGGGTAAAAATTAGACCACAAATCATGGTTATGGTTCAAGAAAAATATTATAATCCATACAAAATGAGCTCAACACCAACATGGATTCTAACATAAGGTTCAAAGGGGTGAACAAATGCTTGCTCACTCACAAGGTAGATTGACTATTTGGTCAAGTGGTTGTGGTCAAGCAGAAGTTGACAAGAACTCATCCTGATATGGCAGTGAAGATTAAGGAGGAAGTGCAGAAGCATATTGATGATGGGTTCCTTGTTACCTCAGAATATCCGCAGTGAGTGGCCAATATTGTGCATGTTCTCAAGAAGGATGGAAAAGTCTGCATGTGTGTTGATTATAGAGATTTGAATAAAGCTAGTCTGAAAGATGATTTTCCTCTTCCACACATTGATATGTTGGTATACAATACAACTAAATTCAAAGTATTTTCTTTTATAGACGTATTTTCTGATTATAATCAGATTAAGATGGCACCCGAAGATATGGAGAAGATCACATTCATTACGCCTTGGGGAACATTATGTTATCGAGTGATGCCTTTCGGTTTGAAAAATGCTAGTGCAACGTACCAGAGAGTCATGACCACTCTTTTCCATGATATGATGCATAAAGAGATTGAGATTTATGTTGATGATATGGTTGCTAAATCAAGGACTGAAGAAGAGGATGTTGAGCATTTATTGAAGTTGTTCCAGCGTTTGAGGAAGTATAAACTCCGCTTGAATCCCAATAAGTGTACATTTGGTGTTCGCTCTGGTAAGTTGTTGGGCTTTATTGTCAGCAAGAAGGGTATTGAAGTTGATCCTGCCAAGGTCAAATAAATATAAGAGATGCATACGCCCAAAACTGAGAAGCAAGTCAGAGGTTTTCTCGGCCGCTTGAACTATATCTTAAAATTTATATCGCATATGACTGCCACATGTGCGCCTATATTCAAGCTCCTTCAAAAAGATCAATCTTGTGATTGGACCGAGGATTGCTAGAAATCTTTTGATAGTATCAAATAATATTTGCATGAGCCTCCGATTCTATCTCCACTATTGAAGGAAGACTTTTGATCATGTATTTGGTTGTGCTTGAAGAAAGTATAGGTTGTGTTCTTGGTCAACAAGACGAATCTGGTAAGAAAGAATATGCAATTTACTACCTCAGTAAGAAGTTCACCGACTGTGAGTCTCGGTATTCTATGCTTGAGAAGATATGATGTGTTTTGGCTTGGGCTGCTAAGCGTCTGTGCCAGTATATGTTGAATCATACTACTTGGCTGATATCCAAAATGGATAAATCAAGTGCATTTTTGAAAAGCCTGCTTTAACTGGAAGGATTTCTCATTGGCAGATGTTATTATCTGAGTATGATATTGAATACCGAGCTCAGAAAGCTATTAAAGGTAGTATCTTGGCTGACCATTTGGCTCACCAACCTATTGAAGATTATCAGTTAGTGCAGTTTGATTTTCCCGACGAAGAGATTCTGTATTTGAAGATGAAAGATTGTGATGAACCATTGCTTGAAGAAGGGTCAGTGACTGGTTCCCGTTGGGGCATGGTATTTGATGGAGCTGATAATTCTTATGGTAATGGCATTGCGGCAGTGATTATTACTCCTCAAGGCACGCATTTTCAATTTACAGATAGATTGACCTTCAAATGTACAAATAATATAGCTGAGTATGAAACTTTCATTAGGGGGCTCAAAGAAGCCATTGATCTTAAGATCAAATATTTTTACGTCTATGGAGATTCATCTTTGGTGGTGAATCAAATCAAAGGTGAATGGGAGATGAATCAACCTAGTTTGATACAGTATAAAGATTATCCAAGGAGGATATCAACTTTATTTACAAAGGTTGAGTTTCATCATGTCCCTCGAGATGAAAACTGGATGGCAGATGCTCTTGTAACATTGACTTCCATGATTGTGGTGAAGTATTGGAATGAAGTTCCCAATCTGACTGTGATGCATCTTGATAGGACAACTCATGTATTTTCTATTTAAAAGATCAAGGATGATAAGCCATGGTATTATGATATCAAATGTTTCCTCCAAAGTCAGATTTACCCGTCTGTGGCATGTTTGAAAGATAAGAAGACTTTGAGAAGATTGGATGACAACTTCTACCTGAATGGTGATGTGCTTTATAAAAGAAACTTCGATATGGTTCTGCTCAGATGCATGGATAAACACGAAGCATGCCTATTGATGATAGAAGTCCATGAAGGTTCCTTTGGTACTCATTCCAATGGACATGTTATGGTAAAGAAGATGTTGAGATCAGGTTACTATTGGCAGATAATGGAATCTGGTTGTTGCAAGTTTGTGAAGAAATGCCACAAGTGTCAAATTTATGCGGATAAGATTCATGTTTCTCTGACACTGTTGAACGTCATTTCCTCTCCATGTGGGGAATTGATAGGATTGGTATGATTGAGCCCAAAGCTTCGAACGGGCATCATTTTATTTTGGTGGCTATTGATTACTTCATAAAGTGGGTTGAAGCGGCATCGTATGCAAATGTGACCAAGTAAATTGTTGTAAGGTTTATCAAGAATCGAATTATATGCTGATATGGTGTGCCAAGTAAGATCATTACTGATAATGGATCGAACTTGAATAATAAGATGGTGGAAGATCTTTGCAAAGACTTCAAGATCGTACATCATAATTCTTCTCCCTACAGACCCAAGATGAATGGGGTCATTGAAGCTGCGAATAAGAATATCAAGAAGATTATTCAGAAGATGGTTGTGACGTACAAAGATTGGCATGAGATGCTCCAGTTTTCTTTGGATGGGTACCGTACATCCGTCTGCACTTCAACAGGGGCAACCCATTTCTCCCTTGTTTATGGCATGGAAGTTGTGCTCCCCATAGAGATTGACATCCCATCATTGTGTGTATTGATGGAAGCCAAGTTGACTGAAGTTGAATGGTATCAGACCAGATATGATTAGTTGAATTTGATTGAAGAGAAGAGTTATCCTGGTAGATTGAAAACCTGAAAGGGCGGTTTACGCAAAAATGAGCGTATTGATGGATTGAAAACCCGAAAGGGCGATCCAGGTAAAAGTTAGAGACATAAAATAGAAGAATTATCCCGGTAGATTGAGTACCCCACCTTGGGTCAATCTAGGAAAAAATTAGGGATTATGGCAAGTAACTGCATCCGGCTAAATTTGATCCTTGAAGTCCGTCATTTGGTTCTGATTCATCATTCTCAACCGAAGACAAGAGCGCAGTGGATTTCAAAGTTGGTAGGGAGAGTAGTGGTCATTGTATTCAATATAGCCCTTTTCCATGTAAATTACCATTTTAAAACTTTGTAAAGATCCATGGAGTCTTGCCTTTTTGTAGGCTACCATTCTATTAAATAAAGTTGAGCCTTTATCCAATTATTTGCAATTATTATTTGTTTTTGTTTAATAAAACTGTATTTTTATGATGATAATTTTGAAATAAATAAATCAATAATAAACATTTTTTATGAAATAATAAGACATTTACTTTAAAAACTTAGAATTCGAAAAGGAATGTCAACAACAATTTTAGGACGGTAAGTCTTGACGTGTGAAGCATTGTTGTCTTCCCCAAGTAGTTGTTTGATGGTGTTTGCTCCACTAGCAGTTGTCATTCATCCCCAGTAGAGTTGAGGTGTTGTTCTCTTTGTAGTTCATCATTCCCTCCCAGTTGAGGCCTTCATTGATATGTTCATCCTTAGTTTGCATTATTATGTTTGAACTTTAGATCTCTAGTGAAACCTTTATTTGGTTTTCAGATCTCCAACACCTTTATTTGGTGGTTGCATAGCCGTGGCAGTGTCTCCCCTCAGAGTCCCCGACTGTCTGGTTGATATTTCTTTGGTACCTTGGAATTGGTTTATTTCTCAATCTCCAAGAAGAGTCTTATGACTGTTGATTTTCCTTTTGAGGAATTTGTTGTTAATTGCATCCTCGTGTGGCTCATGGTTAGTCCAGGCAGATTTTTTCCCCGGTGAAGCCCATCCCACCGAGTTGATATTTGCTATATTCCCCAATAAGTTATCTGGTTCCTCACTCATAGTTTTGCCTCTTGTTATGACATGGATCCCCAACGGAGTTCTATCTTCTGATGAAAAATCTCCCCAACAGTATTTAATTCTGAGCAGTTTTGATGTAGTTGTCCCTTGTAAGGTTGTCTCCCATTTGATATGGTGTTGGACTAAAATTCCATGTAGTGTTGACTTGTGGATTTGAAGTGTGTGTGTGTATATATATATATATATATATATATATATATATATATATATATATATATATATATATATATATATATATATATAATTATATATATATATATTATATATATAATATATATATATTATATATATATATCCATCAACTTGAAGATGAGGATCCTCAGCAGGTCATTTTATCCTCAGCATGTTGATTGATGTTCTCAGCAGTTGCTTCCGTCTCCAACTGAGTTGCCAAGCTGTATTTTCTTCTCTCCCAGAGAGTTTGAGCTTTAAGCAAGATCTGTGTCGATTTTTGCTTATCCCCTAGCAGTTATTTCCTCCACTTTTGATAGTTGAGTTTTGAAATCGAATTTGTTTTGATACCCGTGATTGCTATATTATATATATATATATTCTTCATTTCCTTTGAGAGTTGAGCCTTCAACAATTTTTGGTCGGATGCATGTTCTCCATGTCTTCCCTCAATCAAAGTTGAGCATTTCATTTGGATTGTTATATCCTCAGTCTTCCTTGAGTACATGTTTGTGTGTTGTTCCCAAGGAATTGAATTATTTGAATAGGATTTATATCCTCGATGATTTATTTTCATCCCTAGCAGGTTCTCCAGTTGGTGTTTCCATCTTGTTGAGATAAGTCGGGTATCTAGTCGTGATGATTGGATCTTCAGTGTTTGTATCCTTTGTGCTTGTTTGTCAGCATAATTATATATATATATATATATATATATATATATATATATATATATATATATATATATATATATAATATATATATATATATATATATATATATATATATATAATATATTATATAATATATATATATATATATATATATATATTATTATATACGTGCATAAACATAACATCAGATATTTCATTGTGCATTTTACACATTGACCTAATTTTTCTGATCCCCTACTTTAGTTATATCATTTCCCATGCAGATTTGGTGTATGTGTCCTCCCTCAATGTAGAGTGTCAACCCCTTAAGAAGAAAGCGCTTATCCTTTCTTCTTCCCCACTAAGTTATTTCCTCGTGGATGATTATTATTTTTGTTTCCTCCCGAGTTCATTATTTGGATGGAACCACTCCCCTTGAGTTATGTCCTCATTGGGTTGAGTCTTATTTGACCATTTCTTTAGTTCTTACCTAAATAGATCTTTGGTCCCCTAAGAGTTTATTACCCAGTAACATGTAATATCCTTTTGATGTTGAGTATTTTACCTGTGTTAATTTACCCTAATTGGTAAAAGGTAATTTACTTCTTTGATTTCTCCAGCGGATTCGTTTTCATTTCCCCAACAAATTTATCCTTGATATGTTTACCTTAACTGGTAATGGATATCCTTTGTGTTGAGTTTATCCTTGATATGTTCACTTTAACCGGTGACATGTACTCTCTTTTTGGTCTTCTTCCCAGTAACCGGTAGTTGTAAATCCTATTCTTTCCCAGCAAGTCTATCCTTGATATGTTTACCTTAATCAGTAACAAATATTCTTCTTCTGGTAGTTAGTGGTTTTTCCTCCTTTTTTGTAGTTTATCCTTGATATGTTCACCTTAACCAATGACGGTAATCTTCCTCCTAAGTTTATCCTTGATATGTTCACCTTAACCGATGACGGATACTCTCTCTTTGGTCTTCTACCCAGTAACCGGTAATTTTTGTAAATCTCATTTCCCCTGCTGAGTTTATCCTTGTTATGTTCATCTTAACTGATGATGGATATTCTTCCTTTCGAGTATATCCTTGATATGTTTACCTTAACCAGTAACAAATATTCTCCCCGGCAATTTATCCTTGATATTTTTACCTTAACCGATAACTGATACTCTTCCTTCGGTCTTCTATCCCCACTGATAGTCGTAAATCATATTTCTTCCTTTTTCCCCAGTAGTTCATTCTTACCCAGTAACCGGTATTGAATATTCCTCTTTTTTCTCAGTGAGTCATCCTTGATATGTTTACCTTAACTGATAACGGATGTCCGTCTGACCGAGTGTATTATCTTCCTACCCAGTAACAGGTGGTAGATAATATATCTCTTTTACTCATGTGTTGAAGTTTTTTCTTCCTCAGTTGAGTCTGGATTCATATTTCATTGTGAAATCGAATTTCCTTTGTGTTTGGGTATTTCAGTTTTGTTCTGATTTATGCCTTTCCCTTGTGGTTGTTTCTTGTTGTGTTGGTTTTATTCTAATATATGCAGATTCTTTTCCCAGTCCGAGTCTTTCCATTGATTTAGTTTCATGGAAATCCCCTCGTGTCTCCAACAATTTTTAATTCGTAGCCTGGCTTGCGCATAACTTTTTATTCCCAGAGTCTCTGTCTCCCTAGTGAGTTTTCCTTATGGAATGCATTATGCTCCTGTGAACTTTCAGTCTCTCCCAGATTCTTTTCCTTTGTGGCACATATCCCCAGAAAAGATTATTTTTGCATTCATAGCATATGCATCATGAGGTCTCTTAGGGACCAAAATTTGTTTCTTGATGTTGTTATTTAAGTCCATTCTACCAAGTTGATACGAAGATTTAAACCTTCACATCCTCGGATAGAATGTCCTTAAATAGGGGCAGCTGTAAGACCCCAATTTTGACCCCTAAGATCCCTCATTCCATCTCATCATATTTGCATTGGCATTGGGATTACAACTTGATATCCTCCTTACATATCATTCATTGGGTTTGCATTGGGAGAGATCACCAAGAATTTGTGATTGTATCATACTTTATTTTTCTTTGTTTACTAACCAAAATACCAAAAATATGTCTTGTGTATCTTTGTTCCTTTTATAGGTAGTGTGTGCATGTCCACATGTGCCTCATCAAGCTCACAACTAGGGTTTGAGACCCACAGTGCAAGGTATCAATCAAGCAATGGTCCAATTGAGTTCTAAGCATCATATATGGATCCCCAAGTTCTTCATTTGTTATTTTGATCAAGAATTCACCAAGAGTTTGAAGCTTATTTGTCAAGGAAGCCCTAATTCATCTTGGTATCTTGTATGCCTTCCTCAACAATTTTCTTCAAAGTTTGGTCAAAGATATTATGGGATACTTCAGTGAACTTCTTAGTAAGCATATATGATCCTCCATGAACCCCAAAGAGCAAAAGAACTTCAAGTTTGCAAGTTGGTTCAAGGAGGTTGACCAGAAAAGTCAACTTATCAAATTTAGGGTTCCCTGGACCCTATCTCCTACACTTTTTGTCATATGAAAATTATTCCAAGATAAAAATTAATTTTTATGACATTCCAAACAAATTTCATTTTGGCATCAAAAACTAATTTTGCTTGGAAAGTCATTTTTAGGGTGAAAGGTTATAGGTGATTTTGTCTGTGCCCTAGATGGAAGGTCAACTTCCAAGAATCATAACTTGCTCAATGTTTATGATATGAAGATGATTCAAGTTTCATGATCAATTTCAAGATATACTCTCCAACTTTTATTCTTAGAGAAATTTCAAATTCCACTTGCAAGGGAATGTGCCATGAGGAAACATTATAGGTCCATTTTGGCCATCTTCATTGAAAAAGCAATTTTCTTCAACTTCTAAAATACATAACTCCATCATGCAGGCTTCAAATGGTGTAAAATTTGTGACCAAATTGAATATGATTGAAATAGATACAAATTTTAATATGGAACCAAAGTCATTTTAAGCTCATAGAAAAAGTTATTCAAGGTGGAAAAAGGGGTCATTTGACTTTTAACTTTAAAAATTTTCAAGTATGTTTGATTCCTCCAACTTCAACATAAAAATTCATCATGTTCCATGCTTCAATTAAACAAAATTCCAACATAAAAGTTGTTCCCCTTCATGGTAGTTTTCCAAAGAGTCCAAGATCATTGCATTTGGATCAAAATTGAGGGATTTGTGCATGGTTCCTTTGGATGGATTGTTTTGGCAACTTTTGAACTCAAATGTTAATTTCTTTTGCATGCTTCCATGTTATGACTTCAATATCAATTGTACATGAATTGGAAGTGGATCACATCATTACTTGGGCCTAAATGCATGCCCATGCACCCATGCACACAACCTGCTATTTTTGGATTCAAATTGGAATGGTGTGGAAATCACTTTGCAATGCATATATAATGAGCTTATTGGGCTCAGAATTGAGGAGAACCCTTGCCCAAGCTTTGATCAAAAATCCCATAGTCTCCATTGAAAGAATACCTTGAAGATTTCATTGAAATCAAGCTTCTAGTTCACTTTCTGTTTTGAACCAGAACTCCAAGGATTCACATCCATTTGTGTTTTAATCATCTCCTGCAAGCAAGAGGAAGCAAAGCCAAGAATAATTGCATCGAGATCAAGCCAAATCATTGCAACCCGAAGGTGATTTTTCTAGATTTTTAAGTCTTCGATTCTCTCTCATTTTTCCATAATTTTGCTTGATTTTTGGTTGACTGAAGTCCTACCAATGTAGACAACAAGATTGAGTTGCTTTAGGTTGGATCGACGCAACTCAGTTTGCATACCTCATTTTTTAACTCCATATATCTTTTCGTAGAGTGGGAGTTGAGGAAATTAGAGGTCAGATTCGAGATCCTCATGATTTTCTCTTCAAAACAGTATATGATCCATCCATTTGATCCTTGGTATATGATCCATCCATATGATCCATCCATTCTCCATGACAGCCCGACGAGGGTGATCGGGGAAGATGACCGGAGTTAGAGCTTCGGTGATGCGTTGGCTTTGTCCAGGCCATTTGATCCTTGGTTCACGTTTTAATCTTGGTCTTCCATTCTGATTACCAATGTTGCATACGCGCTGACTTTGGAACACCATGGACATGATGCGCGTGGCCATCAGATTTTCCACCTTAATTAATGAGGGAGATCTGATGACCCTTGTTTTTTTTATTTAATTGATTTTCTATTTTAATATTTTAAATACTATTTTCTTATTAAATTCATTATAAATCCAATTTTAATCCAAAAAATATGGGACCTTCACCAAAAAAATTCAAAAGATTTCCTCTTCCATTTTCTGAATTAAAATATTTTTTGGATTGGATTTGATATTTTTAGTGAATTTAATGATTTTTGACTTATTTTTAATTGATTTTATACTTCTGACTTTTCAAAAATGCCAAAAAAATTAGTCTAAGGTCATTTGACCTTATTTGACCTATGATAAATCCCTTGACCATTTACTTGGTGATTTGAAGGGATTTGAGGTTTTTCCCTTTTAAAAATTATTTTCTTCATTTAAAAATTGAATTTAATTTTTTTAATTGTTTTAAAATTTTGTTGAGTCATTTGATGGACTTTGTGTTGACTCATCTTCTGTTTGACCTTGATCTTGGTTGAATTAGACTTGAATTTGATGAATACTATTGGATTTAGGGGGTTGATGAAGTATGAACTTCATCCCTCAAGATGAATGGATAGTATTGATCGATTGCTTAACATAGAGCTAAATTTGTCCCAAAAGGCATAACATTTTTGTAAGTGAGATTGTAAGTCTCCCATTTCTCATGGTATTGTGTGAAAATTTAACCTCTTTTCCATTTATGAGAGCTAGTGGCATGCTTGTTGATTTATCCAAGTTGGATCTCTTCTCATGATTGATGTCTAGGTTCATATCTTGATGCTTGTGAGTGGATGGTTGAGTGTTCTCTAAAGAATGACTAAAACAATTTTCTTCTTCCACTAACATTCACTAACATCTATTTATTATTGCTTTTATTTTTAATATCATTTACTTTATGCAATTTAAATTTATGCACTTTATCATTCATTGTCATTTACATTCATGCAATTTATTTATGCTTCAGTTATTTTCATTTTGCTCACTTGAGCCATATTTTGTGCTTGTATTATATTATGTTTGTGATTTTGTTTAGTTTGTGGTCTTATGACCTTAAAATACTTAATAACAATAAAAACCCTCAAAAACATCTTGGTGGACTGTTGGACCTCTGTCTGTGATTTGATCTGAACTTTTGGACTTTGAGTAGGCAACATCCCTATGCTTTGGAGATTCTTGGCCAATGCCATTATCTAAGACCTTTCTTGGCCAATGCCATTCATCTGATACAAGCCTTGATAACTCCCTTATTTCATCTGATGCATCTCTTTGTCTTTGTGCTTAAGTCGTTATTTTGATCTTATTGATATTATCTGATGCTTTCTCTTTGAGTATTTTTCAAAGGATATTTCATCTAATACATTTGAAGGACATTGAAGACTGCTTGCTTTTGGAGTGCTTGCTTGGATGTTTGGTTATCTTTATTTGATACCATTGGTCTTCACACTAATTGCTTGGATGATTATGCTTGTTGTTTGCTTAAAAATCCAAAGAAAATGGGTTTCTATCTGACATTTTTGTCTTATGGATGCTTCCCATTGGTTAGATCTTTTCAACTCTAAACTTTTAAATTTTATCTAGGATAGTCCCTTCATCTCCTCCACCTTCTTTAATTTCAAAGGCTCTCCCTTATTTTCAAAAACTTCTTTGTTGTATTTTCAAACTTATACTTGTTTTAATGAGTAGAAACTTTGACCTTATGTCATTGATTTTCAAAACATTTTCTTAATCAAACTTGTGAATAAACTTAATCATATTGATCTTTATTTTCAAAAAGACAAAAAGAACTAACAACCTCATCTAATCCTTTTGGCCATTTTGTGCCTTTTTCTTTTAAACTTTTCAAAAGAGAGTATTTAGATTTGAGTTATCTTTGGTTGAGATATAATTCTCCCATTCTATGATATATTGATTATAAGTCCTTCCATTTATTAGAGGTTAGTGGCATACTTGTTGATTGAATCTAAGTTGGAGCTCTCCCTCTTAAATATTGTAACACCCTCATTATCGGTGGATGTTTGGTTGAGTATTCCCCTTTTGATAACAAAAGACCTGTAAGTTTTTTGTTAAAATCAATTCACTCATCTTTGAAATTTTTACCACGAACTACGAGGTTTTGATCCCTCATTTTTATGTTGGTACGTAGGCATAAGACCGAAGGTCTTGTCAAACACAAAAATATAGTTAATGAATTCTTTTCTCATTCCCTCATTCTATTTTTCTTAGCAAACATCGTTTTTCAACTAAGACACTTCCACACAAAAAGGGCTCCCTAGGAGTACCTATGACACTTTGGATGATAATTTACCTCTGTGTAACCAACCCCCTTACCTGTAATCTCTGACATTTTATTAGTTTTGATTTGAAAACTTCTTATCTTTGGGTTTTGTTCATACTTTTCCCTTTTCCTTTGGAAACAATAAAAGCGCGGTGGCGACTCTGGTTTTATTGACGTTGAGCTATCCAATAGCTCAGTGGTCATGAATTTACCGCTACAATGTCCTAAGAAGAAACCAGTGGTAACATTGTTAACCTGTGAATCGGATACATAATTGGTGTTGTGTTAGCTTGTCAAGTTGTTTGGCTGATGAATATGCTGCAGGATCTGACGTTTAAGGTGAGCAAGTCAAGACGATGATAGACAACAAATATTCTATAAGACTTGGTAGAAGTAGGCATATAGAGACAAAGTTTCATTTTTTGCGCAATCAAGTTCATAATTGAGTACTTGAGGTTGTTCATGTCAGCACTCAGAAGCAACTTGCAGATGTGCTGACCAAGGCTATCAAGACTGAACACTTCATCAATTTGAAGGATGCAATTGATGTTGTTGATATCAAACTTGAATGTGAACTAAGGGATGGTGTTGTATGTAATTCCAAATTCTAGTTAGTTTAGGTTTAAATTTCATTAGCATTTAGATTTGATTTTCATGTGCATTTGAATTTGGTGTGAATTTGAGTTATTATATATAAACCCAAATTGAGTTGAATCTGTAACCATTTTCCATTTTAAGAAAGTTAGTTATAATTTTTTTCTCTCTCTTCCATCTTTATCTTCTTCAAGCTTCTTGTACATTCTTAATGGAGGTGTAACTCCAACATTTTGAAGCTTAGAATGAGAATTTCACTTATTGCAATGTTGTTCTTGAAAGTATTTGAAATTGCATGTTCTGTTTTTCTTCTCGTTTTTGTTCTTATTCTATTTTAAATTTTAAAGATGGAGTTTTGCTCGGAGGATAAAGTTTAAGTGTAGGAGAATTTGACAAATGTCTTTTTGCACTTCTTATTCAACTTTGTATTTTGATATTTTAAAAGTCACTTAGGTTTAATTTGTGTGTTTTAATATGTTTTTAAATTTGAATTATAAATAAGTTTTATTTTATTTTATTTATTTATTTTCTGAATAAATTGTATTTTGACGCTTGTTCACTGTGCAGATCATAACATAGGCTACATGTATCAAATTGACACGTATGATTAAGTGTTGGAAAGCTAAAAGAAAAATCTACAAAATTTCTGTTGATGCCAAAAACAAACTCAAAGTTCTGACTATTCAAATATTTCATTTTTCGTATCAGACTATTGAAAGCAAAATTTATTTTATATTTTATGTTGGATAATTCTATGTTTTCAGACCTGGTGCTCTTATAGCCCAAACATTTATTATACTTATTCGGACTTTTAAAATCAGAATAGGGGAGGCAAACACAATTTTGTTTGGAGCTTTTCTCACATGGTCCGCTAAACTTCTCTTTATTTATGTTGTTTAATCAATTCGTCAAAATTTGAGGTTTTTATGTTATATTTTTAATTTCATTATTGTTATTCTTTTCCTATTAAATTTGTTTGTATTCTAATGTTTAATTTGAATACCGATAGAATTGATAGGATTTAGTTTGATAGAAATTGGTTTCTTATGATATAATTGATAGATTATATTTTTACTACATTTGATAGTTTAAGTATAACTTATTGTCAACTGTGACACTTTATTCAATATTAAAAATTCAAATTAGCATTGAGCAAGATTAACGCTTGCTTAAATACTCTATAGTTAAATATGAATAGAATAGAAATTAGAGATATCGAAGAACCGATAGTTCAAAGTTGTTGATTCAACAAATGGATTGCATTTTAATCATACATATTTTGATCGAATTTCATTAAAATTAACGACCATTTTTATGACTTTTTTTTTATTTTAAAATTTAAATAATTGAATTAGAAACCTTTGTGATATGATTGAAATGTCACTTCTCTAAATTACATTTTTATTAACTAGTTTGCGGTGTAGTTTTGTAAAAAAAGTAATGACTATAATTATTTTTTATAGTGTACATGTGGGAAATAATTTTTTTACGGAGGAATTTTTTTATCTTAACGCCTCACAAATTGATTTCTAGCTTCACCTATGCATGACTTCGTGAACCTAAAACTATGATATTTATTATCATCATCTACGTCCAATTTTTAAAACAAAACAGCTGAGAAATAACATTAATAACTAGAAAGAAAAATAAAAGGTTCAACCTAACTAACAAGCAGAATTTAATTTCAAGAAACTAAATTTGATTTTTTTAATAAATTGAAAATTATTATATTTACGGTAATTTTTAATTTTTGAGAAATTATATTTACGGTAACTACCAGTAGTATAAGGTTATTGTGCACCACACGTGTGGCTGGGTGATTTATAATTCCGTGCACGCTTTTGTCAAAGCTTGTTTGTGTTGGAAAAAGCAAAATGTAAAGTGAATTTTTGCATGTGGTGATTATGTAAAGTGAATTTTAATTAATGAGAGTTTACTCATGGCATGACCACTTTGTCTTTAATTTATACGTCTTTTTGTTATTAATCCTTTATTTAGTTATCAAACTCAAATAAGTTAAATTCGTAATTAGGGATATCAATATCAAATTCAAATAAGTTAAATTCGTAATTAGGGATATCAATGGGTAGGAAATGTACGAAAAAGATGGAATTTTTTAAAAAATATATATTTTTATCAAAATTATGATCCTAGTATTTAATTTTTTTTATAAAACATATATTTTATTTTTTTAAATAAAAACACATCTTGCATTAATAACAAAAAAAAACACTTGCAATTACAAAAATATAACCACTAATTTACTATTTGAATAAAAATTAGATTGTTAATTGAACTATATTGAAGTTGACCAGGAATTACCATAAGAATAATGAACAAAGGAGAGTGGTCGTTTTGATGATGATGAAACAGAGGAAATGGGAAATGGAAGAGACAAAGAGAATTGAGAAAAGAAGAAGAGAAAACGGTGTGTACAATGTATGTATTTGGGGCACTTTCATAGGATTAGGTAATTGAGTAGTGAAACAATACATTATACAATGAAACAAACAAAATAAAATGATCCACTTATATTAATTTTTGTATAAAATAAACATAAAAATTATATAGTTATATATTATGTAATATATTATAGATAAAAGATAAATAGTATGATCGAAATCAGGGAATCCACAAGGTAGATGGTACTTCTATGATCCCTGTCCCAAAGTGTATTCGGGGAAACTTTTTCCTCCATCCCTGTCCTCTAAAGTTTAGAAATTCTCAAATTTTACAAAGGTTTAGGTCGATGTAGTTTAAGGAGGGAGATGAGAAAAAATTATTATTCCATTCATGTGTTGAGAGTCTTGTGAGGAGGAATGTAATCCAGGCTCTCCACATACGAAGAGCTTATGTTAATGATATGTCAAGTTTGTGAAAAGGTTCTTAATTTTTCACACAGTATTATTTTGATATTGTTAGTGAGAGTTTGATATTGGATGTTATTGACTTCTTAGGTGTTTGATTGACACCCATCTATAAGGTTGTAAGAAGAGGTTGAAGCACTTATGACATGTTTTGACGTTAACAAGAATCCAAAAACGAATGCATTCAACTTTTCTTTCTTTGAAAGGTTTTGCCCACTCTAAGGATGAAAGTGGGTGTAATGTTTGACAAATTATTCTTGAACACTAGTCCTCCAAAGAGTAGTATGTCTTATTTTGTTACTCTTACACCTAAAGTAGATTCCCCTCTTAATCATGTGGGCTTTAGACCAATTTTTCTTCTTTGACCCCTCAACAAGTTGGTGGGGAAGGTCTGGACTGCTAGGCTTGTTTGTATTATGCATAAGATTATTTTCTCAAATTATTTGGCCTTCATTAAAAAAAAGAAACTAGTGGATGGGGTAATGGCGTTGAACGGGATATTAGAACTAGCTAAATAAAGGAAAAATAATGTCTTGCTTTTAAGATAGATTTTGAAAAGGCATATGAGTTAGTCAGTTGGAGTTTCTTTGATTACATGATGAGGAAGGTTGGTTTCTATAATCAGTGGATTTCTTTTATTCATGCTTGTGTCATCTCGGGGAGTTACTAGTTAATGAGTGCCCAAATTAAAAGCTTAGTATTTAGAGAGAGCTTAAGCATATGAGAGGCATTTCCCCTACCTTATTTTTACAATGGAAAGTCTCAATTTCATGACCAGGAATATGAAGTCACTTAGTTTATTCATGGAGTTCAAGATCAAGAATGTTTGTTTGGTGGTCTCCCACCCTTAGTATGTTGATGACACTATCTTTCGGGAGTGGACGTGTCAAATTATTTCTTAGAGATTGTGGATGATTCTTGAATTACAAGGAAGGGTTTATCCCCTACAAATACCTAGGGCTCTCAATCAAGGCCAATTCTATGAAGGATCATACATGATAACCTTTGGTTAGTTTAATTACCAATAGGTTTTTCTCTTCGAAAAATATGTGTGTCAATATTGAGGTGGGATTGGTGTTTAGTAATGTAATCTCTAGCTCCATCCTAATCTTCTACCTCTCCTTCATAAATATTCCTGGTAAAGTTTGCAATAATATTGTTCACTTGCATAAGAATTTTGTGTGTGCGTTTAGAGGGGATGTTAAGGAGCTATATAAAAATCTTCCAGGTTAGTTGGTTTGAGGTGTGTAAGACTAAAATTATATGAAGGATGTGAATGCGACATCTTGGCTTGGTTCATCTGGACCCATTTGGTAAAAAAATTGAAAGTTCATTACGAGGAGTCCTACTTTATGGAAAAATGTTGTTAAAGCTTGGTATAAGGGCAAACTTACTTTATCCCACTTTGATAGTCGATTTGAGTAATGTTTATTTACCTCTTCCTAGTGGAAAGTTATTTTACTTCTCGAAAAAGGATAGGGCTCAACCTCAAACTAGTTCTCTAGTGAGGTAGTGAAGATTATGGGTATGGGAGTTTGATCACTTTTTCGAATGACTATTGGGTTGAGGGTGTGCTTTTTGTAAGACCCCAAATTTGACCCTAAGATCCCTCATCTCATCATATGCATTGGCATTGGGACCACAAAATGGTATTCTCCTTACCTTCATTCATTGAGTTTTCATTGGGAGAGGTCACCAAGCACTTTAGATTGTATCATACTTTGTTTTTATTTATTTACTAACCAAAATAACAAAAAATATGTTAATGTATAGTTTGTTGCCTTTGTAGGTAGTGGGTATGCTCACTTATGCCCTATCAAGCTCATATCTAGGGCTTAAGGCCCTCAATGCAAGGAGCTCAATCAAGAAATGGTTCACATTGTATCTAACTATCATATATGGATCCCCATGATCTTCACATGTTATTTTGATCAAGAAATCATCAAGAGTTTGAAGTTTGTTTGCCTTGGAAACCCTAATTCATCTGGGTATCTTATGTGACTTCTTCAATAATTGATCAAATATCTCAAGGTATACTTCATATTACATCATCTTATGCATATATCATCCTCCATGAGCCCCAAAAGTTAAGATAATGTTAAGCTAGCAAGTTGGCTCATGGTGGTTGACTAGAGAAAGTCAACTGGTCAAAACTGGGGTTCCCTAGACCCTATCTCCTATAATTTTTGTCATATGAAAATGATTCCAAGAGCAAAGCTACTCTAAATGACATTCCAAACAACTTTTCATGTTGAGGGTAAGAGCTATTTTTTCTTTAAAAGTCATTTTTTATGGTGAAAGATTTTAGGTCATTTTGTCTGAACCCTAGTTTAGGGGTCCACTTCCCAAGACCATAACTTGCTCAATTTTTATGAGATGAAAGCCATTAAAATTTCATGATAAAATTAAAGATGTCTACTTCAACTCTGATGTTTGTAGAAAGTGCAAATTCAACTTGAAAATGCATGTGCCAAGAGGAAACATTATAGGTCATTTTGGACCATTACCATTGAACAAGTGATTTTCCTCAACTTCTAAAATGCATAACTCCTTCATGCCAAATCCAAATGAGGTCAAATTTGTGACCAAATTTAAGAGGTTTTAAATATCTACAACTTTTTTGAAGGAACGTTTCTCATTTGTGAAGGTGAGAAAAACAAGAAAGGGGGGTTTGAATTGTTTTAGAAAATAAAAGCTTTTTCAAAAGTAAGAACACACAGAATTTTATACTGGTTCGCTTATAACACAAAGCTACTCCAGTCCACCTGGCCAAGGTGATTTCGCCTTCAAAAAGGACTTAATCCACTAATCTTGAAATATTAATACAACCAAACGTCTAAGAGAGTGATCTCTTAGTCCTCCCAGGTATACAGACTACGCAGAGTCACTTGAGGAACAAAAGCAATTTAGCAAAAAATAGATTTGTAATCGAGAGTGCTTCTAAGAGTAAGTAAATATTACAGCAGAATAAACAAGCAAGTGTTTTCACGTATGAGCAGCAGCTCGTGAAAAACTAAGAGAGAATGTAAAGAATTTTCTGTGCGTTGTTGTGTATCTCTCACTGAAGTAGGTTGTCCTTTATATAGTGGTGAAAGGACCGTTGGAGTGATGACAGAATATTGGCCTTTGATGAGCATTCAATGTCATTACTTCTGTGTTTCTTGCCATAACCAATTTGTCTCCCTGAATAACTTCTTTCTAAAAATACCTTTTTCCATTTGAAGAAATTCTTTCCGTTACTCTTTCTGGATTTGGAGAATCTTCGTCAGAGTCTTTGTTATCTCGGAGTTTCTTTGTCAGAAGGAGATTGCGTTGAGGTTACATCAGAGCTTCTAAGAGTACTGGTCTTCTAGATCATCAGAACTGAGTCCAGTGGATGTTTAGAGCTTCTGGTTCTTTCTACTGTCTTGTTTTGCTCAGAATCAGAACTTCTAGAGCGCACTTCTTCTTTAGATGCTTCTGATCTTCTAGTACTTTGTTTTTTATCAGAGTTTGTATCTGATAAAATGATCATATTCCTTTGTTGCTGTTCAGAGTCCTGCACACTTAGAGAATTTTCGTTAGGGTGCCATTTTTGGTTTCATCCTTTGTTATCATCAAAATCCTGGAATTATATTATAGAACACATTTTGTTTTTACAATCTCCCCCTTTTGATGATGACAAAACAATCTTAATTAAGAGATGAAACATTTAGAGATAAGAATATTTAGATCAAATAGACGTGAGCTCCCCCTGAGATAAGTCTGGGAGTTCAGAAGTTCTTACCGGAGCTTCCATGATATGATGTTTTTAGATACTCTTCTGCAAATTTCTAAGTAAAAAAGGATTAGAACCAGTTAAAACAATGTTTGCAGAGTACTGAAAGGATTTATATATGTTTTCATCAGAGCTGTTTTTAGTTCTCCCCCTTTTTGTCAGAATCAAAAAGACAGATAAATGAAGGAAAGACATATATATATATATATATATATATATATATATATATATATATATATATATATATATATATATATATATATATATATATATATATATATATATATATATATATTCAGATAGAAAACACAACCAGCAGAAAGCGAGAACAAACACAACAGAAAGCAACAAGCAAATAAACAATCAAAAGGAATCCTAGGTGCCTAGGGGTTTGGAGGTGGAGGCATCCTCTGAAGCAGCTGGGTCAGTAGATTCTGAATGTTGACATTAACTGAATCCTGTTGATCCAATCTGGATCGGACTTCTTTCTACTCCTTCTGAAGATCTTCAAGTGTCTTGAGAACCAGAGGGACAAAGGTGGAAGACTCCCCCTGAGTCAGAGCATCCGGTTCTACCCTGTTGGCAGATTCTTCAGTACGACGAGCTTTAGCTTCAGCAGCGGCTTTAGCTTCAGCTTCAGCAGCAGTTTTTGCTTCAGCTTCAGCAGCAGCAGCCTTAGCTAGAGCTTTGGCTTCAGCTTCCTTAATCCGTTGCATTTCCTCTTGTCTGGCTTTCTCTTTTGCTTCCTTGCGGGCTCTCTCCTCAGCTTCTCTGGCTAGATGCTCCTGGAGTCTTAGCTCAGCGTCTCTGATGAAGTCGTTTCTGACTTGGTCAGAGAGGCTCTTCAGCTTGAAGGCTTCAGCCGTCATCCAGCCAATAACTCTGTTCCAGTGTGTCATAACAACTGAGGGATCATCACTGATGCCAGAGTTGATGGTCAGAGACTTGACCTTGTTAATTGAAGCTCCTGCAAACAACATTATTGCTTCCTCTAGGGTTGGCAGGGTATTTTCTGGTTCAGAGGGTGGAGGTGGACAAGTGGGAGGGCTTAGGTTGAGAGTGGGAGTTTGTGGTTCAGCGGATGTATTTGGTGGATGTGTGTCAGAGTTATTTGGTTCAGAGGGTTGAGGGTCAGATGGTGTTGGGTTTAGTTGTTCTGTGGGTGGTGAAGTGACTTCTAGTTCAGGTGTGGTTTGTGTTGGCTGTTGTGAGGCCAGAGTATGAGCTTGAAGTTGGGCCAGAGTGGGAGATGAGGGGTCAGAGTGTTCTGTGTCTGATGAAATGTTGAAGTAGGGGGTGATTTTGGAGAAGAAGATGAAGATGGTGAGGTGGTTTCATTCAGCATTTCTGCGTCAGAAAGAGGTAAGGTGGTGGTGGCAAGGTTAAATTTCTGGGATGGTTGATGAGATGTTCTGGTGGTTGAAGGAGGGGTTTCTGAGTTAGTGTAGATAGGTGTTGGTTGAGGGATAGAAGAAGCAATGGGATGTGTTTGTGCAGAGGGAGCAAGAGAACATACTTACTAGAAGGCCCATGCAGAGGTGCTGGAGGTCTTGATCCGGAGGATTCTCCTAGTCTTGCCTTCTTCGCTTGCTTCGCCTTTTCAGAGGGTCCTCGTGGACGCTTCATGAAGTTTGGAGGCTTATCTGGTAGCTGGCTTATGTTGAAGTCTGAGATATCCACTCCTTCTTTCTTCAGATCATCTAGATAATAAAGGATTACTTCTCGGGGGTCTTCCTTTGAGAACAGATAGAGTCCATTGGGGATCTTCCTCTGATCTTTGAGAGCTTCCCAAGAGGTGTCCAGAGTAGGTTTGAATTTGACTTGATCCAGAATCCCAATGCTCTTCA
The DNA here is from genome assembly GCF_024323335.1 of Lathyrus oleraceus. Taxonomy (NCBI): domain Eukaryota; kingdom Viridiplantae; phylum Streptophyta; class Magnoliopsida; order Fabales; family Fabaceae; genus Lathyrus; species Lathyrus oleraceus. Next base: position 394,061,777 of record NC_066584.1, read on the forward strand.
GATTTTTGGCGTTGAGAGGTTTTCCAGTGTCGATCATCACGTCGTCCATGAGTATGAGCTTTAACAGGTGGTCCACAAGGCGGCTTTCAATCAGAACGTCAGAGATTAGCCTTCCCAGAGGAATGTAGTTTCTGGGCTTCATGTTGTTTCTTGTATCTCGTACAGAATCTCTGAGATACTTGAAAAGAAGTGTTGGAAGGCAGAGCTTTAGACCCTTGTGGATGCAGTACAGAATGCACTTCTGGTCTGTGTTGATGTAGTCTGAGGAGTTTGAAGTTGTGCGATGATGGATGGTACCCAGAATGATCTTCAGCCAGACACGGAGGTTCTGATGTAGCTCCTTGTTCTTGGAGAGGTTGCCTTCAGCGTTCTGCTTGAAGATTGTTGGGTTAATCTCATGGGAAATGTATTTTGCCCTAGGATTAATGTTGTAGATTCTTCTGCCTCCATCTTTTTCCATACCCAGAAGAGCAGCAATGGGCTTCTCAGTTATCACCATTTTGACTCCCAGAACATAGGAGACAATGAAGTGATCATCAACATCAGCGAATCTCAAGAATTCCTTCACTAGATTTGTGTAGACAGGACCATACAAGCGTTTGAAGTAATTTCCCCAACCTTGATTTCTGAGTTCTTCAGTGAGGTCAATGCCATTTATTCGTATGTTGTCAAAATCCACCAAGGATTCACATAACACTTCCAATTTCTCAAATGGCGTTGCAAGATTGATGTGAGGCTCATGATCAAGAATGTGAGGCTCTTTGTAGATGAGAGTTGTGACTACACCGGTAACCGCTGGGTTTGGGTTGCTTGAACTTGGAGCTTGTTCGCTTGAATCCATTTGTTGAGAGAAGTTGTAAACAGATTGTTGTTGAGCATCCATGAATGTTGTTGAAAGATGGGATGAAGATGAAGAATGTTGCAGGAATGCCTTGAGAGAGTCTCAAAGATTTGCAGATCCTCTAATTGATTCTTCATCCAGAGCATTTGAGTAGTGCACAGAGATGCTGAGATGTATTCTGCTTCTGCAGTAGACAAGGCTATGGTTGATTGTCTTTTGCTGGCCCAGGATATCAGATTCTTTCCCAAGAGCTGACAATTTCCAGATGTACTTTTTCGTTCCATTCTATCTCCTGCGTAATCTGCATCACAAAAACCAGATAGTCTATACTCTGATGTTTTCTCATACATCAGGCCCAGGTTAGGAGTTCCTTTCAGATATCTGAGAATTCTCTTAACTGCTGTTAAGTGAGATTCTCTAGGATCTGATTGAAATCTGGCACAGAGACAAACACTAAATAGAATATCAGGACGAGTAGCAGTCAGATAGAGAAGGGAGCCTATCATACCACGATAGAGCTTCTGACAAACCTTTTGACTGACTTCTTCTTTTTCAAGAATGCAGGTTGGATGCATGGGTGTCTTTGCAGGTTTGCATTCAGCCATTTCAAATTTCTTCAGAATGTCTTTTATGTATTTACTTTGATGAACCTACGTGCCTTCTGAAGTTTGATTGATTTGAATTCCTAGAAAGAACTTTAGTTCTTGCATTAAGCTCATTTCAAATTCTGCCTGCATTAGCTCAGAGAATTCTTGAAATACAAAGGCGTTAGCTGAACGAAATATGATATCATCAACGTATATCTGGCATATCATGAGATCATTATTAATGTTTTTACAGAAGAGTGTGGAGTCAACTTTTCCTCTAACACCCATCTGGTTCCGATAATGTGAGTGCCTCTGAGCTTAGGAACAAGATCCCAGACGTCGTTCTTTGTGAATTGATCTAGCTCTTCTTGCATGGCTAGAACCCAGTCGCTATCTTGAAGTGCCTCATCACAGGAAGTAGGCTCGACCAGAGATACTAGTCCCAGAGGAGTTTCTTCAGGAGTCTTGAAGGTAGACCTAGTTCGGATAGGTTCGTCCTTATTTCCCAGAATCAACTCTTCACATATGTTGAGGAGACTTTTAGTTTTCTTTGGGATTGCTGGGGAGTTAGTTCCTTCTGAAGTTTGAATGGCAGTTGCTTCTGGAGCTTTAATCTTCTCGTCAGAACCTGCAAGAGTGATCTCCAGATCTGCAAGTTTCTCAACTAGCTTTGACTTTTCAGGGTCAAGCTTATCATCAAATCTGACATGAATTGATTCTTCCACAATTTTGGTTTCTGTATTGTATACTCTCTAGCCTTTAGAGCGTTCTGAGTATCCTAACATAATACCTTTTTGTGCTTTGGAATCAAACTTGTTCAGATGTTCTTTAGTATTTAAAATAAAACAGGAACATCCAAAAGGATGAAAATAAGAAATGTTTGGTTTTCTTCCTTTACACAGTTCATAGGGAGTCTTCTCCAAAATAGGTCTTATGGAGATTCTATTCTGAATGTAACACGATGTATTTACAGCTTCGGCCCAAAAGTGCTTAGCCACATTTGTTTCATTGATCATGGTTCTGGCCATCTCTTGGAGTGTCCTATTCTTCCTCTCTACAACTCTATTTTGTTGTGGAGTTCTAGGGCAGGAGAAATCATGGGATATTCCATTAGAGTCAAATAATTCCTTAAAAAATTTATTTTCAAATTCCCCACCATGATCACTTCTGACTCTGATGATTTTAGAGTCAAATTCGTTTTGCACTTTGGAACAGAAGCTAGTGAATACAGAGTGAGACTCACTCTTGTGCTTTAAGAATTTTACCCATGTCCAGCGACTGAAATCATCAACAATGACTAGTCCATATTTCTTTCCATTGACTGATGTTGTTTTCACAGGACCAAATAAATCAATGTGAAGAAGTTCCAAAGGCTTAGAGGTAGAAACAATATTTTTCTTTTTGAAAGATGTTTTTGAAAATTTTCCTTTCTGACATGCTTCACACAGAACATCTGAAGAAAACTTCAGCTTAGGTGGACCTCTGACTAACTCGAGTTTATTTAGCTGAGATAATTTTCTTAAGCTAATGTGGCCCAAGCGTCTATGTCATACCCATTGCTCTTCGTGAACAGACATCATACATTTCACATTTTGTTCTTTTAAATCAGAAAGATTTATTTTATAGATATTGTTTTTCCTCTTGCCAGTGAATAGGATAGAACCATTGTTTTGATCTATGGATTTACATGTTTTTTTATTAAAGATTACATCATATCTGTTATCACTTAATTGACTTATTGATAACAGATTATGCATTAATCCTTCTACATATAACACATCAGATATAGAGGGAAGAGTACCATTACCAATAGTTCCGGAGCCTCTGATCCTTCCTTTCTGGTCTCCTCCGAAGCCTACGAATCCAGCATCTTTAAGTTCCAGGCTTTGGAACATAGACTTTCTTCTTGTCATGTGTCGCGAGCATCCAGAGTCCAGGTACTATGACTGGTGTTTTAACTCTGCTGCATAAGATATCTGCAACATAAACAATCTTATCCTTTGGTACCCAGAGTCTTTTGGGTCCTTTGTGATTAGTTTTTCCAGAGTTTCTTAACACTTTGGGTTTTCTTGTGTATGTGTATAGTGATATGAAAATGGAGATTTAGGTTGGTCATTAGTAGAAGTTTTATCTTCACTAGGATCATACCCAATTCCTCTTCTATTGTTCTGACTGACTCCATAAATCAATGATGCCATTATACTCCTTCCTATCCCATTTTTCAGAAACTTTTGAAAATATTTTTCATATTTATAAATTATTGTGTTTGAAGTTTGTGGAGCTTGAGATAACGCTTCTTCAAGTTTTGAGCAACTTTTCTTTGTTGCATCTCTTTCTAATGTCAAAGTTCTGTTTTCATCTTTTAGTTCTAAAATTGTTATCTCAAGTTTGCCACATTCTTCTAATGTTTCTTCAAGAACGCCTTTGTAACACCTCAAAATTTGCCCTCCTCTTCTTGAGACTAGTTTGGGGCATTGCATTTCATGTTTTAGGGCATTAGGCATTGCATTTTGCATCTCATATGAAAATGAGAAGGTCATCCTCCAAAGTCTTTTCAAAAGATGGGGAAGTTGGGTGATTCAAGCCTGAAGGTCTCTATGAATTGATCATCAACCATCTGAGGGTATGGGCTAAAATTAAGGTTTCTTGATTATTCAAAGGTCTTAAGCATCATCTTATCTGCAAGGATATATCACCATCATCATGGTTCTATCATCATCAAGGGTTTCAGAGTTCATCCTTAAGTTCCTCTGGATTAGGGTTGTGACCTCTGGTCAACCCTAATCAATGCAGTCCTTCCAACTAGGGTTTCTCAAATAGATGAGGTATTTTCTTGGGATGAGGATCACATGATTATTATAAGGAGCTTACCTGAGCTAGGGTTTCATTTTGAAGCAATTTCAACAAGTGGTAGAGGCTCAAGTTGATCAAGACATTTCAAGGTCATCTGAGGACCAAAAGTCAACTGTGCAGTCAACTGAGGGCTATGAGGTGGGGAGATGAGTTGAGACACCTCAATCATGTTCAAATGGGGTCTATTCATCATTCTAAACATCCATCTTGAAGATTCAAAGGTCATGGCAAAAGTTACTAAAAATGGAAAATGACCTATAATTCAAAGTTTCCAAATTTGGCAAGTTTTTGGTCCACTTTCAACTTGACTTTTCAATATCAAAGAAGTTTCAAATGAACTTTTGGTGAATATGAAAGTTGTGGATCTTTGTCTCCCCTTTCCAAAAAGTCCTAATTCGTGTCCATGTGATGAATGGTTGAGGAGTTATGGTCATTTGATCACAAAGTGTGCATGGAAATTCAAAATGGCATAACTTTTGATATAATGCTTCAAATTGGTTCATTCTTTTTGCAAAGTGCTTCTCATGTTCAAGGCATCTCAAAATGACATCATTTGACTCAATTGTGCAAGCTAAGCCTCAAGGAATCATGGTCAAAAGTCACATTATTTCCATTTGTTCTAAGGATGATATCATGCTACAAATCAAAATTCACAAAGAACCAAGGCAAGGCTTCACTTCAGCCTTCTTCATAGACCACATTTGAGTAAAAATGAGCCCTTGCCATGCATGAAAGAGGCGTGTATGTTCCTTGTTTCACATATGTTCAAAATGAAGCAAATCTTCACCATTCATTCTTGGCTTAAGATGCAAGCAAAACAACCTTCAAATCCTGACCCTTGGTTGCTCTTGAGTGGATTAAAATCCTAGCATGGGGCTGAGCACGTGCGTTATGGCCATGGGAACTCAATTTGAATTTTTGCAATTTGCATAAAAACTCATTAATCATGTTTAGTAAATGGCTAAAATGATTATCAGTGTTATTAGCAAGAAGTATAAGTAGGGAAACCCTAATCACAAGCCTCATAACTGCCATTTCAGATCTAGAATTCAAGAAACTCTCTCAAACTTTCTCTCTTCGAATTTGCTTTTTCTTCACACAAATCTCAAAGATTGTTGCAGATTCTTGATCCTCATACTTCACTGATCAAGAATCATCCATCGTTTGATGTTATTCCTCAAGAAATCAAGCAGTTCAAGTGCATTATCATGATGATCGGATTTGGAAATTGAGGCACATTCAAGAGGTTTCAGCCATTTCTTTTTGCATAAAGCTTCAAAGGAAGTTCAAAGGAATTGATCTGGAGCAGCTGAGCTCGTGAGATCGTGATTCCAGAGATCTCCAATTTCAGGTGACTCGATTTTCACTCTCTCCTTTTGCTGCTTTTAGGTTATAGAATAGGAGATCTTGCTGCGTAGGTCATGAATATATGATTAGAATTGAGATTGAGTGAATATTAAGGATTTCATTGTGACTGGAAGTTTGGATCTGAAAACTTCTCCTCTTCGAATTGCAAAACCTAGGAAGAATTAGGAGAATCTAGTATGATATTTGGAATCAACGTGGAAATCTGAGTGGAATGACACCGGTCTGAGGAATTTCTGGAAAATTTTAGGGTGGCGCCACCGTGGGAGCCACCGGGAACTCGCCGGGGAAGACGACCGGAGCAGAGCTCCGGCGTCTGTGCCATAATTTGGGTTTGCTGAGTGTGCGCCATGTGGTTCAATGCGTGGAAGATCGATTGGATGATATTTGTTTGACTAAGGCCACGCAAGCGTTGAATGCTGACTGGGTAGGTGACTCAATTAGTGAAACGGTGTGTTTCACTAGTTTGAACGTGGACCATTGATCTCAGATGGCGCCAGATCCAGTGGTCCGTGTTTTTCCTGATTTAATTCAAATAATTCGTTTCCCTCCTTTTTCTATTTTATATTTCAATTATTTTGGTCACTTTGTTTAATTCATAAAAAATCCAAAAATTGTCCAATTGAGTCCCAATTTTTTTTCATAGTTTTGTACTTGTGTCTACTTTTTTATGGTGTTAAATTCAAGAATTTTTAATGTCTGGATCTTTATGTGTGAATTCTTGAATCAATATTGTGCCAAATTGACCTAGTGCATTCAATGTATTGTGAAATCCTCAATTTTGAACCTTTTGATCCACTCTTTTGCGTACATGACATTCATATATGAGATGAATTATTGGTCACTGGTTTGGCTTTTTTCTCACATGTTATCATCATTTTTGACACATAGAGAAAAATGTGACAATTTGTGTCACATTTTTGGCATTGAATTGGTGCATTTTTGTTCGCATAGCATTTGCATCATTTTGGACTTGATCTTTTGCATATTGAACATTCATGGCATAAGGAACTTATACCAAAAATTCCAAAGTCATTGCACGCATTTCTGATTTGATATGAATTTTCTAAGTTGGAAGTTCATTTTGTGCATATTTTTTGGTCATTACCTTGCATAGGCAAGTTGAGATACTTGATCATTGATTTGATGTTGGTCTTTTTGAGGACATTGGAGGGAGTGTTTGAATGTGTGATGTGCAAAAGGATGGGTCCTGGATTGGTCATTTGGTTAGGTTTTGAAGCTTGTCTTTGTACTAGGGTTTTGACCCAATTTTAGGGTTTTGCTCTTGGTCCATTCTTTGACTTGGTTTGGGGTCTTCTTTGTAGTGTGAGCCTTTGCCTCTTTTGCATTGGTTTGATCCCTGGCTTGTGACTCATTAGAGATGATTTTAGAAGCATGACCCTACTGACTTGTGAACTTTGGAATGGTTTGAGGCTTGAGGTGACTTGTTGAAGTGATTTAGGCTTATTTTGGAGCTTTTGAAGTAATTGAATGGTATTTGAGGTATGGTGGGTCTTTGGCCTTGGTGATTGATGTTTAGGGGTTCATATGGTTCTGTTTGGGGCTTGTGATAATTGGTTGGAGTTTATGTGGGGTTCTCACATCTTTTGGAGGCTTTAAGAAGTGTTTGAAGAGGTATGAAGCCATTGTGAGCAAGTTTTGAGTGCAAGCTTGTTCTGCTTGAGTTTGCAAGGGGTTTATGGTTGATTTTTGGATCATGGGAGTATGGATTATTGGGTGGTCATTTGAAGGACCCTACTTCTGACTTGGAGTGATCTTGATTCAATTCATCTCATGCCATTGTTTGTTTATGCTTTGTTGTGTTGATTGAATGTACATAAACTAACTTTGTCTCTTGTTTCAGGTTTGGATACTCATCATTGATGATTGGGTTTGTTCTCACCTTGTGAGATACAAAATGCATTGAGTTCTGACTTATTTTTGTTTTGTAGGTTTTTAATTGATGTGGTGAGCTCATGGGCTCATTTGAGTGCTAGGGCACTTATGCATTGAATTGTGTAACTGTTAGAGGGTTTCACTGCTTGTCTTCTGGTTTTATGATTGAAGTACTAACTGTTTAGTCTTTGTACAGGTACCTTAGTTGCTTACTTGCTTTAGCTCTTGCTTGAGCATTGGATTGTGGTTGACACACCACTCAGGTAGTTAGCTTCTTACTTCATGTAGTCTGGAGTCCTGTCACCTTTTTGGCAGGCATTGCTGGCAAGTCCTCCTTCAGAGGCTCTGTTTGTGTTTGTTTAAAATTGTGCCCAAAGACCTCCAAGAAGAGGCATGTGTTATATTTGATAAGACCTCCAAGAGAAGAGGAAATTGACGGAAGGTAGGGATCTGTAACCGATTCCCCGTTATTCAGTGTGTCGTTCTTTATGCTCGCACTACGTGCTGATGCTTTTGAACATGTGCCCCGAATCTTTTGTCCAGAGTTTGTCAAGTGGAGAAGGATCTCACTTTCTAGATCCCCACGCTTTCTGTGTCATGAGCTCACCCTGGCCGGGGTTAAGAGCATGAGGTCTCATCCTCATTTAAACTTTGATCAACTTCACCCTGACATTCAATGTTAGTGGTTAAGAGCTACAGATTACCCCTTACAGTTTGGCTTGTTTGTCGAGGTTGAGCATTCCCTCTGGACTAAAGCCCACCCATGGTTTGAGCCTCTTGTATGGATATAGTGTGTGATGTTTGTTTACTTGTGTTGGTGTGTTCCTCTTCTCATCTCCATTTCTGTAGGAGTCGTATGATTAACTTCTGAGGAAGTTGAACGTATGTAGAGTTTAGACTTGAGTTGACTCGCTTCCAGGGTGAGTTAAGTTCTTGTTAGAGACCTCAACTTAGGGATATTGATTGCATGACAACTATTAGGCTCGAGTCTTAGTCTCCCTATTAGTTTGTTGTTTCCCCGTAAAGATTGGTCCTGAGGTATTCAAATCTGTGTTTTGTGTCATGGACATTCAGCCGGCGTACAGCTGTTTGTTGGGCCGTCCATGGATACATGCTGCTGGGGCAGTAACATCGACTCTACATCAGAAGTTAAAGTATATCTTGGACGGGCAAGTCGTGACAGTTTGCGGTGAGGAGAATATTTTTGTCAGCCAATTGTCATCATTTAAGTATGTGGAAATGGACGGTGAAATATTCGAAACACCAAGCCAGGCGTTTGAAACCGTCAAGGTGGAGAATGTCATTTTCGCCGAAAGAGAGAAGAAGTCGTCCTTTGCTTCTTATAAACAGGCTGTGGAGGTGGTGAAAAGTGGAGAGGCCCCAGGTTAGGGAAGAGTGATAGATGTTGCGGTGAAGGAGGATAAGTTTGGGATTGGTTATCAGTCAGGCCAAGGCTCGTCTGGACAGAATAAAGGTCGTCGCCAACCGTTCACATTCACCAGTGCTGGAATGCTAGATCCAGGCCGTATCTGTGCTGTAGGTGAAGAGATTGACAGTGACTGCGAGCTCGACTCGTGGATAAAACCGTGCGTACCAGGAATGGAGATCCAGAACTGGAAAGCCGAAAAGATCATCACTGTCACTCTGCGTGAAGAGTAATATTTCTGTTTGTTAATTCTGTTTGCATGAAAGCCATACGTTTTGCCCGAAACATAATGGTCCATTGTAAGGGCCACCTCATGTGTTTCATTTTGCAGTATTTGCATCATTAATAAACGGATGTTTTTCGCATTAAAAGCGGTGTTCTCTGTTTTTCATTTATTTTTGCAGTTAAAAAAAAATATAATAAAAGTGGCAATGTTTATTTTCATTTTCCTTCCTTTTAATTTGTCTCGTTCCGACCCTAAAGCAACGCATGAATCAACATTCATGCAGATGTGATTATTCCCCGGATCTCATTGATAACAATTCTGTTACACCCCTATATGACTTCGACAACCCGATCTATCATGCCGAAGAAGAAGGCGAAGAAGATTGTGAACTGCCGGAAGAGTTAGCCAGGTTGTTGAAACAAGAGGAGAAGGCGATTCAACCGCACGAGGAGCAAGTTGAGATTGTTAATCTGGGCACCGAGGAGGTCAGAAAGGAAGTAAAAATTGGGGCCGCTTTGGAGATGAATGTCAAGAGCAGAATGGTAGCACTGTTGAAAGAGTATGTTGATATCTTCGCCTGGTCTTATCAAGATATGCCAGGGTTGGATACCAATATTGTTGTACACAAGTTGCCATTGAGAGAAGATTGTCCTCCAGTAAAGCAGAAGTTGCGCAGAACTCGACCCGAGATGGCCATGAAAATCAAAGAGGAGGTACAAAAGCAGTTAGATGCTGGTTTCTTAGCTGTCACTAATTATCCGCCTTGGGTCGCGAACATTGTGCCAGTACCGAAGAAGGATGGAAAGGTGAGGATGTGTGTGGACTACCGGGATTTGAACAGAGCTATCCCGAAAGATGATTTCCCATTACCTCACATCGATGTGTTGGTAGATAATACAGCTCAATTCTCGGTGTTTTCCTTCATGGATGGCTTTTCTGGCTATAACCAAATTAAAATGTCGCTAGATGATATGGAGAAAACCACGTTCATCACACCATGGGGCACTTTTTGTTATAAGGTGATGCCGTTTGGTCTCAAGAACACCGGTGCCACGTATCAAAGAGCTATGGTGACCTTGTTTCATGATATGATTCATCATGAGATCGAATGCTATGTTGATGACATGATAGCGAAGTCACAAACAGAAGAGGGGCATCTGGTAGACTTGGCCAAGTTGTTTGATCGGTTAAGACAATTCAAATTGAGGTTGAATCCGAATAAGTGCACTTTTGGAGTGCGGTCCGGCACATCATGTGATCTTTTCTCCATGTTACTCTCCTCCCATTTGACATAACATTCTGCTCAGCTCATGACCTCCTCCATGCCGGTGGTTGACTTCTGCGTCAATGACTCGTTAAAGTGATTGACCTTCAAACCGTTTTGGAAAGCTCCTACAAACATCTCCTGATTTGGATGAGAGACTTTTATGATTTCTTCATTAAATCACTCCATATATTCTCGGAAGGACACATGGATCATTTTCCCTCTTAAATAGGATGAGTGATTGACAATTTAAAGCGGGAAATGAGACATGAATCATAGTCACCCGTCAAATAGATTTAGACAGTCATCAAAGTTCTCGAATGTAAAATCATCTTTCTAAGAAAGAAAAATGTACCATCTTAACACTTGATTTCTTTTATTTTACTATTTGACCTTTATCTTTCCGCTTCGTGGATAACCCAGAATTACATCATTATCACCATGTGAAAAAATAGTTAGTATAGTTTTTTATTTATTAATATCTAAAATATAGAAAGAAAGAAAGAAAAAGTGTGAATAAAGTGTAGGAAAAAAAGATAAAAAGAAGAGAAAAGAAAAAAACTAATAAATGATGTGATTAAAAAGTAAAAGATAAATATAAAAAAAAAATGATACAAATAATAGAGCAGATTGATTCACATACTTTAGACGAGTGGATACGATGAAATCTATATTGGCCCCTAAATATGTTTAATCCAATAGTATTTTATTTAATACTATTATTAGAAACTTTTATAATCAACTTTAACTTTAAAAATCTCCAATACTTTTGTGACAACATAAGATAATAATGAACAAAACACATATATGTCCTCCACACACGTGGCTCTATTGACAGCAATACCGTTATATCCATCAACAGTATATTTCCCGTTGTAAAGTGAAAAATAAAGAAAAACAAGTCAAAACGAAAACAGCATTATTCTCATTTCATTATATCTATATCTATATAATATTTATTCTCATTTTTAAGCATTAATTAACCACCGATAATTAAACATGATTGTAAAGTAAAACTAAAACAGTAGCCATCCAAAACCTCTGTTCCTATGACTATATATATATATTGTTATCATTCAATTCAATTACATCTTTGTGTGCTTCTCGTGCCTTGTTCATCATTTTATAACTCATAACTCACCTTTATATTTTTCTCTCATGTGACTCTTTTCCACTTTCTTCAATCCTCATTGTGTTTTGAGTTTCTTCTATAGCTTCTTCATCTGTTTCTTCATAGATATAATTAAGATGATGCCCCCTGAGCAAGAAACAAGTATTAAGGCACCAAATAACAACTCACCCAACACAAACAGATCAGAGAGTAGCTCCATCCATGGCGGTGAGCCAGAAGGTTCTTCTTCGAACAAAGTTAAACCTAGTTTGGATATCGATCACACCGCCATTAATATTCCTTCTCATCCAACTACACCAGTAACAACATTTTCTATTCTTCCTCAGTCCCTGAGACCAATCACCCTCAAAGTAAGTACTCATAAATTAATTTTTCACGTAAATGTCTCTGTAACTACCAACTGAAATGAACTATTTATGTGACACTCATACATAGTTTTGTAAATTATGGGACACTCATGCATGTATATAATTTCTTTGTTTTGTTTGTGTTGTAGTTTGAAGATGTTTCATATAGTATAACCTTAACAAACCAAAAGAAAAGCGGTTGCGTTTTGGGAAAAGAATCAAAGGTAACAAGAAAAGTGTTAAACGGAGTCACCGGAATAGCGAGACCCGGCGAGTTAACAGCAATGTTAGGTCCGTCAGGCAGCGGCAAGACCACCCTGCTGACGGCCCTTGCCGGAAGACTTACCGGGAAAGTTACCGGTACAATAACATACAACGGAAACTCCGATTCAAGCTGTATGAAACGCAAGATAGGGTTTGTTTCACAAGACGACGTCGTTTACCCTCACCTAACAGTGTTGGAGACGCTAACCTACACTGCTCTGTTGAGGCTTCCCAAAACTCTTACCCGGGAAGAGAAAGTAGAACATGCGGAGAGGATAATCACCGAGCTCGGTCTTACGCGGTGTCGAAACAGTCCCGTCGGTGGGTGTATGGCGCTTTTCCGGGGAATCTCCGGCGGGGAGAGGAAACGGATGAGTATTGCGCAAGAGATGTTGGTGAACCCGAGTTTGTTGTTGCTGGATGAACCGACTTCCGGTTTGGACTCAACCACGGCTCAACTTATTGTTTCGGTTCTTAGAGGACTCGCCCGGTCCGGTCGAACCGTTGTGACTACTATTCATCAGCCTTCGAGCCGGTTGTATAGGATGTTTGATAAAGTGGTGGTTTTATCTGACGGGTACCCGATATATAGTGGAAACGCGGGTCGGGTCATGGATTATCTTGGATCCGTTGGATTTGTTCCGGGTTTCAACTTTGTTAATCCTGCTGATTTTTTACTTGACCTTGCTAATGGTAAGTTATTATTATTTTTTATTTTCAAATGTTTGCTTTTTTTTTTATATATATTAAACTTATTATTTTATTGGGATAAAACTGGAAAGAAAAAGGTTCGGATATTGTGCATGTTAATGTCAAAAACAAAATTGACATCCAATTTGGGAGTGATATTGAAAGGGGGAGTTTGTTTTACACTTGTCCTTACTTGTTAGGTGAAAGGTTCATTTTCAAATGTTAAATAATTAATAGTAAAGAAAGTGATGAAAAAGGATTTAGATTTTTCTAATGATCCTTTTTTTTACCAATTGAAATGGAATGTGTCATTAGAAACAGTAAAGTTGGAAAGACACTTTATCAAAAGAAATATAATGTGATATTTCTAATTCTTTAAATTATTGGATTATTCAGGAATAATTGCTGATGCGAAACATGATGATGAGATAGATCAATATGATCAAGATCAAGCTTCTGTAAAACAATCACTGATTTCATCATACAAGAAAAATTTATACCCTGCTCTTAAAGAAGATATTCAGAAAAACAATATTGAATCATTAGTGTTTACATCACAAGGAACATCTAGACGTAAGTGAAAATTTCATGCCCACTTGATTGAAGTTTCTTTTCCTTTTCATATGGCTAAATGATCATTATTGATGTTTGTTAGGTTCTTCCGATAACCAATGGAACACTGGCTGGTGGGAACAATTCAGGATTCTGCTCAAGAGGGGTTTACAAGAGAGGAGACACGAATCTTTTTCTCGCTTAAAGATTTTTCAAGTATTGTCTGTTTCTATTCTCTCTGGACTCCTTTGGTGGCACTCTGATCCTTCACACATACAAGACCAGGTATATGTCTGGTATTAGACACTGAGGTGACACTGATACATGTGGTTATATTAAATTATTTTATTTTTTATGTAATAGCATTACTTATAACAACATAAGCTTTATAACAGGTAGGACTTCTATTCTTCTTCTCGATCTTTTGGGGATTCTTCCCTCTCTTTAATGCAATCTTTGCATTTCCACTAGAGAAACCAATGCTAACAAAAGAAAGATCATCAGGCATGTACCATCTATCTTCCTACTATGTTGCTAGGATGGTAGGAGACTTACCAATGGAGCTTGTTCTTCCTACTATTTTCGTAACTATCACCTATTGGATGGGCGGTCTTAAGCCTTCTCTTGTAACATTTGTGTTAACTCTTTTGATCATGCTTTTCAATGTTTTAGTCTCTCAAGGAATAGGCTTAGCACTTGGTGCAATTCTAATGGATGTTAAGCAAGCAACAACATTAGCTTCTGTGACAATGTTGGTTTTTCTTTTAGCTGGTGGTTACTACATTCAGAAAATGCCCTCTTTTATTGCTTGGTTAAAGTACTTTTCTTTTAGTCACTACTGCTATAAGCTACTTGTAGGGGTGCAGTATTCAGTAAATGAAATGTATGAATGTAGACAAGGGTTGCATTGTAGGGTAAGAGATTTTCCGGCCATAAAGTGTTTGGAGCTTGACGATACCATGTGGGGAGATGTGGCTGCATTGGCTGTAATGTTTGTTGGATACAGAATTGTTGCATATTTAGCTTTAAGGATGGGTCAACCTAAATGCCAAAAGACTTAATGGAATAAAAGTTATGTGGTACCGACACATGTCAGTGTCCAACACAAAAATAACAATGGCACTTGTGGTACATTCAATTATTTCATTCTCTCAAACTATTACTAGTATGGAAGTGGTCAAAGTCGTGTCACGTATGTGTTAATGCTTCATATAGATTAATAGAGAGATCATATTATTAATTTTCAAGATTGGTTATTTAGATTGTTTTCCTCTATTAAATTAAGAGGTGATTTGATTCAGATTGTAAGGGGAATATCTTAACTCCTTGTGAATAATTGATATGAAAATGAAATGAAACAATCAATGTCTGCAGAAATTTAGTTCAAATTCTTTATGGAGAAAACCATATGTACCAGTTATGGTTCTGATATTCTAGATATCTTAATAGTATAATGATGTATTGTTAAAAGATGCAATTCATATCTTCCTCAACAAATTCATATTGTTTTAGAGAATTTTGTATTGTTTGTTTATTTATCAGATTAATCAACTTGTGTTCACTTTTTTCATGTTTATACTCTTGCAAATGTTATCTTTTTTAAAAACTTAATTGCAAAATCAATCTGATTCAGTGAAAATACTTGTACAAAATATCCTGTTAAATTAGTGTTTTTCAGAAATCTATTGGGCCAACATGAAATCAAATAAGTCCAAATTCATGAAAATTTTAGATTTTTTGCCTCATAATTCATTATGCTCTATTCATAATCGATTAAAAAAGTTTAAATCAAAAGGGAACACACCATAATTGATTACGCCCTCTAAGATTGTGGTTTGAAAAACATGATAATCAATTATAAGAGCTATTGTAATCGATTATGTAACTGATTTATTCGCTTCATAATTGATTATGCCTAGTTAATAGTTGATTTTTGTGAGAGTTTAAAGGTATGTTTTTTCATTCTTTTCTTCATTACAAAGCTGCACGAAAACCGTCATTTTCTCAAATTTTTCAAATGGCTTCCAATTGCGTATGCACTTCTCTATATGCTTCAACAAGTTTTGTTTATGTTTGCTTCTTAGATACATCTCAAGAGGGAGTTTTAATCAGTACTTTCGCCACCAAACCATCCTCAAATCCAAATTTCTTCATGAAAATTATTTTAAGGATGAAGGTTTCGAGTTTATCCAATTTTTTGATTCAGCAGGTCTAAAATCCTTCTCATGTTGTAAATGTAAACCTATTTACTCTCTTATGGGAAAAGTGTATTACACTAATCTAAGCTACAAAGATGGCGATCATCACATTTTCGGTAAAACACCCCGTTTTCTTTAAATGATTTATTTTATTTTATTTGTGCTTTATTTATTTAATAAAATAAATTTTGTATGCATTGGATTGATGATATGGTGTCTTGACATGTTTATGCTGGGCTGGGATGGGTAGAAAATTGTTAAATCTTTAATTAAATAGTTAGATAATTAAATAATATTAAAATTAAATAGAAAATAGAGGTTTTGGGTGGATAATAGAAATGATAAGAAAAACAAGGTAGGTGGTGAGAAATTCTAATAAGTTGGGCCAATGTGTA
Organism: Lathyrus oleraceus; assembly: GCF_024323335.1. Taxonomy (NCBI): domain Eukaryota; kingdom Viridiplantae; phylum Streptophyta; class Magnoliopsida; order Fabales; family Fabaceae; genus Lathyrus; species Lathyrus oleraceus. The sequence continues at coordinate 394,077,813 of NC_066584.1, forward strand.
ATTAGTAAAAAGGTTGAATTAGATTTTAATAAAAGGGGGTTAGAAAAACCTAAGAGTGCCAGTATGTATCTTTTCGGAGAAGAGGCATGAGAGACAACCCATGACTTGAGAAAAAGGCCATCATTATTGTAGAGCTTAGAACTATTGTTGGAAATCCAAGGTAAAGGGGAGGGATTACTCTAAATATGATGTCAATTGCATGATAGGTAGGGAGAAGTCTTTAATCTCCATTAGGGTTTTCTCTATTTTTCTCCATTGATTGAATGCTGGATGATATAGACGAAATCATTGTGATAATATGATGTAATCATTTTGAAATTTGTGTACCAATTTGCCATGAAAATTTGGTGTTTGAAATCATAATGGTGGTATGAGTTTTTTCATATGTTTGGCATGAATGTGTTGAATAAAGTGTTAAAAGTTATGATTTATTGATTAATTTGAGTGATAATCAATTTGTATGTGAAGTTGTAAGAATAACATGTTGTTTCCTTACTGTTTATGGTCGATTGAAGGGTCTGGGGCGAAAAATTGAAGTTATGAACATAACTCCAGATCAGAAAACGAATTATGCTTTTGTTAACAGGGTGATGGGCATCACCTGCATGATGACCTGGTCGTCATAGGCCTTAAGGCGCTAATAGGCGCCCGCTGTCTAACGGGAGGACCGTCATGTTCTCCAGGAAGGCATGAAGCCTTACCGATTGTCACAAGGGTGACAATTGAGGGAAAATGGGGATGACGGGCGTCACCCTGGTGACAGGTTACCCGTCATCGTGTCAGTGGGTGCGTGGTAGCCTGTTGAGTTGGTTTTTTGGAGTTATTTTCTGGTGCGGTCGATGTTTGACTATTGTTTGATGAATATTCATTGATTAATTGAACTGTTTTGAATGTATTCTCATCCCTTTGTTTTGTTGTGGTACTTGTTCTCCTTCTTGGGGTACAAACAAGTAGGTAGATGAATAAATGTTTTTAAGTTGAAGAATGACGTTGAGGCTATTGTTCTTTTCCAGTTTTATGTGTTATTATATTTTTTTGCTCTGATCTATAACGATGGGTGGTCGTACGTTATGTCTTGTTTTATTTGCGCTATTGTTGCGAGATTAATGTGATGACTCGTGGTTTTGAGTTGCTTTGATGTTGAAGGAATATTTCCCGGATTGAGGTTAATTTTAAATAAAGATTATATTTGAACTTATTTAGTAGAATAGTTGTTTTTTCTGATCAATTCTGCTGCGATAATAGTGGTGTCAGAGCATATCGGTCCATCTGGCCAGGCTTTGTAATATTGTTTATGCCCTAGTATGTGACATCTTTATGAACACTATCGATACACATTTCTTCTAATGTGTGTTTGCTAGTGTGCAAAGATATGGTTGGAGGAAGAAACGGTAGAGCTATTGCTAATGCCTTGGAGGCGATGGCTCAGGCGCTGTAGGGTCAGTACGATCAGGCTAGCGATGAATTCTATGGATTTGGTAAGTTTTTAAGAAACAATCTGCCGACCTTCAAGGGCAGATATAATCCAGAGGGTGCACAAACATGGCTTAGAGAGATTGAGAAGATTTTTTGAGTGATGGATTGCACTGAAATTTAGAAGGTGCAGTTCGATACTTATATGTTGTCAGAGGAGGATGAATATTGGTGGGATAATGCGCGTCAGAAAATGGAGGTTGTGGGTGCTGAGATTACTTGGGATGTATTCAAAACTAATTTTCTAGAGAAGTACTTTCTAGGGGACGTGCGCAGTAAGAAGGAGATCGAGTTCCTCGAGTTGAAATAAGGGAATTTGACAGTTGTTGAGTATGCTGCTAAGCTCGAAGAGCTGGTGATGTTTTTTCCACACTATAATAGTGCGGCAGCTGAAGGGTCTAAGTGTATCAAGTTAGAGAATGGCTTGCGACCCGAGATCAAGAAATGTATTAGGTATTAGGAGATTCACTGGTTTTCTGTGCTGGTGAATAAGTCCATAATATATGATAAGGATAGTAAAGACCGATCTGCTCACTATAAGAGTCTTAGTGAGAAGAAAGAAGAGGATCAAAGTCGTGGGAAATCATATAGTGCTCCAACTGATAAAGGGAAATAAAAGACTTATCAGAAGACTATATATGGGAAAGAGCGAAGTTAGGGAATGGCTCCTACTTTTGTGAGATGTTTCAAATGTGGCGAGTTTGGACATCATATTTTTGAGTGCAATAACACAACTATGAATTGATTCAATTGTGGGAAGCCAAGTCGCCGAGCTGCTGAATGTAGGAGAAATAATATGACTTTGTATAATTGTGAAGAGCAGGGTCACATTAGTACTCAGTGTGAGAAACCTAAGAAGGCTCAGTCGGGAAGGAAATTTTATGCTTTGAGTGGAGAAAAGACTATTGCATCTGATAACTTGATTTGAGGTACATGTTTTATTAATAGTATTCATCTGGTTACTATTATTGATACATGTGTTGTAACAACCCAACTTTTAAATAGAATATATTATTTAATTGTTGGTGTGAATTATTCGTTATTTTTTATTTTTATGTTTTCAGAGTATATGGGTATTTTAGTAATTTACTAATTGCCAGGAATCTGGGATTTGGACGGACATAAAATAATAATATTTTTGAGTTATTACAGATAATTAGTCATGTTAATTATTTTGTAATAAGATAAAATAATAGAAATTCTATAATACTGATTAAATAATTATTTAAGTTGAATATTTATTTAATTTAAATAATAATTTAATTGAATAATGGGATGATGAGCCATTTTTGTGAATAGAAGAGAGATTGAAGTGAAAGGAGAGAGGTTTAGATTTAATTGGGAAAAATGTGAATTTGAGAAGTTAGCTCATATAAATACTAAAAGGTAGTGGAAAGTTATATATTTGAGAGTTTTCTAGCATACATGAAAAGAGGATGAGGGATCTGGGAGAATCATAGGAAAAAGTACAAGGTTGGAGAGCAGAATTCAAGGAACTCCTTAGAGCATCAACCTTACTGCAATCTGAGGTAAGGGGGGATTGTCTACACTTAGGTGAATTTAGGCTTACAGGATAGTGATGGTTTCTTACCCTTATATCAACATCTTAGGGGTTGATATGAATTTCTCTTATTTTTTCCTTTCTGTAATGATCTGTTTGTGATTGTGATGTTGTCATACCCCAAAAATTTTCCTCCCCTTTTGCACTTTCATCTGACTTTTGGTATATGGTTCATCTGCATATTTATTAGCATCATAATACATTCATTTTACCATTTCATTTTTTGAAGTAAACTCATGGATTCAGAGGATTTTTGATGTTTATGATCAACATGGAACCAGGGTTTCCTTGAGATCCAAATCTAGGGCATCCTATGATACATTGACTAGTGATGACAATTCTCTTGAATTCAAGGCCATGAAACCCTAATTCTTGATCTTTGACACCTATGGATCATGTGGGTTGCATCTTGGTATTGGATTTAATCAAGGATTGCAAGTATCGTAATGGTCAACCATGGAAGATTGTATCTGATTGATTAATCTCTTTATGAGCCCATTTAATCCACTAGTCCTTTAGTTGTTTGGTTTAGATGCAAGACAAGGCATTACAGTTCATACAAGATTCAAGGTTCATGTTCAAACTCAAAGGTCAAGATCTATTCAAAAATCAACACAAGGTCAAGTTCAAATTCCCTTTGTAAAGGGCAATAACATTTCTTAAAACACAAGCATCACAATTCAATTCAATAACCATTTCATTACATATACCATTCAAAAGTCACAATTTATTTTTCAAAGGCCATTTTCATTTCAAAATATCCAAGTTCATTACACAAAGTCAAAAATCAAAATCTACAAAATTACATGTTATTGACCTACAATTGACTTTTGGTCAACTGTTGACTTTTTGGTCAAACAATTGACCAAAGTCATCTACCTATTTCTGAACCTAATTCCCACAATTTCTTCTTTCACAAGCCATCTGATCTTGGTATTCAAGCTTTATCATGACTTTTTTTATATGACATCACTTGTTCCTTGATTCATGCCTTGATTTCACACATTGGTCAAGCCTTGCATACCAAGCCATCCTATGTGCATACCTGCAACAAACAAGGCGAGGTTTCAAATCAATAAGACATCATCAGCATACCATTCATATACATACTTTCAAAGCAAACCATCCATCAGTTTCCAAACTAGTCAAGCAAGCATACATTCAATTTCATACATACATCATGTCAAACATTCAAACCAACTATCACACAAGCTAAGTACTACCTAATCCTGATCTTAGCTAGTTATTTTTCTAAATTCATCAACATTTCAACCTAATATCATTCAACTAACTAACAATTCCACCAAGACTTCATGTAAGCATAACATTATTTCTAACAGTTCTACAAATAATTCCTGACATAAACTAATCATAATAGTTTCACTATCCAAAAATAATTCAAGAACAGTTCAAGATTCATTAACTTTTCTAACTGTTTTCACTTTAACTAACCTTTTAACTCCAATCTAGTTTTAACAGCCCTAACTGTATTCTAATTGGATCCACCAATTAACATTTGTAGTAACTTTCATATCCTAAATTTTACCCTGATTTTTTTTATCTGCACTAACATAACATGATCATTCCATTTGATCATACATTTCATCATTCATTTCACTACCTCATTCAGAGATGCAGTTGGATGAATAGTCCAAGATTTGATTGTTTGCAGTTGATTCTCTGTTTATGATTTGTCTACATCATTATCATTCATATTTTGAAATAAATGTCAAAAGGTCAAAGTTTGACTCAGATGAATTTTGTTACTAATTCATGTACAATTGATTCAAGGTTCCCTTGCATTTTCTTAACATTTTTATTACATTTTTATCTTATATCAAAAAGTTAATCAAACTTAGATTTTCAATATTTGAATTTATATTTCAAATATCAAATTTGTTTTATTTTAATTAATTTTTAGTATAAGAGAATAAAAGGAAACAAATGCGTTTTTAAATGATTATTTTGCTTTTACATTACAAACCCAAACGAGTCATGACAAATTCAAACAAAAGAAAACCACAACAACGATTCACTTCAACTTTATATCATTTTCAAATCACAGTACTTTCCATTCTTTAATAGAACTAGTGAACACTTGATAAAAACCAAGATATAGACCATTCATGGATTTTTAGTGCTAGCTATGGTAAACTCATGGACCATCTAGTGACCTCCTCTTGTATATTATCGACAAAGCACTTGCTTGCACAACCCCTTATAAGTTGTGATTGCCCTTTCCCACAGAATGCCAAGATATTTGTGAAGGCCCTCCAATCTATGATGTTGAAGGCAGTGCTTCCAGTTTGGACTCATCCCCAACTTTTAGCACGCCAGTCAGAGCCTTGTGAACCTTACAACATATGCACAAATAGTGGTAATTGTAGCTGTCCTTCTGTTCTTCTCCCTAGTTGTAAACTAGGTTTTGTTTCTCCTGGTGGCGATGATAAATCAGAAAAGTCTATTGAGTTTCTGAAAGCTGATGATGGACTTAGTTACTTTTCTCTTGATTTTCTTCCGCCCTATTCGAATACCGACTTGATCAGGTGTCAAACATCTTACTGTGGAAATTGCTCTTGTCTTGAAATGATCTTCCATACAAGTTCAAGGAACTGTTTCTTGTTCGACAGTGTCATATATTCTCAAAAATTTAATGATACTAATTCTGGTTATGTTTCTTACATTAAGGTTGTCTCAAGTGATGGAAGTGGAAGTAGAAACAAGCACATCATCTAGATTTCCAACTATGAGAAAGAGCCATGATAACAGCACTCCTGAAGCAATCAAAGCACCAACATCTTGAACAATTTTATCACACATTTTCGATGCACCTCGTGATACTCGGCTCGTCATCATATTGGATAAGTCTTTCCTCCAATTTGTACAGTTCCTCAAACCTGCAAAATCAGACTACAAGCAAGTGCCAGTTGATGATACTGGCATTTCTTATGCATCATCCATTTGTGCAGCGCCACTTTACAGACAGTTTTGGAAAGCTGGGAGATATGATGATGGACATGGTTCTCAAATTTCAGTTAAAAAAGGAAAAGACATCAGGCCCAAGTTATTACCTCGTGGAAATATCATGACATCAGTATTCAGAGGCGTGCTTTAGATTTGCTTTATGGCATGTGTGATGTTACAAATGCAAAAGATGTAATCGAAGAATTACTGCAGTATCTCAGCACAACAGAGCTTGCAATGGCGTGACGACGAGAACACATATGAGAGTTAATTGGATTCTATGTTTTAGCATATGAAAAACAATGCTTGCGTGTATTATGTGGTGAGCTATTTTTCCATTCGATGAAACTAATATTTTTGCCACCAAACTAAGCAGTTTAGGAGATACTCTATAACTTGGACATCGAAACCAACTCCAATAAATAGAACTTATGGCTCCAGATGAAGCAGCTGCAAAAAGGAACAAAGGGATTGCTGGTTATCTAGCAGAAAATAATACCAGACAACAAATCCAACATGTTAACAAACTTACACTAAACTGTCAACAATTAATTTCACTAACTAACTAACTTCATCCAAATTCTAACACAATCTAACTGATACTAACCAAATTGACATTTTTTCTAACAGGTTAATTACAAATTCCAATCGAGCATATAACCAGTTCATTCCATTTAACCTCATTAAGACCATCTATTACTAACAGAGCCATTTGATTAACCGAAAGCATTACTAACATAACCAAATTCAATACCTGAATTCAAACCAACCTTAACAGAAAAAACTAACAATTAACAGTGTTAATACACCTCTAATCAATTTTCACTAAGCAAATTTAACTATGTTAATTGCCCTAACTTTTCTGACCGAGCTGCCCCGATTTGTTACACTTAACTCCTATATATTCAAACTCTCACTCTCCAAATCAGGATCACGATTCATTTTCCATAAATCACAATCACTCTCTCACATAAAATTGCTCAATCTCAATCTTCTGTAAGACCCCTATTTTGACCCTAAGATCCCTCATGCTATCTTATCATTTGTATTGCCTTTGGGATCATACCTTTACATTCTCCTTACCCCTCATTCATTGGGTTTGTATTAGGAGAGGTCACCAAGCACCAATTGATACTTTATTTTCTTTTGTTTACTAACCAAAATACCAAAAATATATCTATATGTAATTTCATTTATTTTGTAGGTAGTGTGTGCATCCATTTGTGTGCCCTATCAAGCTCATATATAGGGTTTGAGATCCTCAATGCAAGAAATTAATCAAGGAAAGGTTCACAATGGTTATAAGCATAATATATGAATCTCCATGTTCATTATTTGTCATTTTGATCAAAAGTTCATCAAGAGTTTGAAGCTTGTGTGCCTTGGAAGTCCTAATTCATTTGGGTATCTGTTGTGACTTCCTCAACACGTTTCTTCATCAATTGGTCAAAGATATCAAGGGATACTCCATGATACATCATCTCAAGTATATATGATCCTCCATGAGTCCCATTGATCAAAATAACTTCAAATTTGCAAGTTGGTTCAAGGAGGTTGACCGAAGAAAGTCAACTGGTCAAAACTGGGGTTCCCTAGACCCTATCTCCTACAATTTTTGTCATATGAAAATGATTTCAAGAGCAAAGTTACTCTATATGACATTCCAAACAACTTTCATGTTGACATCAAGAGTTAAGTTTGCTGGGAAAGTCATTTTTTATGGTGAAAGATTATAGGTCATTTTGTTTGTGCCCTAGTTAGAAGGTCAACTTCCAAGGATCATAACTTGTTCAATTTTTATGATATGAAGGTCATACAAGTTCCATGATCAATTTCAAGATGTCTTATCCAACTTTTATTCTTTGAGAAATGTTAAATTCTACTTGCAAGGGCATGTGCCAAGAGGAAACATTATAGGTCATTTTGGGCTATCATCATTGAACAAACAATTTTCCTCAATTTCTAAAATCCATAACTCCCTCCTGCCAAATTCAAATGATGTCAAGTTTGTGACCAAACTGAATAGGAATGGAATATCTATGACGTTGGTGAAGAAACCATTTTTATTTGAAGCTCGTAGAAAACGTTATTCAAGGTGGAAGAAGTGGTCATTTGACTTTGTACTTAGAAAATTTTCAATCATGTTTGATTTCTCCATACTCCACCTAAAAATTCATCATTATCCAAGCTCCAAATGAAAAAGTTTTCAACATCAAAGTTGTTCCCCTTGATGTCACCTTTCCAAAGCATCCAAGATCACTTTATTTGGACATGATTTAAGGGACTTGCGTATGGCTATTTTGTTTGGTTTGTTTTGGAAACTTTTGCGCTCAAGTGATTAAATGCATTTGAATGCTTCCATGTAATGACTTCAACATCAATTGCATACAAATTGGAAGTGGATTGCATCATTGGTTGGGCCTAATTCCATTCCCATGCACAACATTGCTATTTTGGCTCAATTTTGAAATGGTTCAAAACTGAATTCCATAGCCTATAAATACAAGTGCATTGCTTCAAAAATGATACACACACCTTGCCCAAGCCTTGCCAAGAAAACTCAGAACCCTACTCCATAGAATTCCTTGAAGATTTCATTGAAATCGAGTTAGTGATTCAACTTTTGTTTGTGAACAAGAACTCCAAGGATTCATAGCCATTTTCATCTCAATTGATCACTCCAAGGATTCATAGCCTCTTAAGTTCCTTGAAAATTTTCATTGTTGATGATATGGATGCATATGAATGCATGAATGCATGGATGCACCAATCACACTCAAGGATCAAGCAAGTCACACCACACAAAGGTCACGGGATGGCTCAAGTCATCATCAATATCAATCATCCATTTTGGTGGATTATGGTTTACACCTTATCAACACCCAAGTTCCATTGGTATTGTGGATATACGAGAACAGATCAACCGCGAATCAAGGGTTTATTGAGAGTCACGAGCATGGAGTCTCGGTTAAGAACCACCCAAAGGGAGTGTACTATGGTTAAACCTGACAATCATGTTCTAAAAAGGTCCCCATAGTCATCATCTCATCTTTTGGATATTATCGGATAAAACGACTACTCGTATTCCAAAAATATTCTCAAGAGGTACTCTTATGAGTGTAGTATCGCGTAACAATCGTATCAAATCTTACACCTGAACGACATTCGCACTACATCCTAAAATAGGCCAAGATGGGCTAGGTATCTAAGATCTTTGACTTCTAAGATTTACATTGGAAAGAGTAATGCCTAACCACGACTACTCGTGTGACATTATTGATCCCAACAAGACCTCCACACAAGTCAACAAGACTATGCCATTCTCCTATCATAAGTGCACTCGAGTTCGGGTATAAAACTCATCTCACAAGAGACCACCAAGCACACAAGCAATTAATATATCAAGCAATTCATACATTATAAACAATACAATCATCCCAAATTTGCATAAAAATATGTCACCAATAAATGTAAACATACAACACACACAAAAAAAAATGAAGGCCAAACCCACTAGGAAGAATATGTCCATCCCCAGCAGAGTCGCCACTTTTCTGTAGCGGGGTTTTTCGTTACCTTTAGGTTTATTGACTAAACCAAAAGTAAACATACAATTCGAGTCACCACCGCACTTTTATTTATCCAAAGGAAAGGCTAAAAAGCGAACAAAAGCCATGTAAGAAGTTTTATCAAATAAAAAACTAATAAAAATGTCAGAGATCTGGGTAAGGGGGTTGGTTATGAAATGAGAAGGTTTTACGCACCCAAATCATCCTTAGTACTCTAAGGGAACCCTTTTTCAAAATATGTGTTGTAGGTTGGTATTTGTGAAAATATGTGCAAAAGATTGGAGGGATGAGAAGAGAATAAATTATATTTACAAATTTGTTGTTTGAATGGATGAACCCATTGCCTACGTACCATAACAAAGGAGGATCAAAACCTCGTAATTCGGGGTAAAAATCTCAAAGATTGGTGAATTGATTTGACCAAAAGCCTTAAGGTCTTTTGTTATCAAAGGGAGAAAACTCAACCTAAACCAACAATCCACCATGTGAGGAAAGCTTCAACATACTAGTGAGGGGTTAACCCTATAATAAGCATGGAAGAATTATAATCCAATCACTAAGGATGAGGTGAGATTTATACCAACCACTATGATAACTCAAACCTATGACTAATGTTTTTGAAAACTTTTAACAAAGGTGGCCATTGGAACCACAAAAGACAAACTTGAAATGAGTTATATTTACAAGTTAGATTCATTTACAAAATGAGGTCAAAGTTGGATTAAGGTTCATTCACAATGAGTATTAATAAAAAGAGTTTGAAAAGTCAAAGGCATACGACCTAGGTTTCTAGTTTGAAACAAAGTCAAAGTTGAAGAAAAGATTTTGGATTGGGTTAGAGTGGGGAGAAGAAGAGAAGGGCTAGTCCTAAAGCATACAAAGATAAGAGAGAAGATAAAACCCTTGGAGTTCCTTTTCTTGAAATCATAGAGATGATTCAAGATGCTCCTTTCCGTTGGACTTAGTAAACAATCAAGCAATCAATCAAAATTTGAATTCAAGCTCCTAGGATCTCCATTTGGCTTGTCTCTCTTAACTTGGCTACTCATGACAATGATCCTCTTTACTATCTCAAGATGGAACCCCTATCACACAAGAGCAAACATCAAAAAGTTCACAACACAATAAGAGGAATGGACAAAGAATAAGTTTTGGAAAGGAAGTCCTTTGAAGTCAACTTTGAAATTTAGCATTCTAAAGGCATGCGACCTAGTTGCTCTTCAACAAATTTAACATTCTAAAGGCATGAGGTCTAGTTTCTCTTGAACTCCTTTAAGCATGAGTATGTCATAATTCTAAGTCCTTTCTCCTTTTTGCATTAGGTTCACACAAAACAATGACAAAACAATCACAAGACAACAATATATTTATATACAATAATGAGATCAAATGAGCAAAAGAAAACTGACATAAACATAAAATATGTGCTCAAGTGAGCAAAGTGAAAAGAAATATGAATAAATGAGCAAGAAAGTAAATTGCATTAAATGTAAAGGGCAAGAAATTAAATGCTCAAATTAAAGTTAGTAATTAGTATGGTTATGTTAGTTTGTCATAAGACAATGTAGCGCTATGTTAAGCAATCGTAAGTGGACTAATGTAGTAGTCACACCTATCTGAGGCCGGTCAATAAAACTATAGGCAAATAAACACAAGTTAGAGATCATGACTAGTAAGCGAAGCTCCTAAAATTTGCCATGCCAAAACAAAAGGGGAAGGGCCTTGTATGGACTTTAGGGTTTTTGCTTGACCAAGAAGCAACCTATCTTGGACACAAAACAACTCACTTGATCTTGGATCAAGTGGAGTTTGGTTTGGATCAAAGAAGGTTAAACCTCTCATTTGTCAAGACTAACCATAAGACATTAACTCATTGGCCAAATTATGAAAAGAAAGGGATGAAGATGAAATGGATGGAAAGAGAATTCAAGAATCAAACACAAATGATCAAATGTGAATCAAATCATCACCAATCAATGCCAAACAGAAAAGAAATGAAGATTACAAGTCAACAAGTCATCCATAATTTTTTGGTATTTTTGAATTAAAAATAAATGCAAAATAAAATAAACAAAATATGATCAAACCTCAAATTTAATTCAAATCAACTTCAACAAGTCCAATTAAATTCTCATAGGTCTAACATGGTCAAACAAACTTTGACAAATTTTCTCAATAATTTTTGAAATAAGAAACTATTTAAAAACAATAAAAAAAACACAATATGAACTAAAATCTCAAATAAATCTCAAATCAAATAAGAAATTGATGAAACTATTTTTCATTGACTTATCATGATCCATAGGTGTTAGAAATATATTTTTGGATTTTTCAAATATCAGAAAGTATTTAAAAATGAATTAAAACTATTAAAAATCAAATAATTCACAAAAAATATTAAATAAAGTCACAAAAATAATTAAAAATCAAAATATGAAACTAGATTTTTCAAGAATTTTTTTGGCATTGGTCTCATATTTTTGTGACTTCAAATAAAATATTTATGAATTTTTGAAAATAAAAGGAATTAAATGAAATGAACAGAAAATAAGAAAAATAGAAAAATCCAGCGCTATCAGATCATTTCATTAATTGACGTGGCATGATCAAACGGCTCCGAGGCGCGAACGCATGGTATGGTGGAGTCAAGCGCGCATCACAATGATTTAAAATAAGCCAGCACATGGAATGACCAAGATTAAAACGTTGAGGCACGATCCAAAGGCTAGGATGCTACCACGTGGGGATGGTGGTGGAAACCACCATCTTCTCTGGTGATCTAACCATTTCCGGCCACCACGCACAGGAAAACAAATTGTAACGAAAATGAAAAATGAAGGCATCAAAATGAAGTTGAGGTGATGTACATCACCACTGTAACCATGGATCATCCTCACAATTCCTATTTAGAGAGAAATGTGAGCTTGAAAATCATGGTGTGTCAACTGAAATGGCACAATTTGAACAATTAAGACCACCACTAGCCTGCCTCATTTGAGAGGACTTCAAAAAACCACACAAACCAAAGAAATTCACATTGTATAGAAAGATCTAGATCCAAAAAGTTTGAGGTTCTACCTCTGAAGTCAAGCTTCAAATGGCACGAATTCTTCAAGATCTTGATCTGCTTTTGCTTTGGAAGTGTGATGATGATGATAGGTTAAGGAATTGAGCTTTGAAAATCAACTAATGATGTTGAATTTCAAGCTTGAAAGAGAAAGAGAAAACTGAAAATTCCTTTAGTGAGGGTTGAGATTTCAATTCAGCAGTGATTCAGATCTCCACTTGGTTGCCAATTGAATGAGAATGAGCACTTATTTATAACTGAAATGTGATGCAAGGCATGGTTCCCTCGTGTGCATGAAATTTGAATCCTCCTTGCATGGGCCTGTACAGGCGCATGTAAGGCCCAATGATGGGTGATAATCCATGCTTAACTCAAATGGAATTGAATTGGACGTGCAATTGGATTGGCATTTGCTTGCACATGAAGTTATAACATGAAATGCAAAAATGGACCTAAATAGAAAGCTCTTCGAAACTCACACATGGAAAGTCCAAAATAGTAATGTGAGTATTGGTTGGAAAGTCCTTGAAATAAGGAACAAAAGTCATGTTGGGCAAAAATTCATTTGGCAATTGGAAATTTTTGAAAACTGGCTGTGAAAGTTTGGGTACAAAACATGTTTAAGTTCCCTTTTGAAAATTTCACCAAAAGCAAGCATCTTCAAGCCACGCTGTTTCTATTATGCAAGCTTCAAATGGAAAAACCTTCAACAATAAAGTTGTAGATATTTTCAATATGATCAATTTAGACTCAAAATTTGCATCATTTGGATTTTTCATGTGAAAGTTATGGGCATTTGAAGTTGGGCATTTTTCAAATTCAATGACTTAGGTCCAAAGTGACCTATAATGTTTTGTATTATCACATGTATCTTTTAGGATTATGAAATTTTGTCCAACATAACATTTGAAGTAGACATCTTAAGCTTTCCAATGCATTTGGTCTCACCTCAAAATCATAAACATTAAGGAAGTTAGGACCTTGGGAAGTTGACCCAAAATTAGGGTTTCAGTCAAAATGACCTATAATGTTTTTAAATGAATGATGACCTTACAAGTTTAAAATGGATTTTTGATGAACATTAAAGTTGTTCATATGGTTTTTAAGAACAGTTTTACTCTTGGGGTCCTCTTCATTTGACAAACACATCAAAAGTTGTATCTCAGTGATCTTCAGTTTAGTCAGATGACTTAACTGGTCAACTTCTCAAGGCCAAACTTCAAATCTTGATGAATGAATGATTGAGGAACCTCACATAGGCTCATATATGCATAAAATAATGAATTAAATAAGTTACCTTGATTAAATTTTATCATAGGTTGAGGTTGCTTCATGAGCAAGGCACAGTCAAGGCACAGTTGAATTAGGGTTTCCTTGGGAATCAATCCTCAAGCCCTTTGGGTTATCTTGATCAAATTGGAAAATTGAGATACTTGGGAGAAATATATGATGATTAGGAGATTTGTGGACCATTGTCATGCTTTTTCTCATCTTCATCTAGCCACTTCATTGAGCTTAGGAGCCTCCTAGAAGCATGGGAGCACATGATCACTTAAGCTTTAAAACAAAAAGAGTTAGTGACATATTTTCTGCTTTTGGTTAGTAATCAAAATAAGAAAAGCAATAATATACAATACAAGCATGCTTGGTGGTCTCAACCCACTCACACAAGTCCCAACCCTAGGGTTAAGGAGCCAAACATGCTATGATCCTTGAGGCAATGCACTGAGCAATAATATGATGCCATGAGGGATCTTAGGGTCAAAATTAGGGTCTTACAGATGCCCCTATTTAAGGTCATTCTAGCCGGAGATATGAAGGTTAAAATCTTCGTTTCAACGAGGTAGAATGGGCTTAAATAATAACAAAGAGACGAATTTTGGTTCCTAAGAGACCTCATGATGCAAATGTATGCATGCAAAATAAAATCTTCATGGTGAATGATTGCCACGAAGGAAAAGAAATCAGGAGAAACTGAAGAATCCATAGGAGTAATGTTGAAAAGTATAATTTCGACAAATATTTTAATATCGTATCCACAGAGATTGGTTGCTATTACCGCCGTTCTATAATCCAAATTGTTATAAGTTTAGAATGTAACCAAGTTGTTTTGCTTATGAACTTCTTCTTTAATCTTCACTGCCATATCAGGATGAGTTCTTTTTAGCTTTTGCTTCACAGGCACACACTCAGGCTTAAATGGCAAGAAATGTTGCATGATATCAATATCTAGACCTGGCATGTCTTTATACGACCAGGCAAAGACGTCGACATATTCTCGTAGCAACTCAATCAACCCCTTCTTAACATAATCTTCAAGGAGTGACCCAATCTTTACTTCATGAACGCAGTCTTCAGACCCCAAGTTGACTGTTTCCAGATTCTCAAGATGCGGCTGAATGATTTTCTCCTCGTGCTCAAGCAGACGGGTAATCTCATCAGGAATCTCTTCAACATCATCTTCTTCTGCCTCAAATACAGGGAACTCAAAGTTGGGAGATGGTGTTGGATCATTATGTTCAATGGGTTTGATTAACCTGCATAATGATTTTGAGAGTAAAAGAGATTTCAAAATTCAAATAAGGAAAATCATTATGCAGATGAAAAGATTGATTTTATTCTCTTTTTAGGGTTTTATAGTGATCACCAATTTCATGCAAAAAGAAAAAAGGAAAAATAATTTGAAAAAATAAACATTTAACATGTGATTATTGAATGAATATCATTGTATTAATCAAATTATGCCAACAATGTCTTCACTTATCCTTTTGGCATGGGAGAAGGGTTTTTGAACAAAATGAACACATTACATTGACTTATGGATAACTTTCGGAACATCAACAGCGACCCAATTATTGCAGATTCCTCCAGGTACGACAAAGTTTCCAAGGTCTTCCTCTTCATCATCTTCAACAATGGCAACAACTTCCTGATCTTCAATGGTGTGGATGAAACCTCCACTCTGGAACAACCCACGATCATTGGAAACACTAGAAGAATACCATATGCCAGCTCGGGACTTGTTATCTCCCAACCTAATCATTTTCCCCAAACCAGTAGTTGCACCATGCTCAATGGCCAACTTCGCATCATTATAGGAGATAAATGAAGAAAGTCCTTTCCTCGAAGGCTCAGCAATAGACAAGGCTTGGAACGGTGTTCCAACCTCATCCTCAGCATCAATATAGGAGAAGGAAGATAAATGACTGACCAAGAGAGCCTTCTCTCCCCCTATCACCACCAACTTCTTGTTCTTCACAAACTTCAACTTTTGGTGTAGGGTGGATGTCACGGCGCCTGCCTCGTGAATCCATGGTCTGCCAAGAAAATAATTGTAAGACGGATGAATATCCATGATCTGAAAAGTGATCTGAAAATCACTAGGTCCAATCTTGATCGGGAGTTCTAATTCACTGATCACGGTTTTGCGCGATCCATCAAACGACTTCACTACCACTCCACTTTACCTCATGGGAGGCCCCTGATACGAAAGTTTAGCAAGAGTGGATTTTGGAAACACATTAAGTGATGATCTTGTGTCCACCAACACATTGGAAAAGGAATCATCCTTACAGTTCATTGAAATGTGTAAAGCCAAATTATGGTCCTTTCCCTCCCCGGGAAGATCAGCATCACAGAAGCTCAAGTTGTTGCAAGCGGTTATATTTGCAACAATGCTATCAAACTTCTCTATTGTGACATCATGGTCCATGTATGCCACGTCCAACACCCTCTGCAAAGCTTCGCGGTGTGGCTCAGAATTCATCAACAAAGATAAGACAGATATCTTTGATGGAGTTTGTAGCAGCTGATCAACAACATTATATTCACTCCTTTTGATGAGTCTCAACATCTCACCACCATCCTCTTTTAAAATGCCAGATTGGCCAACCAGGACAGGAGTATTATTATTCTTAACAGCAATAGGGTCAACACCATTCACAACAAGAATATAATCATTTGAAGAAGAAGTCCCCACAGGACTGGCAGGATTAACAACAGTTCTCTTCATGACATCTTCGTGGGATTTCGGCTGAGCCGAGAAAACACGACCACTACGGGTCACTCCACTGACATCTGAAATGCTTACAACAGAAGTTGAGGGCAACGACACCTCCTTTCCATCTTCCAGCATGACTGCGTTATATCGGTAGGGAACAACTTTGTCTGATACATACGGGACAGGACCCGCTGGCTTAATCACAAGAGCTGGTGATACCTTCTTCTTGCTGCCATCATACTTGACAACAAAAGGCTCAAGAATTTTAAATACAAGAGTAATTACTCCACTTCATCCTCATTACGATTCTAAAATATCTCAATCATCCCTTGATCAATCATCTCTTGGATGTCCTTTCTCACCTGACGACATCCTCTCTCATTGATAGTGCACACCTGGCACCTATCATGGTCATGCTCGTAATGGCTGTGTTCACACAACAACTTATGCATCTCGACCAAAGATTGCCTTATGTCATTCACATAAAGGACTTTATATTTTCCAGGGCATCCCTGGACCATATTAACAGTTGCCTTCCCATGCTCGGGCAATGGGTTCTTCTTCACATTTGGACCTACGTCCTCAAAAAACAATATCCAACTTCTCACAAGGTCTTGCACCTTGGTCTTCAATGGGTAACAGTTCTCCACGTCATGTCCGGGAGCACCGGAATGATACACACATTGAAGCTCGGGCTTATACCACCACTGAGGGTTGGTTAGTACAACAAGAGGATCTTGTGGAGTTATCAGCTTCCTATCTATCAAGAAAGGATAAAGCTTAGCATATGTCATCGGAGTTGGGTCAAAAGTTACCCTCTTCCTCTCGTAGTTGCTGGTGCTGGTGTTATTATTATTGCGAGGCTGGTAGGCCTATTGTTGTTGACGATGTTGTTGTTGTTGATGAACTTCTCTGAAAGCAGGTGCTATATGAGCCACCTGGTATTGGTTGACGGCTGGATGCACATCCTTCCTCCTTACAGAGGGCCTTATTTTAATGTGAGAGGACACAACATGGGTCTCTCCCTCCTTCTTCCTAGAAAAGCTTCCATACTTCTTTGCTGAGGAACCATCATCTCTAGATAAACGTCCTTCACGGACCCCTTCTTCTAATCTCATCCCCATATTCACCATTTCGGTGAAGTCTGAGGGAGCACTGGCAATCATTATTTCATAATAGAAAGAGCTCAAAGTCTTCAAGAAGATCTTTGTCATCTCCTTCTCTTCTAGGGGTGGCACTATCTGAGCTGCCAGTTCTCGCCATCTCTGGGCGTATTCCTTGAAGGTCTCCTTATCCTTCTGCAACATTTCCCTCAATTGGTCCCTATCTAGAGCCATATCCACATTATATTTATACTACTTAACAAAGGCCTCGCCTAGATCGTTGAAAGTGCGGATGCTTGCACTTTCCAGCCCCATATACCACCGGAGCGCAGCACCTGTCAAGCTATCCTGAAAGTAGTGAATCAATAGTTGGTCGTTGTCAGTCTGTGTTGACATCTTGTGAGCATACATCACAAGATGGCTAAGTGGGCATGTGTTTCCCTTATACTTCTCAAAGTCAGGCACTTTGAATTTAACAGGGATCTTCATGTTGGGCACTAGGCACAACTCAGCAGCACTTTTCCCAAAGAGGTCCTTACCCCTCAAAGTCTTCAGTTCCTTGTGCAACTCAAGGAATTGATCTTTCATTTCATCCATCTTCTCATACACATCCAGGCCCTCAAATGGCTCAGAGTGATAGATGGTGTCTTCAACATGGGGAAGGGTGTGCATAACGGGAGGTGGAACAGATAGGACCGGGCTAGATGTCGGCATGGAGGCAAGAGTAGGAGAAAAACCCTCTGGTACGAAATTAGAAGGAATTCCCTAAGGGAACCCAGCTGGCATAATCGGAGCAAAGTGGGCTGTTGCAGCAGGCACAGTTGAAGTCGCTATCTCAGATATGACAGTCCTTGCGGGAGGAGTTGCAAGAGTTGGCGAAGCTTGGCTTTGTGCGGCCAGAACTGACTCCATCACGACAGTCAGCCTAACAATCTCTTCCTTTAAGTCCCTGTTTTCTTTCTCTAGATGCTCCTTTATCCTCGGATGATTGACTCTAGTATTATACCGGTGCGTCAGCTTGTCTTCAAAATAAATGAAGAGCAAAGAGTTAGACCACTGATCAAGAGCTCGGAAACAAAACCTGCTTATGCATATGATGCATGCAATGTTTGTGCATATGGTTTGTTTTTAATCAGAGGAACTTTATAGAGATCTATTTGCAAATATTTGAAAATTTTGAGACATATATGGAATACTCTTAGCAATATAATATTTGGAAGCTTTTTACACCAAAGAATTAATACAGTTTTGGTAACCAAATACAATATAAGAGAAAAGGAGAAGGAACATCCTATGGAGCCCTAGAAACAATCGTCCAAAGCCTTCGAGATCGGAAGATAAGCTGCACGAAGCCTCTTCACCTCTCTCTCATAAGCTACTTCCATATCGGCCTTCTCCTTGGCGAGCTGATCATACTTCCTCTTCCAGAACCTAGATGAATAAGGAAGAATAGAAGTAACCACATCATCAGGCTCATCAATAACCTGATGCTCTAGAAATTCTATCACTGCATCCTTATCTTTGAGCTGCTGAAGAAGTTCCTCACGCTCACGAACCCATGCACGCGACTGACCTTCATCTCTCAACTCCTCTACTCCTTGGTTAGGGAGGGTTGAAGGCCCAACCATAACCATAGGGGTAGGTCTCGGATAATCGTATGGCATGCGGTACTCAAGAGCTCTCTTCCTCACCCAAGCGGTGTAGGGTTCCAAAGCAATACAATTCTTCGGACCAAGCTCATTCCTCCCTTTCCTATGAACTTTGCGCCAGGCGCGGACCATCCTATCCTTCAAGTTTTGGGGATCTTTATCCTCTCGAAAGAACACACCTTCCAACAAAATGTTGTTAGGTTTATCCTTTAAGGGGAACCCAAGCTGACGGCGAGCCAAAGCAAGATTGTAGTTAATTCCACCACATGTACCAAGAAGAGGCACATTGGAGAAATCACCACAAGAATCAATAACCTGGATGCCATCATAAACACGATTATACCAAGAGATATCATCATTAGTGAGAGACATAAGTCTCGTGAACCACCGTAGACATCCCTTATTCTCCTTGAAGGCAAGCGTCTGAGGCAAGTGCGAAATAAACCACTTGTACACAGAGGCAGACATCACACAATGGAACCACCACCTTTTGCATTCCTCATATGCAAAGAGAAATAAGTGTCACCCAACAGAGTCAGAACGGGATTAAGAGAAGAGAAAATCCTAATAGCGTTCACATCCACAAAATTGTCGATGTTGGGAAATAACACTAGCCCATAGATGAGTAGTACAAATATGGCTTCAAAAGCGTCCTCACTCATGGCCTTCCCAAACAAAGTAGCTTTGGCAATGAGAAAATAAGATGGGAGACCTTGAATTCCACCTTTGGTAGTCATATGAGCAACAATGTCAGATACATCCACATGAAGCATATCAGTAATTTCTTGAGAAGACGGAATCTTCTATAAGCCACTGAACGGCAACTGATCAAGAATAGGTATACCCATATAATAGGCATACTCCTCGAGTGTAGGCAAAAGCAGGAAATCCGGAAAAGTGAAGCACCGATACAGAGGATCATAGAACTGCACCAACACACTCATCAGACCTTCATCCACCTTGGTAGAAAGAATAGACAGAAGCTTCCCATGGCGAGCTTTGAATTCCAAAGGCTCTAATACATAAGATGTCAAACTCCTTAACTCTTTCAAGTCGGGTTGTCTGAAACTGTACTTCTTTGTATTCCTTCTTTGCTTATCCATGTCTGAAAATTTGCAAAAAAACCTCTTAAGTTCCTTGAAAATTTTCATTGTTGATGATATGGATGCATATGAATGCATGAATTCATGGATGCAACAGTCACACTCAAGGATCAAGTAAGTTACACCACACAAAGGTCATGGGATGGCTCAAGTCATTATCAATATCAATCATCCATTTTGGTGGATTATGGTTTACACCTTATCAACACCCAAGTTCCATTGATATTGTGGATATACGAGAACGGATCAACCGCGAATCAAGGGTTTGTTGAGAGTCCCGGGCATGGAGTCTCGGTTAAGAACCACCCAAAGGGAGTGTACTATGGTTAAACCTGACAATCATGTTCTAAAAAGGTCCCCATAGTCATCATCTCATCTTTCGGATATTATCGGATAAAACGACTACTCGTATTCCAAAAATATTCTCAAGAGGGACTCTTATGAGTGTAGTATCACGTAACAATCGTATCAAATCTTACACTTGAACGACCTTCGCACTACGTCCTAAAATAGGCCAAGATCGGCTAGGTATCTAAGGTCCTTGGCTTCTAAGGTTTATATTGGAAATAGTAATGCCTAACCACGACTACTCGTGTGACATTATTGATCCCAACAAGACCTCCACCAAGTGAATGGGCTTGCAAGTTAACTTGCTAAGGAATAACTCCACACAAGTTAACAAGACTATGCCATTCTCCTATCATAAGTGCACTCGAGTTCGGGTATATAACTCATCTCACAAGAGACCACCAAGCACATAAGCAATTAATATATCAAGCAATTCATGCATTACAAACAATACAATCATCCCAAATTTGCACAAAAGTATGTCACCAATAAATATAAACATACAACACACATAAGAAAAAAGTAGGCTAAACCCACTAGGAAGAATATGTCCATCCCCAGCAGAGTCGCCACTTTTTTGTAGCGGGGTTTTCGTTACCTTTAGGTTTATTGACTAAACCAAAAGTAAACATACAATTCGAGTTGCCACCGCACTTTTATTTATCCAAAGGAAAGGCTAAAAAGCGAACAAACGCCAAGTAAGAAGTTTTATCAAATCAAAAACTAATAAAAATGTCAGAGATCTGGGTAAGGGGGTTGGTTATGAAATGGGAAGGTTTTACGCACCCAAAACATCCTTAGTACTCTAAGGGAACCCTTTTTCAAAATATGTGTTGTAGGTTGGTATTTGTGAAAATATGTGCAAAAGATTGGAGGGGTGAGAAGAGAATAGATTATATTTACAAATTTATTGTTTGAATGGATGGACCCATTGCCTACGTACCATCACAAAGGAGGACCAAAACCTCGTAGTTCGGGGTAAAAATCTCAAAGATTGGTGAATTGATTTGACCAAAAGCCTTAAGGTCTTTTGTTATCAAAGGGAGAAAACTCAACCTAAACCAACAATCCACCATGTGAGGAAAGCTTCAACATACTAGTGAGGGGTTAACCCTATAATAAGCATGGAAGACTTATAATCCAATCACTAAGGATGAGGTGAGATTTATATCAACCACTATGATAACTCAAACCTATGACTAATGTTTTTGAAAAGTTTTAACAAAGGTGGCCATTGGAACCACAAAAGACAAACTTGAAATGAGTTATATTTACAAGTTAGATTCATTTACAAAATGAGGTCAAAGTTGGATTAAGGTTCATTCACAATGAGTATTAATAAAAAGAGTTTGAAAAGTCAAAGGCATAAGGCCTAGGTTTCTAGTTTGAAACAAAGTCAAAGTTGAAGAAAATATTTTAGCTTGGGTTAGAGTGGGGAGAAGAAGAGAAGGGCTAGTCCTACAACATACAAAGATAAGAGAGAAGATAAAACCCTTGGAGTTCCTTTTCTTGAAATCATAGAGATGACTCAAGATGCTCCTTTCCTTTGGACTTAGTAAACAATCAAGCAATCAATCAAAATTTGGATTCAAGCTCCTAGGATCTCCATTTGGCTTGTCTCTCTTAACTTGGCTACTCATGACAATGGTCCTCTTTACTATCTCAAGATGGAATCCCTATCACACAAGAGCAAACATCAAAAAGTTCACAACACAATAAGAGGAATGGACAAAGAATAAGTTTTGAAAAGGAAGTCCTTTGAAGTCAACTTTGAAATTTAGCATTCTAAAGGCATGAGGCCTAGTTGCTCTTCAACAAATTTAGCATTCTAAAGGCATGAGGCCTAGTTGCTCTTGAACTCCTTTAAGCATGGGTATGTCCTAACTCTAAGTCCTTTCTCCTTTTTGCATTAGGTTCACACAAAACAAAGACAAAACAATCACAAGACGACAATATATTTATATACAATAATGAGCTCAAATGAGCAAAAAAAAAACTGACATAAACATAAAATATGTGCTCAAGTGAGCAAAGTGAAAAGCAATATGAATAAATGAGCAAGAAAGTAAATTGCATTAAATGTAAAGGGCAAGAAATTAAATGCTCAAATTAAAGTTAGTAATTAGTATGGTTATGTTAGTTTGTCATAAGACAATGTAGCGCTATGTTAAGCAATCGTAAGTGGACTAATATAGTAGTCACACCTATCTGAGACCGGTCAATAAAATTATAGGCAAATAAACACAAGTTAGAGATCATGACTAGTAAGCGAAGCTCCTAAAACTTGCCATGCCAAAACAAAAGGGGAAGGGCCTTGTATGGACTTTAGGTTTTTTGCTTGACCAAGAAGCAACCTATCTTGGACACAAAATAACTCACTTGATCTTGGATCAAGTTGAGTTTGGTTTGGATCAAAGAAGGTTAAACCTCTCATTTGTCAAGACTAACCATAAGACATTAACTCATTGGCCAAATTATGAAAAGAAAGGGATGAAGATGAAATGGATGGAAATAGAATTCAAGCATCAAACACAAATGATCAAATGTGAATCAAATCATCACCAATCAATGTCAAACAGAAAAGAAATGAAGATTACAAGTCAACAAGTCATCCATAATTTTTTGGTATTTTTGAATTAAAAATAAATGCAAAATAAAATAAACAAAATATGGTCAACCCTCAAATTTAATTCAAATCAACTTCAACAAGTCCAATTAAATTCTCATAGGTCTAACATGGTCAAACAAACTTTGACAAATTTTCTCATTAATTTTTGAAATCAAAAACTATTTAAAAACAATTAAAAACAATAAAAAATAACACAATATGAACTAAAATCTCAAATAAATCTCAAATCAAATAAGAAATTGATGAGACTATTTTTCATTGACTTATCATGATCCATAGGTGTTAGAAAAATATTTTTGGATTTTTCAAATATCAGAAAGTATTTAAAAATGAATTAAAACTATTAAAAATCAAATAATTCACAAAAAATATTAAATGAAGTAACAAAAATAATTAAAAATCAAAATATGAAACTAGATTTTTCAAGAAATATTTTGGCATTGGTCTCATATTTTTGTGACTTCAAATAAAATATTTATGAATTTTTGAAAATAAAAGGTATTAAATGAAATTAACTGAAAATAAGAAAAATAGAAAAATCTAGTGCCATCAGATCATTTCATTAATTGACGTGGCATGATCAAATGACTCAGAGGCGCGGATGCATGGTATGGTAGAGTCAAGCGCGCAACACAATGATTTAAAATAAGTCAACACATGGAATGACCAAGATTAAAACGTTGAGGCACGATCCAAAGGCTGGGATGCTACCACGTGGGGATGGTGGTGGAAACCACCATCTTCTCCTATGATCTAACCATTTCCAGCCACCACGCGCAGGAAAACAAATTGTAACGAAAATGAAAAATGAAGGTATCAAAATGAAGTTGAGGTGATGTACATCACCATTGTAACCATGGATCATCCTCGCCATTCCTATTTAGAAAGAAATATGAGCTTGAAAATCATGGTGGGTCAACTGAAATGGCACGATTTGAACAATTAAGACCACCACTGGCCTGCCTCATGTGAGAGGACTTCTGAAAACCACACAAACCAAAGAAATTCACATTGTATAACAAGATCTAGATCCAAAAAGTTTGAGGTTCTACCTCTAAAATGAAGCTTCAAATGGCACGAATTCTTCAAGATCTTGATCTGCTTTTGCTCTGGAAGTGTGATGATGATGATAGGTTAAGGAATTGAGCTTTGAAAATCAACTAATGATGTTGAATTTCAAGCTTGAAAGAGAAAGAGAAAACTGAAAATTCCTTTAGTGAGAGTTGGGATTTCAATTCAGCAGCAATTCAGATCTCCACTTGGTTGCCAATTGAATGAGAATGAGCACTTATTTATAGCTGAAATGTGATGCAAGGCATGGTTCCCTCGTGTGCATGAAATTTGAATCCTCCTTGCATGGGCCTGTACAGGCGCATGTAAGGCCCAATGATGGGTGATAATCTATGCTGAACTTAAATGGAATTGAATTGGACGTGCAATTGGATTGGCATTTGCTTGCACATGAAGTTATAACATGAAATGCAAAAAAGGACCTAAATAGAAAGCTCTTCGAAACTCACACATGGAAAGTCCAAAAAAGTAATGTGAGTAATGGTTGGAAAGCCCTTGAAATAAGGAATAAAAGTCATGTTGGGCAAAAATTAATTTGGCAATTGGAAATTTATGAAAATTGGCTGTGAAAGTTTATGTACAAAACATGTTTAAGTTCCCTTTTGAAAATTTCACCAAAAGCAAGCATCTTCAAGCCCCTCTGTTTCTATTATGAAAGCTTCAAATGGAAAAACCTCCAACAATAAAGTTGTAGATATTTTCAAGATGATCAATTTAGACTCAAAATTTGCATCATTTGGAATTCTCATGAGAAAGTTATTGGCACTTGAAGTTGGGCATTTTTCAAATTCATTGACTTAGGTCCAAAGTGACCTATAATGTTTTGTATTATCACATGTATTTCTTTTAGGATTAAGAAATTTTGTCCAACATAAAATTTTAAGGAAGTTAGGTCCGTGGGAAGTTGACCCAAAATTAGGGTTTCAGTCAAAATGACCTATAATGTTTTGAAATTAATGATGACCTTCCAAGTTTCAAATGGATTTTTGATGAACATGAAAGTTATTCATATGGTTCTTAAGAACAATTTAGCTCCTGGGGTCATCTTCATTTGACAAACACATCACAAGTTGTATCTCAGTGATCTTCAGTTTAGTCAGATGACTTAATTGGTCAACTTCTCAAGGCCAAACTTCAAATCTTGATGAATGAATGATTGAGGAACATCACATAGGCTCATATATGCATAAAATAATAAATTAAAGAACTTCCCTTGATTAAATTTGATCATGAGCAAGGCACAATCAAGGCACAGTTGAATTAGGGTTTCCTTGGGAATCAATCCTCAAGCCCTTTGGGTTATCTTGATCAAATTGGCAAATTGAGATACTTGGGAGAAATATATTATTATTAGGAGCTTTGTGGACCATTGTCATACTTTTTCTCATCTTCATCTAGCCACATCATTGAGCTTAGGAGCATGGGAGCACATGATCACTTAAGCTTTAAAACAAAAAGAGTTAGTGACATATTTCGTGCTTTTGGTTAGTAATAAAAATAAGAAAAGCAATAATATACAATACAAGCATGCTTGGTGGTCTCAAAACACTCACACAAGTCCCAACCCTAGGGTTAAGGAGCCAAACATGCTATGATCCTTGAGGCAATGCACTGAGCAATAATATGATGCCATGAGGGATCTTAGGGTCAAAATTAGGGTCTTACAATAGTATACTCACTTTTTATTTTGGTGATTGTTGGTGGTGGATCAGTCCAGTGAGGTCCATCGGAGAAGACAACCGAAGTTAGGGCTCCAGTGATGTGGTGTCTCGACTCCTGACCATTTCATCCATTTGAAATGTTTTAATCTTAGCCATCTATTTTGATTATCAAGCATATGCCGCGTTGGCTGAAGACCTTGGTGGAACACGTGCGCTTGACCATCAAATCTGCCACCTCAATTAATGAGGGAGATCTGGTGGCCCTCGTATTTTCTATTTTTTTTATTTTGATTTTTCATTTAATCAATTTATTCTATTTAATTCATATAAATTTAATTTTTAATCCAAAAAATATGGGACTTTCACAAAAAATCTTTAAATATTTTTCTCTTCCATATTTTGAATTAAAATCATTTTTTGGATTAATTTTGATATTTGTCATTAATTAAATTATTTTTGACTTATTTTGAATATTTTTTAAAATACTTATGACTTTCCAAAAATTGTGAATTTTTTGTCTAAGGTCCTTTGACCTTGTTTGACCTAGGATAAATCTCTTGGCCATTTATTTGGTGTTTTGAAGGGATTTGAGGTTTTTTCCATTTTTAAATGCATTTCATTTCACTTTTAATTTGATGTTTTAATTGAATAATTGTTTGAAAATTATGTAGAGCCACTTTTATGGTCATGTGGTGTTTGGCTTTCTGTTTTTCCTTGATCATGGTTGATTTGACTTTTGTTTGACCAACACTATTGGATTTAGGGGATTGATAAAATTTACATTTCATCTCCCAAAATGAATGGATAGTATTGATCAGATGACATTCCTCCTATGATTAATTTGGGTTTCTACTTTCCCTTTCCTCTTCATCTTCATCCCTATTCTTCCCTAATCCATCATTAACCAATAATTTCTCTAATGTCTAAATGCTAGTTGATTTATCAATGACCTTGTGTCAGATGAATCAACATGAGTCTGACTGAGATAGGTATTTCCCCTATCTTTTAGTGTGTGGTATGTTTTAGGAGTTTGGTTCTTTGTACAAAATCTCTAACATGCATTAACACCTATATTTTTATTGCCCGACCTCAGATAGTTGTGACTTCTACATAAGTCCAATTAAGATTGCTTAACATAGATATAAATTTGTCCCTCAAGGCATAGCATTCTAGTAAGTGAGATTGTAAGTCTCCCATTCTTCATGGCATTGTGTGGAAACTTGACCTTTTTTCCATTCATTAGAGCTAGTGACATACTTGTTGATTTATCTAAGTTAGAGCCCTTCTCATGGATGATGTCTTGGTTCAAGAATTCATATTTGTGAATGAATGGTCGAGTGTTCTCCAAAGAATGACTTAATTAATTAAAACACTTAAATAACATTTGACTAACCATTGACTAACTATTTATTAATGTTGCTTTAATTTCAAGTCACTTACTTAATGCAATTTAAATTTTAGTACCTTTATCATTCATCTGCCATTTACATTGCATGCAACTTGTTTATGTTTCTGTCCTTTTCACTTTGCTCACTTGAGCCATATCTTGTGATTGTATATATTATTTGCTTGTTTTCCTTTTATTTGTGGTCTTAGGTGAAGCTAGCGGAAATATACCCGAACATATCGCACGCTCGAACATACAACAATGTCTCCATCAAACTTTATTTATTCCATAAGGAAAGGGAAAACATTGATAAAACCCGGGGGAAAGAGATATGATGGGTAAGGAAGTCGGTTATGAAAGGGGAAGATATTAGCACCCCAAACATCCATGGTACTCCATGGGAACCATTTTGATTGTTCTCGCCCGAATAGGTGTTATTATCTGAAGATTACTCGCGAAAGGGGAAATAGGGGGTTAATAGATAAATGTGAAAAAAGGTGAAAAATAGATAATTGTGAAAAATGAAATGAATAGATAATTGTGCTCGCCAAGGATTTGGGCCCTCGTGCCTACGTATCCTCATTCGTGCAATGAGGAAATCAGAGCTCCGTAGTTCGTGGAACTAGAGGCGGGAGATGAAAGAGAGTTATGATCAAAGTATGGTCTGAACCAAAGGGTAGTGTTTTGAACTCCAACAAGGGTGAAAAGATGAACCCAAGAGTAAGGTGGCTATTACTAGTACGTGGGCTAGTAGGATCGCCGCTATAGGGTAAATCCGAAAAGACGAAGAAATAGGTATTTGGGCATAGTCCCAAACATCTCTTGGTTCATAAGGTGACGCAAGAAGGAACACAAAGAGGTTGTGTATTTGGCTCAAAGATGACTAGTATATCACATGGAGTGAAGGAAGTAGGAATATGAATGCATCATGGAAATAAATGGAAGGAAGTGACCAAAATCCCAGAATTGAATATTTGGAAATAAGTGACTGAAGAAGTAGTGTTTGAAATCAAAAGGTGAAAGTGTATTGGAATCCATAAGAGAAATGGGATTTGTACCATAGAGGGAAACAACTTTAACCGATACGTGGACTAGTAGGACCGCCACTATAGGGTGTTTATCCAAAAAAAGGAGGAATTAAGTGTTTGAGGGTGTAGCCCAAACAACTCTAGGTAGAAATGAGGATTATATATTAAGCGTCCTAAAAGGGTATGTATGGAATCCCAAAGAAAGTGTATTTCAACGTCAAAGGAATAGTATGTCACTGGATGAACGCTTTATGATCGAAGGTAGATAATGGATAATGAAAGATATGAGTGATGCCCTAAGGAGGAAGAGGAATAATTAGAAGTATGCTCGCCAAGGATTCGCATCCTCGTGCCTACGTATTCTCATTGTGCAATGAGAAAGTCAGAGCAGTCGTAGTTTGGAACCACGAGAATAGAGAGAGAGAGAGAGACATACAATGATGAAGAGTATAATTTGTACCAACATAATGGTAATAGAAATGCATTTATCCAAGTGATAGGGATTCACAAGACAAAACCAATTTCAGAGGTTAACTGCCATGAAATAAGGAGAGAGAGAGATATTTGTCTAAGCAACGGGGACTCATAAGACAAACACAATTCAAGGAATGATTGTAGTACTGGATAGTATAGGAATAGTGTATCACTAGACGGGGAACAAATAGTTCGAGATCAACTAAGAATAGTATCTTGGATCTAAGAAGGAGATATACTTTGAATCGAAGAGCAAGATAGGCATTTACCAGTATGTGGGCTAGTAAGACCGCCACTATAAGGTAAAACCAAAAAAGAAAGACTGAATTAAGTGTTTGGGCATAGTCCCAAACAACTCTCGATTGATGAGGTGGACTGCCTCTATATCGTCCTAAAAGGATGTAAAAAGATGGTATTGATAGAATGAATGAAGAATGATTGATTGATAAATAGGGTAGCTCGCGAAGAAACTGGGTTCTCCTGCCTACGTATCCTTATAGTGCAATAAGGAAATCAGAGCTTTCGTAGTTCAACCCACTAGGGCCGAAAACAAGATGATTGGAGGAAAAAGAATATGATTGAATATAAATGAATAGAATGAAGAATGAATAGACTTGATAGTTATTTGATAAGAATCACACTAAAGTCTATGAGTAAAGGTGGATACGATAAGTAACGAGCCAAACATCTCGCACCTAAAGATATCCAGAATGAGTGTAGGAAAACTCCAGTCTCATTCCTTCTTTACTACTTAAGGCTCATGACATGTAATTCTCGTCCTAAATTTCAAGTGGGGAAATGAGGATCTTTGTTGTTGTTTCTT
Source organism: Lathyrus oleraceus (assembly GCF_024323335.1). NCBI lineage: Eukaryota > Viridiplantae > Streptophyta > Magnoliopsida > Fabales > Fabaceae > Lathyrus > Lathyrus oleraceus. The sequence continues at coordinate 394,107,723 of NC_066584.1, forward strand.
GTATTGATGAATACCTTATCAATCGTTCGATTCCAATTGCACTAAAGTCTATGAACAAAGGTGAATATGATGAGCACTGGGTCATTCGTCCCATACCCAAAGATACTTAGAATAGGGGTATAAATTATCCAGTCCCACTCCTTCTCTATTGCTTAAGGCTCGTGTCTTACAACTTGATTCATGATTGATAAGCTGTTGATTTAGTCCTTGTTTGTTGCATGATGTAAGACCCCAATTTTGACCCTAAGATCCCTCATGCTATATCATCATATGCATTGGCATTGGGATCACACCTTGGCATCCTCCTTACCCCTCCATTCATTGGGTTTTCATTGGGAGAGATCACCAAGCATATATGATTGTATCATACTTTTTTTTCATTATTTACTAACCAAAATACCAAAAATATTTCAATGTATAGTTTAACTCTTTTGTAGGTAACATGTGTGCTCACTAATGCATCATCAAGTTCATATCTAGGGTTTAAGACCCTAAATGTAAAGAGATCAATGAAGAAATGGTTTACATTGGTTATAAGCATCATATATGGATCCCCATGGTCTTCACATATCCTTTTGATCAAGAATTCATCAAAAGTTTGAAGTTTGTTTGCCTTGGAAACCCTAATTCATCTAGGTATCTTGTGTGACTTCTTCAACAAGCTTCTTCAACAATTGATCAACTATTTTAAGGGATACTTCACCTTACATCATCTTATGCATATATGATCCTCCATGAATCCCAAAACTCAATAGAATGTCAAGCTAGCAAGATGGTTGACCAGAGAAAGTCAACTAGTTAAAACTGGGGTTCCCTAGATCCTATCTCCCACAATGTTTGTCATATAAAAATGATTCCAAGAGAAACTTTACTCAAAATGACATTCCAAACAACTTTCATGTTGAAGTCAAGATCTAGTTTTGCTTGGAAAGTCATTTTTTATGGTGAAAGATTATAGGTCATTTTGTTTAAACCCTAGTTTGGAGGTCAACTTCCCAAGACCATAACTTTCTCAATTTTTATGAGATGAAAGCCATTAAAATTCCATGATCAAATTAAATATGTCTAATTCATCTTTTATGTTTGGAGGAAGTTCAAATTCAACTTGCAAATGCATGTCCCAAGAGGAAACATTATAGGTCATTTTGGGCTAATACCATTGAACAAGTGATTTTCCTCAACTTCTAAAATTAATAACTCCTTCATGCCAAATCCAAATGAGATCAAATTTGTGACCAAATTTAAAAGGTTTGAAATAGCTACAACTTTTATGAAGGAACATTTCTCATTTGAAGTCCATAAAAAAAGTTATTCAAGGTGGAAGAAATGAACATTTGACTTGGGCCTTAGAAAATTTTCAAATATATTTGATTTCCCAAACTTCCTCCTCAAAATTCACCATGATCCAAGATTCAAATGAAAAAGTGTTCAACATGAAAGTTGTTCCCCTTTACCTCACCTTTCCAAAAAGTCGAAGATTATCTCATTTGGCCAAAGGATGAAGGACTTGCGCATGGGTGCAACATGATAAAACATTTCCACTTCCACTTTTCATACACGATTGCATGGTTTTGTAACATGATTTCAACATGATCCTCACTCATTTTTGGACCTGATTGCATCACTTGATGGGCCTATCACACGCCCATGCTAGCATATAAAGAAATTTCTCAAAATTTTCCAAATTGGGAAGTGTGTGGAAATGAATCTCATGGCCTATAAATAAGACCCTCATTGCTCAGAATTAAGGACCTCATACCTAAGCTTTGAACCTGCAATCCCAGACCCTCACCATTGAAGGATAATCTTGAAGGTTTTCTTTGAAAATCGAGTTTCAAATCTCCATCTGTTTTTAGCTTGAAACTCCAAGAGTCCAGACCTTTTCTTGATCCTAATCACTTCCAACAAGTACCTGAAGCAAGGCCAAACACAATTAGAATCAAGATCGTGCCAATCCGAAGATCAATCGAAGGTGAATTTTCAGAATTTTTTTCTCTTCAATTCTCCCTCAATTCTTCACCATTATTTGTGATTTTTGGTTGTCTGAAGTCCTATAAATGTAGGCAAGAAGATTGAGTTGCTTTGAGGTCAAATTGAAGCAACTCAGTTCATGATCCTCAAAATTCAAATCCCTGTATCTTCTTATATACTTGAAATTGGAGAAAATTGAGACCAGATTTGAGCTCCTGAGCATTTTTTCTGTAAATCCATGTCTTTGTTTTTTATTTTGGTGATGATTGATGGTGGACCAGTCCGGTGAGGTCCACCGGAGCCCTAGCTCCGGTGATGTATTGTCACACATCTCAGCCATAGAATCCAGTTGAAATGTTTTAATCTCACGTGTCCAATCCGACTACCAAGCGTGTGACGCAGTTGACTAAGGCTTTTGTGGAACGCGCACACTTAGCCATCAAATCTGCCACCTCAATTAATGAGGGAGATCTGATGGCCCTCCTTTTTTAATTTTTTGATTTTTATGTTTAATCCATTTATTTTGATTAATTCATATTAATTTCATTTTAATCCAAAGAATATGGGACTTTCACCAAAAATCTTTAAATATTTTCCTCTTTCATTTTATGAATTAAAATTATTTTTTTGATTAATTTTGATATTTTTCATGAATTAAATGTTTTTGTGCATATTTTTAATTGTTTAAAAATACTTCTGACTTTTTAAAAATTATGATTTTTTTTGTCTAAGGTCCTTTGACCTTGTTTGACCTAGGATAAATATCTTGGCCATTTATTTGATGTTTTGAAGAGGTTTTAGGTTTTGACCAAACCAAATTTAATTTAAATGCATTTTAATTTGATTTTTAATTGATTAATTGTGTAGAAATTATGTTGAGCCATTTTTATTGACTTGTGAAGTTTGATTATGTGTTTGGGCCTTGGTCAAGGTTGATTTGACTTTTGTTGGATTAAAATAATTGGATTTAGTGGATTGATGAAATGTACATTTCATCTCCCAAAATGAATGAATGATTTTAATTTGATAAAATTCCTCCCATGACCAATTTGTGTTTCTCTCATTTCCCCTCCCTCTTCATCTTCAGTCCCATTCTCTCCCATCCTCTCCATTGACCAATGAATTCTCATTATCCTAAGGCTAATTGGTTCATCAGTAACCTTGTGTTAGATGAACCAATACAAGAATGGAGGAGATAGGTCCATTCTTTCATTTTTTTTCTTTTAGTGTGCGGTATGTTTTAGGAGTTTGGTTCATCATACCAAATCTCTAACATGCATTAACACCAAAAAATTTATGGTCCGGCCTCAGATAGTTGTGACTTCTACATAAGTCCAATTATGATTGCTTAACATAGCGCTAAATTTTGACCCTAAAGACATAACATTCTAGTAAGTGAGTTTGTAAGTCTCCCCCCTTTCATGGTATTGTGTGGAAACTTGGAATTTTTTACTTCCTTTGGAAGATGTCTTGGTACAAGGATCCATGCTTGTGAATAGAGGGTTGAGTGTTCTCCAAAGAATGGCTTAATCAATTGAAAAGCAAACTCCACTAACTCCTAATCAACTAACATTTGACTAACTTTTATTATTATTGCTTTTATTTTCAAGTCATTTATTTTATGCAATTTAAATTCAAGTCATTTACCATTTCATTTGTCATTTACATATCATTTAACTTGTTTATATTTATGTCATTTTCACTTTGCTCATTTGAGCCGTATATTGTGATTGTATATATTTGTTTATGTATTTTGTTTTTGTTTATGGTCTTAGGACCTTAAAATATTTAATAAACAACACAAATCCTAAAAAATGTTTGTGTGGACTGTTGGATTTGATTTGAGCTTTTGGACTTAGAATTAGGCAACATTCCCTATGCAAAAGGACTTGGCGAATGCCAATTTTTATGGGACCAAGTTATTATGATTTGAGCTTTCATCTGATACAAGTATTGGGATCTATATGAATTCATCTGCTACATGGTCTTGATGTAACTGTTATTTTGAACCCGTGTCTAATGCCTTATTCTAAGCTAATCAAGGAGTATGTCATCTGATACATGAGAAGACAAAGAAGACTTCCAGTTATGAAGTTGCTTGCTTGGATGTGGTTATCTTTATTTCATTCCTTGCTCTTCATATTGCTATTTGCTTTTTGTTATTGCTTGATTCAAAGTCCAAAGGGAAAGTGGGTTTTCTATACGACATTCTTGTCTGTTGGTATGCATCCCATTGGTCAGATCTTTTTAACTCTTAACTTTTAATTTTATGCTTAGGATTAGTATCTTCATCTTCTCCCACTTCTTAAATTTCAAAATCTCTCCCCCTTTTCAAAAACTTTCTTTGTTTGTGATTTCAAACTTAGACCTTATTGCAAATTAGAAACCTTGGCCTTATGCCATTGCATTTTAAACTATTTTTCTTAAATCAAACTTGTAAATAAATTTAATCATGTTAACTTAAAAATTTCAAAAGAAAAAAAAGAGCTGACACTCATTCAAACTCTTTGGGCCTGTAAGACCCTAATTTTGACCCTAAGATCCCTCATGCTATTCACATCATATGCATTAGCATTGGGATCACACCTTGGCATCCTCCTCACCCTTCACACATTGGGTTTGTTATGGGAGAGTGTAGCACCTCAAATTTGCACCTATCATTGTACATACATTTTCATGTTAGGTCATAGCATATCATGGTCCATTGCATAGCATTGCATTGCCTCTTTTGCCTCAAGTGCAAGCCAATCAAGGAATTATGTCAAACTGATCAGGAGATCAGTCAGACAAGCAAAGCAAGCACAATTCTCAAGGAGTCAAGGCCCTAGGGGTTTGTCCAACAAGTTCACATGACTTGGAAGTCCATTTGAAGTGTTCAAGTCAAGGGTTGAAGGCTCAGAGGTCATCAGTTCATGCACAGACAGTCAAAAACCCTAGACAGTCAACAGTCAGTCAAAGCAGTGGATGGTGGCCATTCTTGTGGAATTTGGGCACCATGATCATTAATCAAGAGTTCATATGTCTTGGGACATCATTTGGAGTCAAGATCTCAAGGAATTAGGGTTTGGAATTCATCAGAAGAGGTTCAGTCAGGCAGAAACCCTAAAAGTCAACTGTTGGTCAACTGTCCATTTAATCAGTGATTTAATGATGGAAATTGGTTTGTGAGAGTTCATTCATGGCCAAATAGTCCTCATATATCATGTCAAACACCATCATGGAAGAATTTGAAGCCAAATCAGAAATTTCCCGAAATGGAAACTGGACCTGTAACTGAAACCTGCCATAAATGGAAAGTCTTGATCCTCAAAACTACATCATGATACAAGCTCCAAATGAATTTTTGCCCAACATGAAAGTTGAAGATCTTGTTCTCCCATTTCCAAAAAGTCCAAGAGCTCTTAATTCCCATGTGTGGTTGGCAAGTTATGATTGAATCGATTTCAGAAAATCTTGAACTTCAAAAGGCCATATCTCTCAAACCATTTGGCCAATTTGGGTGGGGTTTTTTCCTACAAGTCACATTTGATCCCCTCTTTCCAAAAATATAAATTTCATGAGTCAAAACATTGCCAATCAAAATGGCATTTTTGAACCTAGCATATGTGAAATTCAAGTTTGACCAAGAGTTGACTTTTTGATATAATCATTTTTTTTTACCATTTGGCCATTGGAATATGTTCAGAAATGTTATTTAAAATATGTTTGCAAGGCCATTCCCATGAAGTACATACAGCCCATGCTAGTTTGCTTGATTTTTGGAAATGAAGTACACTTTCTACTAACCCTATCCCACTTTTTCATGGACTTGGATGTGTAAGATCAAACAGCAGGTTTTTCATCATTTTTCTGTCATGTTACAAACCACTAGAGGCAGCCAACATAACAGGAGAACAAACCAACTCACTCAAAAAAAAAAATCCTCACTCTCTCTCATTTTAGCATTTTCACCAAATTAAAAGTTCTGTTCAAAAACAACAAGGAACAAAAAGAAACAGAAGGATAAAAATATCATTTTCTGTCAAAAACAAATCCTAAGAGCAGCAAAAGCCAACATCCAACACAGAAATCCTTTCATTCTCTAAAAACCTCACTTTGGTCATTTTTTCAAAAAAACTGCAAAAAACTCCATAGGCCACAATCTGGACCTTGTTGCTGCATCATCCAAGCAGCCTTGTGAGCACGTTAGAGCCATCATTCTTCAACTGTGAGAAGCTCTGGACCAACTGCTTTCTGCAAAGCTCCTTTAATAGCAGGTTTGATTTAAAGCCAAATCAATCTGTGTCAAGCCAAGAATCTTCAACCATGCATCGTGTGGGAGGCTGAGGCATATCTGTTTCGATTCACCATTGCTAGGAGACCACCGAATCACTGCTGCCTTGCAAGAACAGGTAAAATTCACATTTAACCATTCGCAAAAACATGTAATACATCTTATAGATCTCTTCACCATAAACATGATGGGCTTTGAATCGAGACAAATGGTTAGGTATCAAGAGAGAAAAGTGGATTTTAAGTTTGATGGTCAAAGTTGTTTTTGTTTGTTTCTTCCGTTTTGAACTAAATTGATGAAAAATAATTTTAGATTATTGATGTATATGCTTAGATGTACACATTGATATGTTTATTCTTGGATTTGGAACAAAAAAATTTTTAACTGTAAGTACTTTGCTGCTACTGTAAGTGCTTTTTTTTTTCTGCACTATGAATACTGTAATGTGTTTTCTGCATTGTGCTTACTGTAGCAATTGCCTTGCCTTGTTTTCAAATAAATGCCAAAAGGCCTGGGGCGAGGGGGATTCGAACCCCAGACCTTTGGGTGAAAGCTTCAAATACCAAGTGTTTTACCACTGGGGCGCAATGCCAATTCATTTATTTAATGCCTTCTATAAAAAATATATTGAAGAGGAGCGCTGCCATTGGTCCAAGTGAATTGCCATGCCGTCCTGCTATTGGCCATGTTGGCGCGTTGACCGGGGCGTTGACCCCCCCCCCCCCCCCCCTTTCTTTATTTATTCCATTAATCCATTTAATTTTCAATTTTTATTTCATTTAATCACTCAAACTTCCAAAAATCATAACTTGCTCATTTTGATCCAAATTCAATGGGATTTTTGTGTTGTGTTCATCATGACCTCTAGTATTTTATCATTATTTTTCCAGAATTTTTGGATGAGTGGTTTTTAAATGTTGCTAGGGTTTGTGACATGTGACCAAATTTTGTACACTTTGCCAAATCAATTGTGAAATGATGAGAATGTATCCAATGGCTCCCAAAATTTTTGTGCTTAAACTAGACACACTCATGGTAATTTTGGTGTAGAGTTTATGAATTTATCATTTGTGGTTTGTGAGTTATGATTTTTTGAATTAGGGTGTGACAATTTGTGTCACCATTGATGTCCAACTTCATGATTTTCATAGCCATGCTTCTTGACCTCCAATTGATCCAATTTTTTGCATGAACCTACTCTTGTATGTCTAGTTTACATGTGAATTTTCTTGGAATTATTTGTGGCATTTCCTAATTGTTTGAGATTTTCTCCCCTGCCTAGTCAATTGTTGACCTTGTGTGACACATGTTCCCATTTCATTTGTGAAATTCTCATACTTTATTAGATGGACATGAAATTTTACATGAGATAACTAGACATCCTCATCTTTGCCATGGTTTTAGTCCCATTCATTTATCATTCACCATCTCTGATTTATGATTTTTCTAAGTTGATGCATGTTTGGTTGACTTCTTTGAGCATGTTCAAAATTGCTTTGACTTTCTGATTTTCATTGACTGCCTTCCACTTGTCCAAATGAGATGAAATTTGACATGCTTACCATGCTATGTGTTAGGATTGATCATGATTTATTTGGTGATTTTTGGAAGTGTTTGAGTTTGCTTTTAGTTCAAGTCTTGCTGTTGACTTCTATGAGCTTCTGTTTGCTATACCTTGACCTAAATTGTTCATGAAATGATGATGATGATTGATATGAATGTGAAACCAATTGGTTTGTTTCTTAAATGTTTGAACTTGATTTTGATTGGGCATTGCTTGCTGTTTTGACTTTTTCATTCATGTTTGACCCTAGGCTTGCCCTAGTGGTCCTGTTACTCACCTTTGAGCTTGTGTTTTCAGGTTGACCATCAAATGGCCATTGAGACCAATTCTTTTGATTGAGCTTGCTTAAATATCATTGTCTAACTTGTTGTTTTGTAGGTGGCTTGGCTCACATGCCTCAAGCCTTGTGCCTTGCACATCCATGTGCCTCTAATTGACTGTTGGTGTCTGTTTCTGTTTGTTTTGTTTGAAGTTGCATACTAACATCTGTTTGACTGTTTCAGGTGCTTTAGTTGCTTAGTTCCTTGTGAACTTTTTGCTTTGCTTTGCTTGTATAAGCAATTTGCATTGAGGTATGTCTCTTCTATTTCATGTAGTCTGGAAGACCTGGCCTGTTACTTGGCCAGGCAACTGTCTGAAGTCCTCCTTAAGAGGCAATGTTTGTGACTGTTTAACTTTGTCCTTGCATAGAGTCAAAGTCCTCCTAAGTGAAGAGGCAATTGGTGGAAGGTAGGGATACGCAATCTATCCCCCACTATTCAGTGTGTCATCTGCTTTGCTCACACCACTGTGTTGATGCATTGCAGATACAAGCCCAAGATCTTGTACAATTGTACAGTTGAGTCAGTATCAAATGTGTAGAAGGGTTCCCACTTTCTGAACCCACACATTCTTGTCTTGAGCTCTCCCAGGCCAGGGATAAGAGCTGTGAAGTCTTATCTTCACTCACCTTTCATCTGCTTCACCTTAGCCCCCCAATGGCAAGGTTAAGAGCACATTCACCCCATTCCAGAGGTTTGTTTGTTGAGGTTGATATGACCCCTCGACTAAAACCTAACCCTTGTTTGAGCCACTTGCTTGTGTATAGTGTGTGCTACCTGTGATTGTAGGATTGTTTGACTTGCTTCCTGTGCAAGTTAGGATTTTTTGACTTGCTTCCTGTGCAAGTTAGGTTTGTTTGACTTGCTTCCTGTGCAAGTTAGGATTGTTTGACTTGCTTCCTGTGCAAGTTAGGATTAGTTTAGACTTGCTTCCTGTGCAAGTAGGTTTTGCTTGGCTTGCTTCCTGTGCAAGTTAAGTGTGTGTGTGGCTTGCTTCCTGTGTGAGCCATGCTTAGGATAGGTTGGCCCTTGTGCCATTTAGCTAGAAACCTTAACTTAGGGATGATTTTGCATGATAACATCTAGGCTCGAGTCGTAGTCTCCCTAGTTGTGTCTCCCTCTGTTATCTGGTTAGGTTAAGTCCTTTATCCCTCTGTAGAGGAACTACATCGCCCTGATCTTCATACCAGATGAAGTATGTAGGCAGGAGATTGAGCTGATCTCTCCGGGCGCCTTTTCTTTCTTTTGTGTGTGTTGTCTGACAGTTGCTAGGCTCGAGTACCTGACTCCTTAGCAATTTGTTGTCTGTTTGTTTGAGTGTGTGCTTGACAGTTATAGGCTCGAGTCCCCGACTCCCTATTAACTTGTTGTGTTGTTGTGTGCTTGGAAGCTGATGTAAGTCCATCGAGTGGCATTTGGGTTCCAGTGTGCGTGTGTTTGGTTCGGATGCTGATGTAAGTCCAGCAATTGGCATTCAGGCTCCATGTTTGCCCTCTTGAGTGCGTTTTGGTTCGGATGCCGATGTAAGTCCAGTGATTGGCAGTCGGGCTCCACGTTTGCCTGTGTTTGTTTGTGTGCGTGTCAGCCGAGCTACGAATGCTCTGATTCTTCTCTCGTCCGAGAAGATACGTATGCATAGGATGCGATATCCTAGCGAGCATGTGTCGCTTCCCAGTCCGAACTACTTCGACTCTGATGTCTATGCCTGATAGACTAAGTAGGCCCAGGATGCGATATCCTGCCGAGTCAGTTTCAGTCAGTTTTCTTTTGTCTCTTTCAGCCAGTGTGTGTGAGTTTGAGCAGTGTTTAGCAACCAATTTATCCTTCCTATTGTGCGTGGATCCGTAGAGTACTACGGATGCGTAGGGGTGCTAATACCTCCCTTCGCATAACCGACTCCCGAACCCATCCTCTTTGGTCGCGAGACCATGTTCTTTCCCAGGTTTACTCTGAGCGTTTCCTTTCCCTCTTTTGGGATAAATAACGCACGGTGGCGGCTCTGTTGTTCTTTCTTTTCCCGCCGGTTTTTCGCGTGATGCGACAGCTGGCGACTCTGCTGGGGACGTGAGAAGTTGACCTATGCTGGTCCATCTTCCCTAAGCGAGTCTCTCCTAGCGCTCTCTAGGTTAGGGTTTTGGTTGCTTTCTGCTTGTTGTATTTTATTGCATTCATTGTATATATGTACATTTATTGTTTGCATTGATTGTATGCATTGATGTTTGCATTCATATTCATTATTCATTACTGGCTGGCTGTCTGTTTTTCTCTGTGGGGGGGGAGTCAGTTGAGGTAAAAGGTCCAATACCCAGACCATGAGTGAAAATCTAGGATGATTAGGAATAGAGTGATTCATGGGAAGCGGGTGGTATGGCGCCACTTAGCAGAACATTGATATCACGAGCAGTTCAGACCCTGGTGGGATACTGTCGTTACATACTTCGGGTGTGTATATGACAGTATTTCTGCGAAAGGTTATTTATGCTGCGTTTCTCTCAGCTTTACCCTGGCCTAGACTACGCCCGTGAGTGGGAAGGGTTATTCGTTACAGGTACCGTTGGTGACTTTGGTTCTGTTGGTGACTCTAGTTCAGACAACAGTGTGATCAGTTTGACCATAAGTTGGATTTATGTTCTGATCTTGACTGAAGCTTCGACCTAGTCAGAGTTTGCACAACCAGCCAGTCCAGTCTGCATCATGTGCATCATAGCATATTTATTTTTCAAAAGAAACGCAATGAAAAAAATCAGAAAAGAAAAATAAAAAAAAAGAAATCAAAAAAAAAAAGAAAAAAAAAAGAAAAAAAGAAAATTTTCAAGGAACTCAAAGGAGTTTATTTGCAAAAAATTTCAAAACATGAAAAAACCGGGAAAATTTTTTCACCTGATATATCTGAGGAGATATTCTCATATATGATCAAAATGCTAAATATTTCAAAGTTTGCAAATAAAACCCTCGAGTTCCTTTGAAATAAAAACAAGCATATGCATAAACACTTCATGCATCATTTGCATCAGCAGGTTCTGTTCCGGTCTCCCGTCCTGTGGTCTGACCCTGCGATCTTCATTTATTTTGAAGACGCACTTTGCCGGTATTATACCAGAGCCATCTCTGCCAGATTGATGGATCATCCTGAGCAAGAGAATTGTGAACTCAGAGAGATATTTGCCAGACTTTGTACTGTTGATGGATTTATTCCTGGTTAACCGATCCCGGGCTGGCATTGGCTACTATTCTGGGGCATGCAATGAGCAAGGTCTGTTCAAGAGTGGAGGATTCATCCATGACGATCAACTTGAAGAAAAGGATGCTGCTATCTTGGAAGAGGACGCAGGGGATTTGAACAATTTCATCATTCCTGGAGGTGTCTGCCACAATTGGGTCACTGTGGGCTTTTCTACAGTTTTTCATAAGTTAGAGTAACAATCACTTTGTTTAAAAACCCTTCTCCCATGCCAAAAGGAGAAGTGATGACATTGTTGGCAGCATTTTGTGCAATGATATTTTCATTCAAATAATTCATGTTAAAACATTTGTTTTTCCAATTGTTTTCCCTTTTCGCTTTTTGCATGAAATTGGTGATCACAAAAAACCTTTAAAAACAGGAATAAAAGCAGTCTTTTCATCTGCATAACGATTGTCTTGTTTGATTTTCAAAGAGCTTTTCATATCAAATCATTATGCAGGTTGTTTCTCAAACCCATTGAACATAGTGATCGGACGTCATCTCCCAATTTTGAATTCCCTGTATTCGAAGCGGACGAAGATGATGTTGAAGGGATTCCTGACGAGATTTCCCGACTTCTTGAGCAAGAGAAGAAGATCACTCAGCTGCATCTCGAGAATCAGCAGAACAGCCAACTGGGGCATTATCAAAAAAAAAAGAGAAAAAAGAGAAAGAGGAGGGTGCAAAATCAAAAAAGAAATCAATCAAAATCAAAAGAAATCAAAAGAAAGAAAAAGAAAGAAAAAAAAAAAAAAAGGAGAAATAGCACCCTCAAAGTCCCAAGTTGGCTGATGCTGAATTCGATCGAAAGGAAGAGATCAACTACCATATGTCATGGTCAAGTTATAACAGCAGAGAGTGAAGAAAACATTCGACAAGAAGATCAAGCCTCGTGTGATCCGAGGGACCTTATGCTCAAGAAAGTCTTATCTTTCACACCCGATTCCAGGGGCAAGTGAACCCCAAATTATGGATGTCCATATGTTGTCAAAAGAGCCTCTTCAGGCAGTGTTCTGACACTTACTACAATAGATGAAGAAGTTCACTCGTCCTGTGAATCCTGGTGCAGTCAAGAAATACTTCGCCTAAAACAAAAGAGAAAAGTAAAAGCTCGCTAAGTCGAACACCCCAAAGGGCGACTTAAGCAAAAAGGAGCGTCTCGGTGGATTGAAAACCCGAAAGGGCGATCCAGGCAAAAGTTAGAGACATTGAAAAAAAAAAGAATTTGCATCCCGCTAGATTGAACACCTCACACTGGGGAAATCTAGGCAAAAATTAGGGATTTGGCAAGTAACTGCACCTTGACAAGACTGTGCTTTATATATGTCATCCGTCAAGAATTCTCGATTCGTCGTCGACTGAAGCTCTGAATACATCGAAAATTCAGAATGGTAGAGGAAAGGTCATTATGTTCAATGTAGCCCTCTCCAATATATATCACCGATTTCAAACTTGTACAGATCCATGGAGTCTCGCCCTTTGCAGACTACCATTCCATCACATCAATTTGAGCTTTTATCCAATTATTTGCATTCTTATTTGTTTCAACTCAACAAATGTTTTGCATGTTTTAATTGATAAAGTATCATTGTTTTCAAAGTAAACAAATTTTTCAAAAAAAATTGTTCTTAAACAAAGTGAACGTTCACAATGATGGAAGGATACTTAGGAGACCCACAGTGCTCTCCCGGGGGTGGTATGATTACCAACAGGTAAGACAATTGTTCGTATCTCGAGCATGACTGTATCTTTGTCCTGCAGAACCTCGTATGGTCTCTCCTCAGTGAAGTTGCCCGACGCAGTGTTGTTTGAAGATGTTCATCTTCATGTCCCCAGTAGTGCAACATTTCTCCCTCCAAGTCCCTATTAGCTCTATTGTGGGGCATCCCCAGTAGAGTGCTGTTTGAGCCTTATCATGGGGCATACCTGGGGCACGTTTTTTTTTATCTAACGATCTCTGGTGCAAGTGCAGTTAGACATCTTCATTCACTTACCAGTGGTAATTTGAACCTTTTTGACAAAGAGATCCCCTCAGAGTCCAACCAGGGGCAAGGGATAGATGAACCGTGAAAAGACGGTGAAGGATTACGACAACGATCCTGGAAAGTTAATCAAGAAGACTCTTCAAAGTCTGATGATTGGAAAGTATGTATAAATCCCAAGAGTTCAACCTCCGTGAAGTACGAACGAGTTGGGAATACAAGATGATGGAGCAGATAAGTCCAGAAGAGTCTGGGAGTTCTTAAAAGTGGAAAGTCAACACTATGGGTGGATGATGGATACTAGTGTTCGACGAGTCGACCGACATCCCTGTCAAACAAGCTGTATCTCCCCAGAGGATTGAGAGTATGATCTCCCTGGCAGATTCGAGATCGTTGTCTCCTCAGCAAGCCTGAAGGTTATCACGTCCCCAGCCCAAGTCAGTATTGAAGCTATCAGAGTTGTTTTCCCTGCAGAGATGCCTGTAGACAGTACCTTCTTTCCCCAGCAGATCTAAGGATTGCTTCTCCCCAGCAGGCCTATGCTTGCAGATTTCCCCAGTTGAGAATCCCCGCTGAGCGCCTGGCAGTTATTTTCCTCGGGAGCACCCCAGTGGAGTTTTTCTGTAGACCGTTGGTGTGTTCCCCAACAATTGGTTTTGTGATGCTATCATCTCCAGTGGGGCCGTGAGTGCTTATCCCAAGCAGGTTTGGGGAATTCATCTCCAGTATGATATGACGTGCTATCATCCTCGACAGAGTTGTTACTCTCACTGCTACGGTTGTTGTTCTCTCCACTAGGATCGTTCTCCTCAGCAGAATGGTGTGGTTTTCCTCAGCAAGTTCCCCGAGTGGAGCGGGTCTCATGAAATACATCTCCAGCAGTGATTCTCCTACATATGGATTGGTTGGGTCGTCCCTAATGGAGTAACATTTATTTCTCCAACAGAGTTCATCCTACCAGTGGATTGGACGGGTTTCTGTAGTAGACTGATATCTGCATCCCCAGCTGAGTTGATTCTACCCATGGATCGCGTGGGTTATCCCTAGCAGAGTAACAAACATTCTCCAAAGCAGGGTTTATCCTATCTGAAGATTGGTTGAGTCTTCCTCCCGGTGAAGTCGCTTTACCGTTCCCCAGCACAGTTCCTGGAATTCCCCGGTGTTGTCTCTGAAGGAGACGTGTGTTTATGCATTCAGCATTTAGATAAGCATAGCATATCGCATCATTAGTGCATAGCATTTCCATGATCATGGGGCATTGTGTAAAGCAAGAAAAAACTCATGCATCAACATTGCAAGCATATCCATTAGCCCTAGGCCGTGGTGACCAGCCGAGATTGGGTTGTTGGAAAGAGTTTAGCATCGCGCCATTGGATCGGCTTCAGAATTGGGTTCATCAGCATGGTCGAGAGGTTGGTGTTTTCCGAACAAGTGATTCCTCAGTCGAGTGGGTATCCCCAGCAGTGTTACTCCCCAATTGTTAGCGTCTTGCCAGCTTGGGTCTTTTTTCCTTAAGCAGATATGGGTGTGTCCGATCTCTCCATGTAGAGTCTACCCCTTAAGCAGAAAGTGTCAATCTTTTCCTGCCATTTCCCCACTGAGATACGTCCTCGTGGATGACGGTCGCTTCCGTTCCCTCCCAACACACTTTGGGAGGGGTTTTCCCTATTGAGTTCTTTCCTCATTAGGATGAGTCTTGTTTCAGTCTGCCTTTTTGGATCGATCCTAAATTGGCTTCCTGTTGGCTGTCTCCTGTACTTCCCTGGGGCATAAATGAATAGTCGCTCACTAACCGACACTCATTCATCTTATCCTCAGCGGAATTTGTTGGCCTCTACCTACAAACCGGTAGCTGTAAGTCCTATCTTTGTGGTTTTCTACCTACTAGCTGGTAGTTGTAAAATCCCACTTTCCTTCCCTTGTTGGAATTAACCCTTTGTGCTCATCCCGATGATGACTGGTATTCCGTATTCTTGCCTACAAACCGGTAGATGTAATCCTTTTCTTGCAGTTATCAGTATCCGGTTGTAATATTGATATTCTTTCCCTCTGGATACTCGCCTTGATCAAGCAGTATTGTCCCCATTGGGTCATCCCCTTCCTTTTGGAGACTTGCTCCGAGTTAGCAGCTTTATCCCCTGTTGATTGGTCATCTTTTGCATACCTAGTCTGGTACCCAGATGCCTTTCTTTTCGGTCGAGTATTCATTTAACAACCTACAACCCGGTTATGGATAATCTTCCATGCGAGTGTATTATCTACGTTTTGACGGCTATAGATAATATGTACTTATGATTTCCGGTATTCAGACCGAAGGAGTTTCCGACGATCAGGTCGATGTACTCATGGCACAAGGCCAATTTTCCGGTATTCAGACCGAAGGAGTTTCCGACGATCAGGTCGATGTACTCATGGCACAAGGCCAATTTTCCGGTATTCAGACCGAAGGAGTTTCCGACGATCAGGTCGATGTACTCATGGCACAAGGCCAATTTTCCGGTATTCAGACCGAAGGAGTTTCCGACGATCAGGTCGATGTACTCATGGCACAAGGCCAATTTTCCGGTATTCAGACCGAAGGAGTTTCCGACGATCAGGTCGATGTACTCATGGCACAAGGCCAATTTTCCGGTATTCAGACCGAAGGAGTTTCCGACGATCAGGTCGATGTACTCATGGCACAAGGCCAATTTTCCGGTATTCAGACCGAAGGAGTTTCCGACGATCAGGTCGATGTACTCATGGCACAAGGCCAATTTTCCGGTATTCAGACCGAAGAAGTATTCTCCTCTCCGTTGGTGTCGATAAACGTCGAGTTTTTCCCGATCATCCGTTGATGATTTGGTTGTGTCCTCCTTCCCAAGTGAAGTATTCTCCTCTCCGTTGGTGTCGATAAACGTCGAGTTTTTCCCGATCATCCGTTGATGATTTGGTTGTGTCCTCCTTCCCAAGTGAAGTATTCTCCTCTCCGTTGGTGTCGATAAACGTCGAGTTTTTCCCGATCATCCGTTGATGATTTGGTTGTGTCCTCCTTCCCAAGTGAAGTATTCTCCTCTCCATTGGTGTCGATAAACGTCGAGTTTTTCCCGATCATCCGTTGATGATTTGGTTGTGTCCTCCTTCCCAAGTGAAGTATTCTCCTCTCCGTTGGTGTCGATAAACGTCGAGTTTTTCCCAATCATCCGTTGATGATTTGGTTGTGTTCACTCTCTCCAGTAGAGTTTCCTCCTCTCCGTTGGTGTCGATAAACGTCGAGTTTTTCCTATTCGTCCTATAACGTCTAGTTGTACCTGTCCCCACGTGGATTTACCTCTCCGTTGGTCTTGGTAAACGTTGAGTTTTTTCCCATTTCGTCCGTTGACGTATGGTTGTATCCCTTCCATTCATTCATTAATGTTTGGTTACCTCTCCGTTGGTCTTGGTAAACGTTGAGTTTTTCCCATTTCGTCCGTTGACGTATGGTTGTATCCCTTCCCGTCGTTCATTAACGTCTGTTTACCTCTCCGTTGGTCCCGATAAACGTTGAGTTTTTCCTAGTTGTCCGTTGGCACCTGGTTGTGATTGTTGTTCCCATTCACCATCGTTGTGATGTCTGGATGTGGCCGTACCCTTTGAAAACAAAAACAAAAAAATACCCAGTAATAAATATCAAACCCCAGTGGACGTTTCCATTGGTGGATCTCAGTTGGTGCAAATTTCTACGGTTCTTGGTATTCAATCCCTGTTTACCCTGAAAGTCTGACAGCCGTTGCTCTCATCCATTCGGGTTCCCAGCTGATTGAATAGGGGCAGCTGTAGCACCTCAAATTTGCACCTATCATTGTACATACATTTTCATGTTAGGTCATAGCATATCATGGTCCATTGCATAGCATTGCATTGCCTCTTTTGCCTCAAGTGCAAGCCAATCAAGGAATTATGTCAAACTGATCAGGAGATCAGTCAGACAAGCAAAGCAAGCACAATTCTCAAGGAGTCAAGGCCCTAGGGGTTTGTCCAACAAGTTCACATGACTTGGAAGTCCATTTGAAGTGTTCAAGTCAAGGGTTGAAGGCTCAGAGGTCATCAGTTCATGCACAGACAGTCAAAAACCCTAGACAGTCAACAGTCAGTCAAAGCAGTGGATGGTGGCCATTCTTGTGGAATTTGGGCACCATGATCATTAATCAAGAGTTCATATGTCTTGGGACATCATTTGGAGTCAAGATCTCAAGGAATTAGGGTTTGGAATTCATCAGAAGAGGTTCAGTCAGGCAGAAACCCTAAAAGTCAACTGTTGGTCAACTGTCCATTTAATCAGTGATTTAATGATGGAAATTGGTTTGTGAGAGTTCATTCATGGCCAAATAGTCCTCATATATCAT
The DNA here is from genome assembly GCF_024323335.1 of Lathyrus oleraceus. Classification (NCBI taxonomy): domain Eukaryota; kingdom Viridiplantae; phylum Streptophyta; class Magnoliopsida; order Fabales; family Fabaceae; genus Lathyrus; species Lathyrus oleraceus. The sequence goes on from NC_066584.1 coordinate 394,125,420, forward strand.
GTCAAACACCATCATGGAAGAATTTGAAGCCAAATCAGAAATTTCCCGAAATGGAAACTGGACCTGTAACTGAAACCTGCCATAAATGGAAAGTCTTGATCCTCAAAACTACATCATGATACAAGCTCCAAATGAATTTTTGCCCAACATGAAAGTTGAAGATCTTGTTCTCCCATTTCCAAAAAGTCCAAGAGCTCTTAATTCCCATGTGTGGTTGGCAAGTTATGATCGAATCGATTTCAGAAAATCTTGAACTTCAAAAGGCCATATCTCTCAAACCATTTGGCCAATTTGGGTGGGGTTTTTTCCTACAAGTCACATTTGATCCCCTCTTTCCAAAAATATAAATTTCATGAGTCAAAACATTGCCAATCAAAATGGCATTTTTGAACCTAGCATATGTGAAATTCAAGTTTGACCAAGAGTTGACTTTTTGATATAATCATTTTTTTTACCATTTGGCCATTGGAATATGTTCAGAAATGTTATTTAAAATATGTTTGCAAGGCCATTCCCATGAAGTACATACAGCCCATGCTAGTTTGCTTGATTTTTGGAAATGAAGTACACTTTCTACTAACCCTATCCCACTTTTTCATGGACTTGGATGTGTAAGATCAAACAGCAGGTTTTTCATCATTTTTCTGTCATGTTACAAACCACTAGAGGCAGCCAACATAACAGGAGAACAAACCAACTCACTCAAAAAAAAAAAAATCCTCACTCTCTCTCATTTTAGCATTTTCACCAAATTAAAAGTTCTGTTCAAAAACAACAAGGAACGAAAAGAAACAGAAGGATAAAAATATCATTTTCTGTCAAAAACAAATCCTAAGAGCAGCAAAAGCCAACATCCAACACAGAAATCCTTTCATTCTCTAAAAACCTCACTTTGATCATTTTTTCAAAAAAACTGCAAAAAACTCCATAGGCCACAATCTGGACCTTGTTGCTGCATCATCCAAGCAGCCTTGTGAGCACGTTAGAGCCATCATTCTTCAACTGTGAGAAGCTCTGGACCAACTGCTTTCTGCAAAGCTCCTTTAATAGCAGGTTTGATTTAAAGCCAAATCAATCTGTGTCAAGCCAAGAATCTTCAACCATGCATCGTGTGGGAGGCTGAGGCATATCTGTTTCGATTCACCATTGCTAGGAGACCACCGAATCACTGCTGCCTTGCAAGAACAGGTAAAATTCACATTTAACCATTCGCAAAAACATGTAATACATCTTATAGATCTCTTCACCATAAACATGATGGGCTTTGAATCGAGACAAATGGTTAGGTATCAAGAGAGAAAAGTGGATTTTAAGTTTGATGGTCAAAGTTGTTTTTGTTTGTTTCTTCCGTTTTGAACTAAATTGATGAAAAATAATTTTAGATTATTGATGTATATGCTTAGATGTACACATTGATATGTTTATTCTTGGATTTGGAACAAATTTTTTTTTAACTGTAAGTACTTTTTCTGCACTATGAATACTGTATGATGCTGCTACTGTAAGTGCTTTTTTTTCTGCACTATGAATACTGTATGATGCTGCTACTGTAAGTGCTACTGTAAGTGCTTTTTTTTTTTTTCTGCACTATGAATACTGTATGATGCTGCTACTGTAAGTGCTTTTTTTTTTTTCTGCACTATGAATACTGTATGATGCTGCTACTGTAATGTGTTTTCTGCATTGTGCTTACTGTAGCAATTGCCTTGCCTTGTTTTCAAATAAATGCCAAAAGGCCTGGGGCGAGGGGGATTCGAACCCCAGACCTTTGGGTGAAAGCTTCAAATACCAAGTGTTTTACCACTGGGGCGCAATGCCAATTCATTTATTTAATGCCTTCTATAAAAAATATATTGAAGAGGAGCGCTGCCATTGGTCCAAGTGAATTGCCATGCCGTCCTGCTATTGGCCATGTTGGCGCGTTGACCGGGGCGTTGACCCCCCCCTTATTGTTTCTTTATTTATTCCATTAATCCATTTAATTTTCAATTTTTATTTCATTTAATCACTCAAACTTCCAAAAATCATAACTTGCTCATTTTTGATCCAAATTCAATGGGATTTTTTGTGTTGTGTTCATCATGACCTCTAGTATTTTATCATTATTTTTCCAGAATTTTTGGATGAGTGGTTTTTAAATGTTGCTAGGGTTTGTGACATGTGACCAAATTTTGTACACTTTGCCAAATCAATTGTGAAATGATGAGAATGTATCCAATGGCTCCCAAATTTTTTGTGCTTAAACTAGACACACTCATGGTAATTTTGGTGTAGAGTTTATGAATTTATCATTTGTGGTTTGTGAGTTATGATTTTTTGAATTAGGGTGTGACAATTTGTGTCACCATTGATGTCCAACTTCATGATTTTCATAGCCATGCTTCTTGACCTCCAATTGATCCAATTTTTTGCATGAACCTACTCTTGTATGTCTAGTTTACATGTGAATTTTCTTGGAATTATTTGTGGCATTTCCTAATTGTTTGAGATTTTCTCCCCTGCCTAGTCAATTGTTGACCTTGTGTGACACATGTTCCCATTTCATTTGTGAAATTCTCATACTTTATTAGATGGACATGAAATTTACATGAGATAACTAGACATCCTCATCTTTGCCATGGTTTTAGTCCCATTCATTTATCATTCACCATCTCTGATTTATGATTTTTCTAAGTTGATGCATGTTTGGTTGACTTCTTTGAGCATGTTCAAAATTGCTTTGACTTTCTGATTTTCATTGACTGCCTTCCACTTGTCCAAATGAGATGAAATTTGACATGCTTACCATTCTATGTGTTAGGATTGATCATGATTTATTTGGTGATTTTTGGAAGTGTTTGAGTTTGCTTTTAGTTCAAGTCTTGCTGTTGACTTCTATGAGCTTCTGTTTGCTATACCTTGACCTAAATTGTTCATGAAATGATGATGATGATTGATATGAATGTGAAACCAATTGGGTTTGTTTCTTAAATGTTTGAACTTGATTTTGATTGGGCATTGCTTGCTGTTTTGACTTTTTCATTCATGTTTGACCCTAGGCTTGCCCTAGTGGTCCTGTTACTCACCTTTGAGCTTGTGTTTTCAGGTTGACCATCAAATGGCCATTGAGACCAATTCTTTTGATTGAGCTTGCTTAAATATCATTGTCTAACTTGTTTGTTTTGTAGGTGGCTTGGCTCACATGCCTCAAGCCTTGTGCCTTGCACATCCATGTGCCTCTAATTGACTGTTGGTGTCTGTTTCTGTTTGTTTTGTTTGAAGTTGCATACTAACATCTGTTTGACTGTTTCAGGTGCTTTAGTTGCTTAGTTCCTTGTGAACTTTTTGCTTTGCTTTGCTTGTATAAGCAATTTGCATTGAGGTATGTCTCTTCTATTTCATGTAGTCTGGAAGTCCTGGCCTGTTACTTGGCCAGGCAACTGTCTGAAGTCCTCCTTAAGAGGCAATGTTTGTGACTGTTTAACTTTGTCCTTGCATAGAGTCAAAGTCCTCCTAAGTGAAGAGGCAATTGGTGGAAGGTAGGGATACGCAATCTATCCCCCACTATTCAGTGTGTCATCTGCTTTGCTCACACCACTGTGTTGATGCATTGCAGATACAAGCCCAAGATCTTGTACAATTGTACAGTTGAGTCAGTATCAAATGTGTAGAAGGGTTCCCACTTTCTGAACCCACACATTCTTGTCTTGAGCTCTCCCAGGCCAGGGATAAGAGCTGTGAAGTCTTATCTTCACTCACCTTTCATCTGCTTCACCTTAGCCCCCCAATGGCAAGGTTAAGAGCACATTCACCCCATTCCAGAGGTTTGTTTGTTGAGGTTGATATGACCCCTCGACTAAAACCTAACCCTTGTTTGAGCCACTTGCTTGTGTATAGTGTGTGCTACCTGTGATTGTAGGATTGTTTGACTTGCTTCCTGTGCAAGTTAGGATTTTTTGACTTGCTTCCTGTGCAAGTTAGGTTTGTTTGACTTGCTTCCTGTGCAAGTTAGGATTGTTTGACTTGCTTCCTGTGCAAGTTAGGATTAGTTTAGACTTGCTTCCTGTGCAAGTAGGTTTTGCTTGGCTTGCTTCCTGTGCAAGTTAAGTGTGTGTGTGGCTTGCTTCCTGTGTGAGCCATGCTTAGGATAGGTTGGCCCTTGTGCCATTTAGCTAGAAACCTTAACTTAGGGATGATTTTGCATGATAACATCTAGGCTCGAGTCGTAGTCTCCCTAGTTGTGTCTCCCTCTGTTATCTGGTTAGGCTAAGTCCTTTATCCCTCTGTAGGGGAACTACATCGCCCTGATCTTCATACCAGATGAAGTATGTAGGCAGGAGATTGAGCTGATCTCTCCGGGCGCCTTTTCTTTCTTTTGTGTGTGTTGTCTGACAGTTGCTAGGCTCGAGTACCTGACTCCTTAGCAATTTGTTGTCTGTTTGTTTGAGTGTGTGCTTGACAGTTATAGGCTCGAGTCCCCGACTCCCTATTAACTTGTTGTGTTGTTGTGTGCTTGGAAGCTGATGTAAGTCCATCGAGTGGCATTTGGGTTCCAGTGTGCGTGTGTTTGGTTCGGATGCTGATGTAAGTCCAGCAATTGGCATTCAGGCTCCATGTTTGCCCTCTTGAGTGCGTTTTGGTTCGGATGCCGATGTAAGTCCAGTGATTGGCAGTCGGGCTCCACGTTTGCCTGTGTTTGTTTGTGTGCGTGTCAGCCGAGCTACGAATGCTCTGATTCTTCTCTCGTCCGAGAAGATACGTATGCATAGGATGCGATATCCTAGCGAGCATGTGTCGCTTCCCAGTCCGAACTACTTCGACTCTGATGTCTATGCCTGATAGACTAAGTAGGCCCAGGATGCGATATCCTGCCGAGTCAGTTTCAGTCAGTTTTCTTTTGTCTCTTTCAGCCAGTGTGTGTGAGTTTGAGCAGTGTTTAGCAACCAATTTATCCTTCCTATTGTGCGTGGATCCCGTAGAGTACTACGGATGCGTAGGGGTGCTAATACCTTCCCTTCGCATAACCGACTCCCGAACCCATCCTCTTTGGTCGCGAGACCATGTTCTTTCCCAGGTTTACTCTGAGCGTTTCCTTTCCCTCTTTTGGGATAAATAACGCACGGTGGCGGCTCTGTTGTTCTTTCTTTTCCCGCCGGTTTTTCGCGTGATGCGACAGCTGGCGACTCTGCTGGGGACGTGAGAAGTTGACCTATGCTGGTCCATCTTCCCTAAGCGAGTCTCTCCTAGCGCTCTCTAGGTTAGGGTTTTGGTTGCTTTCTGCTTGTTGTATTTTATTGCATTCATTGTATATATGTACATTTATTGTTTGCATTGATTGTATGCATTGATGTTTGCATTCATATTCATTATTCATTACTGGCTGGCTGTCTGTTTTTCTCTGTGTGGGGGGGAGTCAGTTGAGGTAAAAGGTCCAATACCCAGACCATGAGTGAAAATCTAGGATGATTAGGAATAGAGTGATTCATGGGAAGCGGGTGGTATGGCGCCACTTAGCAGAACATTGATATCACGAGCAGTTCAGACCCTGGTGGGATACTGTCGTTACATACTTCGGGTGTGTATATGACAGTATTTCTGCGAAAGGTTATTTATGCTGCGTTTCTCTCAGCTTTACCCTGGCCTAGACTACGCCCGTGAGTGGGAAGGGTTATTCGTTACAGGTACCGTTGGTGGCTTTGGTTCTGTTGGTGACTCTAGTTCAGACAACAGTGTGATCAGTTTGACCATAAGTTGGATTTATGTTCTGATCTTGACTGAAGCTTCGACCTAGTCAGAGTTTGCACAACCAGCCAGTTCAGTCTGCATCATGTGCATCATAGCATATTTATTTTTCAAAAGAAACGCAATGAAAAAAATCAGAAAAGAAAAATAAAAAAAAAAGAAATAAAAAAAAAAAAGAAAAAAAGAAAATTTTCAAGGAACTCAAAGGAGTTTATTTGCAAAAAATTTCAAAACATGAAAAAACCGGGAAAATTTTTTCACCTGATATATCTGAGGAGATATTCTCATATATGATCAAAATGCTAAATATTTCAAAGTTTGCAAATAAAACCCTCGAGTTCCTTTGAAATAAAAACAAGCATATGCATAAACACTTCATGCATCATTTGCATCAGCAGGTTCTGTTCCGGTCTCCCGTCCTGTGGTCTGACCCTGCGATCTTCATTTATTTTGAAGACGCACTTTGCCGGTATTATACCAGAGCCATCTCTGCCAGATTGATGGATCATCCTGAGCAAGAGAATTGTGAACTCAGAGAGATATTTGCCAGACTTTGTACTGTTGATGGATTTATTCCTGGTTAACCGATCCCGGGCTGGCATTGGCTACTATTCTGGGGCATGCAATGAGCAAGGTCTGTTCAAGAGTGGAGGATTCATCCATGACGATCAACTTGAAGAAAAGGATGCTGCTATCTTGGAAGAGGACGCAGGGGATTTGAACAATTTCATCATTCCTGGAGGTGTCTGCCACAATTGGGTCACTGTGGGCTTTTCTACAGTTTTTCATAAGTCAGAGTAACAATCACTTTGTTTAAAAACCCTTCTCCCATGCCAAAAGGAGAAGTGATGACATTGTTGGCAGCATTTTGTGCAATGATATTTTCATTAAAATTGGGGTTCCCTAGACCCTATCTCCTACAATTTGCATCATATGAAAATGATTCCAAGAGAAACGTTACTCTAAATGATATTCCAAACAACTTTCATGTTGAGGTCTAGATCTAGTTTTGCTTGTAAATTGACTTTTTAGGTTGAAAGATTATAGGTCATTTTTCTAAACCCTAATTTGAAAGTCAACTTCCCAAGGCCATAACTTGCTCAATTTTTATGAGATGAAAGATTTCAAAGTTTCACAATCAAATTAAATGTGTCTAATTCTAATTTTATGTTTGGAGGAATAGATAATTCAACTTTTATAAGCATGTTATATGAGGATAGATTATAGGTCATATTGGACCAATACCATTGAACAAGTGATTTTCCTCAACTTCAAAAATTCATAACTCATTCATAACAAATCCAAATGAGATAAAATATATGACCATTTTGAAGGTTTTTGAAAGAGCTACAACTTTTATGAAGACACGTTTCTCATTTGAAGCTCACATAAAAAGTTAGCCAAGGTGGAATAATTGTACATATGGTTTAACACTTAGAAAATGTTTTGACATGTTAAAATTTCCAAACTTCCACCTCCAAATTCATCATGATACAAGCTTCAAATGGAAAAGTGTTCAACATAAGAGTTGTTCCTCTTGATCTAACCTTTCCAAAGAGTCCAAATTCATTCATTTTGGACAAGGTTTGAGGGATCCGCGCATGGTCTGAACATGGCTGCATCAATTGGCAAGGATCAATCTTCAAACATCAAGACACTTTTGCCTTGCATCATAATCCACATTTAGACTCAATTTCACTTGCATTTGGACTTAATTGAGTTGCTTCATGGACCTGTACACGCCCATGCAAGCATGCATCATGCAATTGCCAAATTTGGAAGTATTTTGAAAGGTGCAAATATCACTTGCATTTGCTATAAATAGAGGACCCTTGGCATCAGAAATTGGACCCTTGTGCGCCAGCTTTGCCTCCCACATTTGAAACCCTCACCATTGAAAGGAAAACCTGAGAAATTTCACTTGAAATTTGAGTTTGAATCTCACTGTTTGGAGATTCAAAAACTCTAGGATCTAAAGCCTTGTACCAATCCTAATCTACTTCTGCAAGCTTCTTGAGCAAGATTAAACACGAATTGAAGCAAGAGAGATCAAGTTTTGCACAGCATTGAAGGTATTTTTCCAGATTTTTCTTCTCTTCGATTCTCTCTCAATTCTCATCAATTCTCTTGGATCCTTGGTTGTATGAAGTCCTACCAATGTAGACAAGAAGATTGAGTTGCCTTGAGGTCAAATCGAAGCAACTCAGTTCATACCCCTAAAAATTTAACTCCATGTATCTCTCAATATACTTGGAGTTAGTTTGAGTTGAGGTTAGATTCGTGATCAGTGCCATTTTCTCTTTAAGATCATGTCCTTCTTTTTCATTCTTATGATGGTGATGAAAGAACCAGTCCGACCAAGGTCACTTGAGAAGATGACTGGTGATTTGCTCCGGCGATGTGCTGGACACGTTCTGAGCCATTTGATAATTTCAAATTATTTTAATCCTGAGCTCTCTTGGTGAATACCATTAGTGTAGCGTGCTGACTCGTGTGTTTGGTGGAACACACGTTTCAGACCACTTGATCTGCCACCTCAATTAATGAAGGAGATCAAGTGGTCCACATTTTTTTCTAATTAATTGTTTTTCATTTTATTTGCCTTTATTTTCATTAATTCATATTAAATTTAATATTGATCCAAAAAATATGAGAGTTTCACCATTTTTTCTAAATAAAAGCCTCTTTCATTTTCTAAATTAAAATTATATTTTGGATCGTTATTAATATTTTCATGATTTAATTGATTTTGTGAATATTTTTAATTTTTAAAAATACTTTTAAGTTTCCAAAAATTCTGAAATTTTTTCTCCAAGGTCCTTTGACCTTGTTTGACCTATGATAAATCTCATGGCCATTTCTTTGGTGTTTTGATGAGGTTTTAGGAAATTGACCAACCATAATTTAATTTAATGCAAATTTTTATTATTTTTAATTGTTTAAATGCCAAATTAATTGTGTGGAGCTATTTTAATTGACTTTGTGAGTTTGACTTGTGTTGTTGGGCCTTGGTCAAGGTTGATTTGACTTTGCTAGGTTAAGATCATTGGATTTAGGGGATTGACGGAATGTACACTCCATCTCCCAAAATGAATGAATGATCTTAATTTGGTAAAAGTCCTCCTTTGACCAATTTGTGTTTGATCCATTCCTCTCTCCCTCTTCATCTCATTCCCCTTCTTTATCCATTCATGTCATGGACCTATGATATCTCTATATCCTAAGGCTAGTTGATTGCAAAATCAACATAAGTATGGATGAGATTAGGTCCCCCACTTTGCATATTCTTTTTGTGTGTGGTATGTTTCATGAGCATAGTCCATTATACTATGTCTCTAACATGTATTAACACCAAAATTCTATTATCCTGCTTCAAATAGTTATGACTTCTACATAAGTCCAATTACGATTGCTTAACATAGCGCTAAATTTTGACACAAAAGGCATATCATTCTAGTTAGTGAGATTGTAAGTCTCCCCTCTTTCATGGTATTGTGTGGAAACTTGACCTTTTTTCCTTCCTTGGAAGATGTCTTGGTTCAAGGATCCATGCTTGTGATAAGTGGATTGAGTATTCTCCAAAGAATGACTTAAACAAAAGCAAAGCAAAAGCAACACTAACCCCTAATTCACTAACAACTAACATTTAATTTCAAGTCATTTACTTTTAATGCACTTTAATTTTTAAGCCTTATTCATTTGCCATTATTCATACCATTCAAATTGTTTACTTTTATGTCATTTTTACTTTGTCCACTTGGACCATATTTTGTGTTAGATTGTGTTTGTATATACTTGTTTGATTGTGTGGTCTTTTGACCTTAATGTACATAATAAGAACAAAAAACCCCAAAAAACATCTTGTGTGGACTGTTGGTTTAATCTGAGACTATCGTACTTAGAATTTAGGCAACACTCCCTATGCAAAGGGATTGGCCAATGCCAATTTTCATGTAACCAAGTACTTGTGAAGAACATTCATCTGATAAAACTTTGAAGATCCATTTGAGTTCATCTGCAACATGATCGTTGTGAAGCTGCTATTTTGAACCTATGACTTATGCCATCTTTGAATTCATCTGACACATGGGAAATTTTGAAGAAGATCGTGGAGTTGCTAAGCTTGGATGTGGATATCTTTATTTGATGCCTTGCTCTTCAACTTTCTATTTGTGTATTGTTTGTTGCTTGATTCAAAAGTCCAAGGGAAATTTGGGTTTCTATATGACATTCTTGTCTAGTGGATTGCAACCCATTGGTCAAATCTTTTCAACTCTCCACTTTTAAATTTATGCTTAGAATTACTCTCTTCATCTCATCCCCAATTATTTAATTTCAAAATCTCTCCCTCCTTTTAAAATCTTCTTTGCTTGTGTTTGTTGATTTCTAAACTTTGACCATATTGCAAATTAGAATCTTTGGCCTTATGCCATTGCATTTTCAAACTCCTTTTCTTAATCAAACTTGTGAATAAACTTAACTATACTTGACTTAAAATTTCAAAAGTAAAAAAGAACTAACACTCATTCAAACCATTTTTAGACCCTTGTGCCTTTTAAACTTAAATTTTTGTTAAAAGCAATGCACTCACTTTAAAATTGATACCACGAACTACGAGGTTTTGATCCCTCATTTTATGTTGGTACGTAAGCACAAGTCCGAAGGTCTTGTCAAACACAAAAATATAATTAATGAGTTCTTTTCTCATCCCCACACTCTTTTTCATTTGCAAACATCATTTGAACAAAAACACATATGCGCACAAGAAAGGGCTCCCTAGGAGTACCTATGACAATTTGGGTGCTAACACCTTCCCTTTGTATAACCAACACACGTTTCAGACCACTTGATCTGCCACCTCAATTAATGAAGGAGATCAAGTGGTCCACATTTTTTTCTAATTAATTGTTTTTCATTTTATTTGCCTTTATTTTCATTAATTCATATTAAATTTAATATTGATCCAAAAAATATGAGAGTTTCACCAATTTTTTTAAATAAAAGCCTCTTTCGTTTTCTAAATTAAAATTATATTTTGGATCGTTATTAATATTTTTCATGATTTAATTGATTTTTGTGAATATTTTTAATTGTTTAAAAATACTTTTAAGTTTCCAAAAATTCTGAAATTTTTTCTCCAAGGTCCTTTGACCTTGTTTGACCAATGATAAATCTCATGGCCATTTCTTTGGTGTTTTGATGAGGTTTTAGGAAATTGACCAACCATAATTTAATTTAATGCAAATTTTTATTATTTTTAATTGTTTAAATGCCAAATTAATTGTGTGGAGCTATTTTAATTGACTTTGTGAGTTTGACTTGTGTTGTTGGGCCTTGGTCAAGGTTGATTTGACTTTGCTAGGTTAAGATCATTGGATTTAAGGGATTGACGGAATGTACACTCCATCTCCCAAAATGAATGAATGATCTTAATTTGGTAAAAGTCCTCCTTTGACCAATTTGTGTTTGATCCATTCCTCCCTCCCTCTTCATCTCATTCCCCTTCTTTATCCATTCATGACATGGACCTATGATATCTCTATATCCTAAGGCTAGTTGATTGCAAAATCAACATAAGTATGGATGAGATTAGGTCCCCCACTTTGCATATTCTTTTTGTGTGTGGTATGTTTCATGAGCATAGTCCATTATACTATGTCTCTAACATGTATTAACACCAAAATTCTATTATCCGGCTTCAAATAGTTATGACTTCTACATAAGTCCAATTACGATTGCTTAACATAGCGCTAAATTTTGACACAAAAGGCATATCATTCTAGTTAGTGAGATTGTAAGTCTCCCCTCTTTCATGGTATTGTGTGGAAACTTGACCTTTTTTCCTTCCTTTGGAAGATGTCTTGGTTCAAGGATCCATGCTTGTGATAAGTGGATTGAGTATTCTCCAAAGAATGACTTAAACAAAAGCAAAGCAAAAGCAACACTAACCCTAATTCACTAACAACTAACATTTAATTTCAAGTCATTTACTTTTAATGCACTTTAATTTTTAAGCCTTATTCATTTGCCATTATTCATACCATTCAAATTGTTTACTTTTATGTCATTTTTACTTTGTCCACTTGGACCATATTTTGTGTTAGATTGTGTTTGTATATACTTGTTTGATTGTGTGGTCTTTTGACCTTAATGTACATAATAAGAACAAAAAACCCCAAAAAACATCTTGTGTGGACTGTTGGTTTAATCTGAGACTATTGTACTTAGAATTTAGGCAACACTCCCTATGCAAAGGGATTGGCCAATGCCAATTTTCATGTAACCAAGTACTTGTGAAGAACATTCATCTGATAAAACTTTGAAGATCCATTTGAGTTCATCTGCAACATGATCGTTGTGAAGCTGCTATTTTGAACTTATGACTTATGCCATCTTTGAATTCATCTGACACATGGGAAATTTTGAAGAAGATCGTGGAGTTGCTAAGCTTGGATGTGGATATCTTTATTTGATGCCTTGCTCTTCAACTTTCTATTTGTGTATTGTTTGTTGCTTGATTCAAAAGTCCAAGGGAAATTTGGGTTTCTATATGACATTCTTGTCTAGTGGATTGCAACCCATTGGTCAAATCTTTTCAACTCTCCACTTTTAAATTTATGCTTAGAATTACTCTCTTCATCTCATCCCCAATTATTTAATTTCAAAATCTCTCCCTCCTTTTAAAATCTTCTTTGCTTGTGTTTGTTGATTTCTAAACTTTGACCATATTGCAAATTAGAATCTTTGGCCTTATGCCATTGCATTTTCAAACTCCTTTTCTTAATCAAACTTGTGAATAAACTTAACTATACTTGACTTAAAATTTCAAAAGTAAAAAAGAACTAACACTCATTCAAACCATTTTTAGACCCTTGTGCCTTTTAAACTTAAATTTTTGTTAAAAGCAATGCACTCACTTTAAAATTGATACCACGAACTACGAGGTTTTGATCCCTCATTTTATGTTGGTACGTAAGCACAAGTCCGAAGGTCTTGTCAAACACAAAAATATAATTAATGAGTTCTTTTCTCATCCCCACACTCTTTTTCATTTGCAAACATCATTTGAACAAAAAACATATGCGCACAAGAAAGGGCTCCCTAGGAGTACCTATGACAATTTGGGTGCTAACACCTTCCCTTTGTATAACCAACACACGTTTCAGACCACTTGATCTGCCACCTCAATTAATGAAGGAGATCAAGTGGTCCACATTTTTTTCTAATTAATTGTTTTTCATTTTATTTGCCTTTATTTTCATTAATTCATATTAAATTTAATATTGATCCAAAAAATATGAGAGTTTCACCAATTTTTTTAAATAAAAGCCTCTTTCGTTTTCTAAATTAAAATTATATTTTGGATCGTTATTAATATTTTTCATGATTTAATTGATTTTTGTGAATATTTTTAATTGTTTAAAAATACTTTTAAGTTTCCAAAAATTCTGAAATTTTTTCTCCAAGGTCCTTTGACCTTGTTTGACCAATGATAAATCTCATGGCCATTTCTTTGGTGTTTTGATGAGGTTTTAGGAAATTGACCAACCATAATTTAATTTAATGCAAATTTTTATTATTTTAATTGTTTAAATGCCAAATTAATTGTGTGGAGCTATTTTAATTGACTTTGTGAGTTTGACTTGTGTTGTTGGGCCTTGGTCAAGGTTGATTTGACTTTGCTAGGTTAAGATCATTGGATTTAAGGGATTGACGGAATGTACACTCCATCTCCCAAAATGAATGAATGATCTTAATTTGGTAAAAGTCCTCCTTTGACCAATTTGTGTTTGATCCATTCCTCCCTCCCTCTTCATCTCATTCCCCTTCTTTATCCATTCATGACATGGACCTATGATATCTCTATATCCTAAGGCTAGTTGATTGCAAAATCAACATAAGTATGGATGAGATTAGGTCCCCCACTTTGCATATTCTTTTTGTGTGTGGTATGTTTCATGAGCATAGTCCATTATACTATGTCTCTAACATGTATTAACACCAAAATTCTATTATCCGGCTTCAAATAGTTATGACTTCTACATAAGTCCAATTACGATTGCTTAACATAGCGCTAAATTTTGACACAAAAGGCATATCATTCTAGTTAGTGAGATTGTAAGTCTCCCCTCTTTCATGGTATTGTGTGGAAACTTGACCTTTTTTCCTTCCTTTGGAAGATGTCTTGGTTCAAGGATCCATGCTTGTGATAAGTGGATTGAGTATTCTCCAAAGAATGACTTAAACAAAAGCAAAGCAAAAGCAACACTAACCCCTAATTCACTAACAACTAACATTTAATTTCAAGTCATTTACTTTTAATGCACTTTAATTTTTAAGCCTTATTCATTTGCCATTATTCATACCATTCAAATTGTTTACTTTTATGTCATTTTTACTTTGTCCACTTGGACCATATTTTGTGTTAGATTGTGTTTGTATATACTTGTTTGATTGTATGGTCTTTTGACCTTAATGTACATAATAAGAACAAAAAACCCCAAAAAACATCTTGTGTGGACTGTTGGTTTAATCTGAGACTATTGTACTTAGAATTTAGGCAACACTCCCTATGCAAAGGGATTGGCCAATGCCAATTTTCATGTAACCAAGTACTTGTGAAGAACATTCATCTGATAAAACTTTGAAGATCCATTTGAGTTCATCTGCAACATGATCGTTGTGAAGCTGTTATTTTGAACCTATGACTTATGCCATCTTTGAATTCATCTGACACATGGGAAATTTTGAAGAAGATCGTGGAGTTGCTAAGCTTGGATGTGGATATCTTTATTTGATGCCTTGCTCTTCAACTTTCTATTTGTGTATTGTTTGTTGCTTGATTCAAAAGTCCAAGGGAAATTTGGGTTTCTATATGACATTCTTGTCTAGTGGATTGCAACCCATTGGTCAAATCTTTTCAACTCTCAACTTTTAAATTTATGCTTAGAATTACTCTCTTCATCTCATCCCCAATTATTTAATTTCAAAATCTCTCCCTCCTTTTAAAATCTTCTTTGCTTGTGTTTGTTGATTTCTAAACTTTGACCATATTGCAAATTAGAATCTTTGGCCTTATGCCATTGCATTTTCAAACTCCTTTTCTTAATCAAACTTGTGAATAAACTTAACTATACTTGACTTAAAATTTCAAAAGTAAAAAAGAACTAACACTCATTCAAACCATTTTTAGACCCTTGTGCCTTTTAAACTTAAATTTTTGTTAAAAGCAATGCACTCACTTTAAAATTGATACCACGAACTACGAGGTTTTGATCCCTCATTTTATGTTGGTACGTAAGCACAAGTCCGAAGGTCTTGTCAAACACAAAAATATAATTAATGAGTTCTTTTCTCATCCCCACACTCTTTTTCATTTGCAAACATCATTTGTACAAAAACACATATGCGCACAAGAAAGGGCTCCCTAGGAGTACCTATGACAATTTGGGTGCTAACACCTTCCCTTTGTATAACCAACACACGTTTCAGACCACTTGATCTGCCACCTCAATTAATGAAGGAGATCAAGTGGTCCACATTTTTTTCTAATTAATTGTTTTTCATTTTATTTGCCTTTATTTTCATTAATTCATATTAAATTTAATATTGATCCAAAAAATATGAGAGTTTCACCAATTTTTTTTAAATAAAAGCCTCTTTCATTTTCTAAATTAAAATTATTTTTTGGATCGTTATTAATATTTTTCATGATTTAATTGATTTTTGTGAATATTTTTAATTGTTTAAAAATACTTTTAAGTTTCCAAAAATTCTGAAATTTTTTCTCCAAGGTCCTTTGACCTTGTTTGACCTATGATAAATCTCATGGCCATTTCTTTGGTGTTTTGATGAGGTTTTAGGAAATTGACCAACCATAATTTAATTTAATGCAAATTTTTATTATTTTTAATTGTTTAAATGTCAAATTAATTGTGTGGAGCTATTTTAATTGACTTTGTGAGTTTGACTTGTGTTGTTGGGCCTTGGTCAAGGTTGATTTGACTTTGCTAGGTTAAGATCATTGGATTTAGGGGATTGACGGAATGTACACTCCATCTCCCAAAATGAATGAATGATCTTAATTTGGTAAAAGTCCTCCTTTGACCAATTTGGGTTTGATCCATTCCTCCCTCCCTCTTCATCTCATTCCCCTTCTTTATCCATTCATGTCATGGACCTATGATATCTTTATATCCTAAGGCTAGTTGATTGCAAAATCAACATAAGTATGGATGAGATTAGGTCCCCCACTTTGCATATTCTTTTTGTGTGTGGTATGTTTCATGAGCATAGTCCATTATACTATGTCTCTAACATGTATTAACACCAAAATTCTATTATCCGGCTTCAAATAGTTATGACTTCTACATAAGTCCAATTACGATTGCTTAACATAGCGCTAAATTTTGACACAAAAGGCATATCATTCTAGTTAGTGAGATTGTAAGTCTCCCCTCTTTCATGGTATTGTGTGGAAACTTGACCTTTTTTCCTTCCTTTGGAAGATGTCTTGGTTCAAGGATCCATGCTTGTGATAAGTAGATTGAGTATTCTCCAAAGAATGACTTAAACAAAAGCAAAGCAAAAGCAACACTAACCCCTAATTCACTAACAACTAACATTTAATTTCAAGTCATTTACTTTTAATGCACTTTAATTTTTAAGCCTTATTCATTTGCCATTATTCATACCATTCAAATTGTTTACTTTTATGTCATTTTTACTTTGTCCACTTGGACCATATTTTGTGTTAGATTGTGTTTGTATATACTTGTTTGATTGTGTGGTCTTTTGACCTTAATGTACATAATAAGAACAAAAAACCCCAAAAACATCTTGTGTGGACTGTTGGTTTAATCTGAGACTATCGTACTTAGAATTTAGGCAACACTCCCTATGCAAAGGGATTGGCCAATGCCAATTTTCATGTAACCAAGTACTTGTGAAGAACATTCATCTGATAAAACTTTGAAGATCCATTTGAGTTCATCTGCAACATGATCGTTGTGAAGCTGCTATTTTGAACTTATGACTTATGCCATCTTTGAATTCATCTGACACATGGGAAATTTGAAGAAGATCGTGGAGTTGCTAAGCTTGGATGTGGATATCTTTATTTGATGCCTTGCTCTTCAACTTTCTATTTGTGTATTGTTTGTTGCTTGATTCAAAAGTCCAAGGGAAATTTGGGTTTCTATATGACATTCTTGTCTAGTGGATTGCAACCCATTGGTCAAATCTTTTCAACTCTCCACTTTTAAATTTATGCTTAGAATTACTCTCTTCATCTCATCCCCAATTATTTAATTTCAAAATCTCTCCCTCCTTTTAAAATCTTCTTTGCTTGTGTTTGTTGATTTCTAAACTTTGACCATATTGCAAATTAGAATCTTTGACCTTATGTCATTGCATTTTCAAACTCTTTTTCTTAATCAAACTTGTGAATAAACTTAACTATACTTGACTTAAAATTTCAAAAGTCAAAAAGAACTAACACTCATTCAAACCATTTTTAGACCCTTGTGCCTTTTAAACTTAAATTTTTGTTAAAAGCAATGCACTCACTTTAAAATTGATACCACGAACTACGAGGTTTTGATCCCTCATTTTATGTTGGTACGTAAGCACAAGTCCGAAGGTCTTGTCAAACACAAAAATATAATTAATGAGTTCTTTTATCATCCCCACACTCTTTTTCATTTGCAAACATCATTTGTACAAAAACACATATGCGCACAAGAAAGGGCTCCCTAGGAGTACCTATGACAATTTGGGTGCTAACATCTTCCCTTTGTATAACCAACACACGTTTCAGACCACTTGATCTGCCATCTCAATTAATGAAGGAGATCAAGTGGTCCACATTTTTTTCTAATTAATTGTTTTTCATTTTATTTGCCTTTATTTTCATTAATTCATATTAAATTTAATATTGATCCAAAAAATATGAGAGTCTCACCAATTTTTTTAAATAAAAGCCTCTTTCATTTTCTAAATTAAAATTATTTTTTGGATCGTTATTAATATTTTTCATGATTTAATTGATTTTTGTGAATATTTTTAATTGTTTAAAAATACTTTTAAGTTTCCAAAAATTCTGAAATTTTTTCTCCAAGGTCTTTTGACCTTGTTTGACCTATGATAAATCTCATGGCCATTTCTTTGGTGTTTTGATGAGGTTTTAGGAAATTGACCAACCATAATTTAATTTAATGCAAATTTTTATTATTTTTAATTGTTTAAATGCCAAATTAATTGTGTGGAGCTATTTTAATTGACTTTGTGAGTTTGACTTGTGTTGTTGGGCCTTGGTCAAGGTTGATTTGACTTTGCTAGGTTAAGATCATTGGATTTAGGGGATTGACGGAATGTACACTCCATCTCCCAAAATGAATGAATGATCTTAATTTGGTAAAAGTCCTCCTTTGACCAATTTGTGTTTGATCCATTCCTCCCTCCCTCTTCATCTCATTCCCCTTCTTTATCCATTCATGTCATGGACCTATGATATCTCTATATCCTAAGGCTAGTTGATTGCAAAATCAACATAAGTATGGATGAGATTAGGTCCCCCACTTTGCATATTCTTTTTGTGTGTGGTATGTTTCATGAGCATAGTCCATTATACTATGTCTCTAACATGTATTAACACCAAAATTCTATTATCCGGCTTCAAATAGTTATGACTTCTACATAAGTCCAATTACGATTGCTTAACATAGCGCTAAATTCTGACACAAAAGGCATATCATTCATAGTTAGTGAGATTGTAAGTCTCCCCTCTTTCATGGTATTGTGTGGAAACTTGACCTTTTTTCCTTCCTTTGGAAGATGTCTTGGTTCAAGGATCCATGCTTGTGATAAGTGGATTGAGTATTCTCCAAAGAATGACTTAAACAAAAGCAAAGCAAAAGCAACACTAACCCCTAATTCACTAACAACTAACATTTAATTTCAAGTCATTTACTTTTAATGCACTTTAATTTTTAAGCCTTATTCATTTGCCATTATTCATACCATTCAAATTGTTTACTTTTATGTCATTTTTACTTTGTCCACTTGGACCATATTTTGTGTTAGATTGTGTTTGTATATACTTGTTTGATTGTGTGGTTTTTTGACCTTAATGTACATAATAAGAACAAAAAACCCCAAAAAACATCTTGTGTGGACTGTTGGTTTAATCTGAGACTATTGTACTTAGAATTTAGGCAACACTCCCTATGCAAAGGGATTGGCCAATGCCAATTTTCATGTAACCAAGTACTTGTGAAGAACATTCATCTGATAAAACTTTGAAGATCCATTTGAGTTCATCTACAACATGATCGTTGTGAAGCTGTTATTTTGAACCTATGACTTATGCCATCTTTGAATTCATCTGACACATGGGAAATTTTGAAGAAGATCGTGGAGTTGCTAAGCTTGGATGTGGCTATCTTTATTTGATGCCTTGCTCTTCAACTTTCTATTTGTGTATTATTTGTTGTTTGATTCAAAAGTCCAAGGGAAATTTGGGTTTCTATATGACATTCTTGTCTAGTGGATTGCAACCCATTGGTCAAATCTTTTCAACTCTCAACTTTTAAATTTATGCTTAGAATTACTCTCTTCATCTCATCCCCAATTAATTAATTTCAAAATCTCTCCCTCCTTTTAAAATCTTCTTTGTTTGTTGTAGCACCTCAAATTTGCACCCTACCTTTTGTATATGCATTTCATATTAGGTCATTAACATAACATAGGCCACTGCATAACATTGCATTGTCCATTTGCCCAAGTGCAAGCCCACTGACAAATTAGGTCAAACTGGTCAGGAGAATCAGTCAATCCAGCAAGCCAGTGTTATTTTCATTGGGACAAAGCCCTGGGATTGATTTATCAAGTTCATATGGTCTAAGGATCATTGTGAAGTGATTGGGACAAAGATTGGATGATCAAAGCTCAACAGTCAAGCTGAATTTCTCCAGAAACCCTAGAAAGTCAACTATGGTCAACTGTGCCTGATTTTATGGATTGGAAGGTGTGAGATGGTTTGAAAGGCCTCATTCATGTCCATACAAGTCTCATTTGACATATCAAAGACCAAGGTTGAAGATTTGGAGGTCAGACAAGAAGTTTCCTAAAATGGCAGGTGACCTGTAATTTCAGCTGCCCAAAATGGAAAGTTTTTCTCCCCAAAATTACTTCATCATACAAGCTTCAAATGGAATTTTGTCCAACATGAAAGTTGAAGATCTTGATCTCACCATTCCAAAAAGTCCAAGAACTTGAAAGTCCCATGTGTGGTTAGCAAGATATGGTCCAATCATTTCCAAAAATGCCCAAAATCAAAGTGCCATAACTTTCACATGGAGTGGCCAAATTGGATGGTTTTTCTTTGAGCAAATCACATTTTATGTGTACTTTCATAATCCATCATCACATTTTGCCAAAAGCCTTCACATAAAAAGGTCAATTTTCAAGTGCAACAATTTAAATCCAAGGGCAAAATGGTCCAATTTGAGAAATACATGGAATTTTGAAATGAGACTTTTTTCAACACATCACAAATGTCATTTTTGATTTGTTTGAACCAAAGTTGGACAGAAAAATCAGCTGGTTTAAGAGAGGGCATTTTGGCCAAAGCTTGAAATTGCACATTAACACTAATCTTTTCCATTTTGCTTAATCTTAATTAATTTTGGATTAGGGAGAGGTATAAAGAGCTAATTGTAACTGTATTGCTTAATCACTAATCATTTTCTTCAGATCCAAATAGAAAATTTCACAATTCTCTCACTTTTTTCACTTTGAACTTTCACATTTTTTTCCAAATTCATCAATAATTCATCAATTTTCGTGCAATTTCTTGGTGAATTCTTCATCTGCAGGTGTTGTTAAAGAACTGTTTGAAGGAATTGTGGAAGAAAATCGCTCCAAAATCCAACTGTCCAAGCTTGTTCAACCATGGCAAATCAAGAATTCAAGCACCTAGAGTATTGCTGAGCTACCAAAGCCGTGTCAATCATCTTCCAAAGCAAGACCCTTCATCTGTTTTGGCCATTGAAGATCTAAAAGCCACGAATTCCACAGCTGCACTTCACTAAGGTTGGAATCCGACTCTAACGATTTTCAAAATTGTGATGTGGATATTGTAGATCTTTGATTGTAGAATGCATTGCAAGTTGTAGAATCAAAATCCATTAAGATTTGAGAGAGAAATCTAGGATTAAAGTTTATGCATCAAAACTTCTTTTGATCGAATCTTTTTGTGCGTTAACTTCTGGATGATTTCGTTAGCATATTCATGATCTACATCGAACACCGGTTCCAACGGTATATTGTTTGCGTATTTTCGTTGAGATTTGCTCGTGACCGAAGCTGAAGGTGAAGAACATATGAACACGGACGAACAGCTTCAATTCCTGGAGATTTTTCGCGCTTCAATCCGTTTCCAGGCCTGGCAAATTTCAAAATGTGTTTCCCACCAAAAGCAGACGAATCAGACGCTGACACGGCATTACTGAAGCTGTGCGTTTTGCCTTGGCTGTGTCTAATTACAGAAATGCCATCCGAGTATTAATTAAATTCAATTAATTCATTAGAGATTTAAATAATTATTTCAATAATTCCATAAAACTTACAAAAATCACATAAAATCCATTTTTAATCCAAATTTAGTGGGAGTTTTTTTGTTAGATTCATAATTTTCTCTAGAATTTTATAGGCATGATAACTCAAGTTGTGCTTGGTGGATTTTTGACTTTGCCTATTGATCTTTGACTTGTGTACATTTTTGTATGTTTCACCATTTTTAACATGAAATACTCATACCTTATCCAAATTGAATGAAATTTCACATGCTAATTCTTGACTCCTTGCTGGTTATTTTGATGTATAGTTTGTGAATTTTGGATCTCTGGTTTGGTAGATATGATGTGTGCAAGTTGAGTGTGACAATTTGTGTCACACTAGGTTAGGTCAATTTCATGGATTTATTTCACATGCCTAGGCTTTTCCAATTGATCTCAAATTTTGCATGCTGTGTCTTGTATATGTCTAGTTTCACCATGATTTTTTTCATGAATTGTTGATTCATTTTCCATTTAATTGAGATTTTTGATTGCTGTTTAGCATTTTTTGGTCTTTGCTTGACTACTTGACTTCCATGTCTCATGAAATGCTCATACTATATCATATGAATGTGAAATTTGATGGAGTGATTCATAACATGTTTAGGTGTAGTTTGGATTTGGTCCCATTAATTTCTTAATTGTTTTCACTGTTTGGAATTTGATTGAAGTTGATGATCATTTTGCTACCATGTGTTGACTTGTTTGGATTGCTGCTGACTTTATGATTTTCATTGACCTACTTCCTGTTGTCCAAATGGCACGAAAATTGATATGTAGCTCATTGAATGTGTCCTGTTTAGGCTGGAATTTTTGTGGAATTTATTGAGCTGTTTAGGTATTTGATTGAGTGTGATCTTTCTGTTTGCTCCTATATGACTCATACTTGCCTAGCTTGACTTAAATTGTGCATGAAATTAATTTGGTGTATGGTTTATATGTGAGACCAATTGGATTCTCTTTGTAGGTGATTAATGTTGATTTTGATCATGTTTCACTTGCTGTTTTAACTTTTTTCCTTCTTTTTGACCCTAGGCTTGTCCTAGTGGTCTTGTATCTCATGTTTGAATGTGATTTTCAGGTTAAGAGGCAAAATACCTTAAGGAGGTGGATTCACATTTGATTGAGATATCATTTGACATTGTACACTAACTTGTTCTGTTTTGTAGGATGTTTGGATCCTTTGAGTTGGCTTGCACTTTGGTGCATTGGCTTGTGTTTGTCTGTATAGCTAATTGTGAACCATTTGCTGTTTAGTTCTGTGATTGGTATACTGATGATATTTGATTGATTTCAGGTACATTAAGTTGCTAATATTGCTTTGCTTTGCTTGATAAGCAATTTGCACTGAGGTATAACATTCTTGTCTCCATGTAGTCTGGAAGACCTGGCCTGTTACTTGGCCAGGCACCTGTCTGAAGTCCTCCTTAAGAGGCGATGTTTGTGATTGTTTACTTTTGTCCCCAAGCAGGTAAAGACCTCTATGAGGCAATTGGTGGATCAAAGAGATATGCAATCTATCTCCCACTATTCTGTTGAGTCGTCCCTCTGCTCACACCACTGTGTTGATGCATTGGGACACAAACCCAAGATCTTGTACAATGTACAGTTGTGTCAGAGTCTCGAGTGTAGAAGGGTTCCTCCTTTCTGAACCCACACTCCTTTGTCTGAAGCTCTCCCTGACCAGGGATAAGAGCTGTGAAGTCTTATCTTCACTCTCCTTTCATCAGCTTCACCTTAGCCCCTCAATGGCAAGGTTAAGAGCTAACACTACCTCTGTACAGATGACTTGCTCTTGCAGTCTTACCCTCTGATTGAGCCCCTTTGTGTGCATATAGCGTGTGCTACTTGTGAATGCTTGATTTACTGCTTGTGTTGAATAGGATAGGCTTGCTTCCTGTGCAAGTTAGCCAGAAAACCTTGACTTAGGGATAACTTTGCATGATAACAGCTAGGCTCGAGTCGTAGTCTCCCTAGTTGTGTTTCCCTCTGTTATCTGGTTAGGCTAATCCTGTGTCCCTTCGTAGGGGAACTACGTCGCCCTGATCCTCATACCAGATGAGGTACGTAGGCAGGAGATGAGCAGATCTCTCCGGGCGCCTGTGTCTTTGTTTTGTGTTGTTGTGTGCTTGGAAGCTGATGTAAGTCCATCGAGTGGCATTCGGGTTCCAGTGTGCGTTTTGGTTCGGATGCTGATGTAAGTCCAGTGATTGGCAGTCGGGCTCCACGTTTGCCCCTTTGTGTGTGTTTTGGTTCGGATGCTGATGTAAGCCCAGTGATTGGCATTCAGGCTCCATGTTTGCCTTTGCCTGTGTTGGTTTGTGTGCGTGTTAGCCGAGCTACGAATGCTCTGATTCTCCTTCGTCCAAAGGAGATACGTATGCATAGGATGCAACATCCTAGCGAGCATGTGTCTTTTCCCCAGTCTGAACTACTTTGACTCTGATGTCTATGCCTGATAGACTAAGTAGGCCCAGGATGCGATATCCTACCGAGTCAGTCTTGTTTGTTTTCTTGTGTCTCCTTCAGCCTGTATAGATGTTTATTTGAGCAGTGTTTTAGCAACCATTTTCCTTCCTATTGTGCGTGGATCCCGTCGAGTACGACGGATGCGTAGGGGTGCTAATACCTTCCCTTCGCATAACCGACTCCCGATCCCATTCTCTTTGGTCGCGAGACCATGCTTTTTCCCAGGTTTACTCTGAGCGTTTCCTTTCCCTCTTTTGGGATAAATAACGCACGGTGGCGGCTCTGTTGTTCTTGTTTCCCGCCGGTTTTTCGCGTAATGCGACAGCTGGCGACTCTACTGGGGAATAGAGAAGTTGACCTGTGCTGGTCCATCTTCCCTAAGCGAGTCTCTCCTAGCGCTTTCTAGGTTAGGGTTTTGGTTGCTATGTGCTGTTATTTATTGTATGCATGATTATTATGTTGTATATATGTGCATATCTGTTTGCATGCATCATACTGCCATTGAGCTGTCTTCTGTACAGGTGGTTCTTCTGTTTGGGGTGGGTGTTCTGAGTGGGGCTAAAACCCAGGCCCGAGTATACACCTAGGATTAGTGTGGTCTCACGTCCCTCACATGCCGGTTGGGCATGCTGTTGCGACGTGTCACCACAGCTGGACGAGGTTCATTTGAGGGAGTCCTTCTGTTTGGAGTTATTCCACTCAGGTTGGATGATCTCATCTGAGCTGTTGACTTCGGTGACCGTTCTTTCCCGGATCTTTGATTGAGACGATCTTAAGAGAGCTGCAACGGCACACCCGAAAGGGCAAACCCGTTGAGTATCTTTGCCCGATTGTCGAGATCATTGTCCGCCTTAGGATGACCTGATTAGAATTTACCTGTGAGGGGAGGGTTGATTCTTACAGATGCATGTTCTGATGGTGACTTTATTGGTGACTATTGGTCGATCAGAGTCCTATTTATGAGTCGGATTTATGGATCTATTTCTGGACGCCGGAGGTTTGATCCTGGCATTGATCAGCGGGTTCCGTTTATTTCGGATCCCCAGGTTGAATTTGAGAGTACCTGTTCAGAGGATCTGGCTGTCATCCGTTCAGTGGATGTTCCTATGATAATGATGTAATCTCCGGTTCTGTTTATTTCGGAACTCCCCCAAGTCGGATTTAGGGTGACTCAGTTAACTGTGACTGGTTCAGAGAATGGGTCTTCAGATGACTTGGTGGCCCAGTGACCTGCATTCATGCATTTGCATCATCCCATTTTTGCATTCATCCGCATTCAACCCATGTCGATCCGTACTCAGGGTCCATTTTTTTATTAAGATTCTGGTTGAGACACATCCATATGTCGGATTGTTATTGATGAAAAATTATTTGTCTCGGTGACGCTAGAATCAAAGGACAGATATTCCTGGTACGGACAGACATTGCATGTGTGAGTCATACTAACCAATTTTCTGTTTTGTAGGTGTCAACCGGTGCGCATAGCTTGTTTGCTGAGATATCCTGCTAGGGGTAACAAATCCGGACCGATGGATCCTCCCAACGCCGACATCCTCGAACTGAAAGAGATGGTGAGGGATTTGTTCAGTGTTGTGCAAGGGCTTGCCTTGGGGCAGAAAGCCATGGCTGAGAGATTGGAAAAGATTGAGAAGTGGCTGATGGTGGAGAAAGTTCAGGGAAAAGCTCCGTCACCCGAGGTGACAAATCCCTCTGACTCTG
The DNA here is from genome assembly GCF_024323335.1 of Lathyrus oleraceus. Classification (NCBI taxonomy): domain Eukaryota; kingdom Viridiplantae; phylum Streptophyta; class Magnoliopsida; order Fabales; family Fabaceae; genus Lathyrus; species Lathyrus oleraceus. The sequence continues at coordinate 394,150,946 of NC_066584.1, forward strand.
TAGCAAAAGAAACCCTCTGGCAGTGGTCCGCTCGAGAAAGAGTTTGACTCAAGTGGTATGCCAGCAAAGAAAGAACTCAGTAAGGATCGTTATCATCCTTATGCTGCCACTGTAACCGCTCCTGTTGGTAATTCACCCGTACCACCGCAACAACCACCATCTCAACAGAAAGGCACCGAGAGCTAGGAGCCAGGTGAAGAAGAAAAAGGAGGAGCGTCAGTTCGAGGAACCGCCTGTGACCTACACCCTTCTGTTCAGGCGATTGAGGGATTTGGGGTTAGTCCGACCAAGGATTTTGATTCCCATAGCACAACAGAAGAGGCCTGCACACTATGATGAGAATGCCAGGTGCGAGTTCCATTCTGAGGCACCCGGGCACAGTGTTGAGGGTTGTAGGGCTTTCAAGCATGTCATCCAGGACATGGTGGACTCCAAGATCATCAGCTTGGCACAGATCATGGATGGGGATGTCAACCCTGTACCCAGGAAGGGTCCTGTAAAAGTGAAGATGGTTAAAAAGGTCAAGAAAGGAATGGAGGTGACTGAGGAAGATCAGTTAAGGGTTCCCATGGCTGTGGTCCCGAAACCTCTGATGCAGGATGGAGCTTTCCCTGTTGTTGATAATTGTTGTGCGGCCGTTGCCACAGAGGGGTGGGCGTTGATGAGAGATACAACCCAGAAGACGATGGAAGTGGAAATGGATAGTGAAAAAGTTGAAACACCCAATCAAGCAATTAAAACCATCAAGGTAGAGAATGCTGTTGTTATTGGGAAAGAGAAGACGCTGTCCATTTCTTCTTATAAGCAAGCTCTAGAGGTGGTGAAGAACAAAGAGGCCCGAGGTTGGGGAAGGATCATTGACATAGTGGTGAAGGCAGACATGTTTGGGATCGGTTATCCAGATCAAGAGTCGTCTAGACCAAACAGAGGACGTCGTCCACCATACATCTTCGTCAGTGCAGGAATGCTGAATTCTGATCAGGCTTGTTCAGTGAGTGAAGAGATCGACCGCGACCGCGAGCTAGAGTTGTGGATAAAGTCGTGTGTACCAGGCGATTGGAAGGCCTCCAAAAGCATCACTGTCGCTCATCCGGAAGTGTAGTATTTCTGGGTTTTATTTTGTTTGCATGAAAGCCATACGTTTTGCCCGAAACGTACTGGTCCATTGTAAGGGCCACCTCATGTGTTTCATTTTGCAAACATTTTGCATCAGTAATAAATGGATGTTTTTGTGATCAAAAGCGGTGTTCCCTGTTTTTCATTTTTTGCAGTTTTAAAAAATAAAAATGGCAATGTTTTTCGTTTTTCTTTTGAACTTATCTCGTTCCAACCACAAAAGTAATTACCCTCCTAATCTCATCGATAACAATTTGGTTACACCTCTATATGACTTCGACAATCCAAGCTATCATGCCGAAGAAAAAAGGCGAAGAAGATTGTGATCTGCTGGAATTAGCTAGGTTATTGAAACAAGTGGAGAAGGTGATTCAACCGCACGAGGAGCGAGTCAAGATGGTAATCCCGAGTACCGCCGAGTTCAGAAGGGAAATGAAAGTTGAGGCCGCTTCAGAGGCAAGTCGAGAGTAGAATGGTAGCCCTGTTGAAAGAGCAGGTTGATATCTTCACCTGGTTGCATCAAGGTACACCAGGGTGGAATACCCATGTTGTGGGGCACGAGCTACCATCGAGAGAAGACTATCCTCTAGTGAAGAAGAAGGCCGGTGCCACGAATCAAAGGGCTACGGTGACTTTGTTTCATGATATGACTCATCGTGAAAGCGAATGCCATGTTGATGACATGATGGCAAAGTCCCAAGCAGAAGAGGGGCATCCGGTGGACTTGATCCAGTGGTTTGACAGGTAGAGATAACTCATACCGTTGAGTTCGAATCAGTGCACTTATGGAGTGCTGTCCGGTAAGCGGCCGAGGCTTATTATGAGCGGATAAGAGGAATCGAGGTCGATCCTGCAAAAAAAAAAAAAAAAAAAAAGAACAGTGCAAGAAACGCCTGAACCTAAAACAAACAAAAAAGAAAGAAATCAAATGGTCAGGTGGAATGATGACTGCCAAGGGGCATGGAAAGAAAAATGAGTAGCAGGAACCTCTGATTCTGATACCTTCCTTGGAAGAAACAACTGTTAATCAGGTACTTGACAACCCTCAAGGGGTCTATGAGGTGCGTACTATGTCAGCATGACTAGTCTTGTCGAAAAGAGCACGCAATTTACCTAAGCAAAAAGTTTATCGACTGTGAAACAATACACTCACTGTTCGAAAAAACTTGATGTACTTTGGCATAGGCTGCTCGCCGATTGAGACAGTATGCTGGTTCATACCACCTTGTGGATGTCCAAAATGGATCTGATCAAGTATGTGCTTGAGAAGTCAGCATGGACCGGATGGGTTGCGAGAGGGCAAATGGCGTCAACTGAATACGATATTCGGTATACCTCCCAGAAAGCAATCAAGAAGAGGGTATTGTATGGTTATCTCTCCCAACAACCCATCGATGATTCTCAACCAAGGAAGTTTGAAGTCCCTGATGAGGACATCTCGAGGTACTCAAATCGAAAGATTGAGAGTGACCGATCCCGGAGGAGGGGCCTGACCTTGAATCCGAACGGGTTCTGATGTCTGATGGGGATTTTAAAAGTGAATAAGCTAGTGCTTCCTCGATAACATTTGAACGCACCAACGATGGTGGCTGAGTACGAAGTCGGTATCCTGAGTGTCGTACTTCGGTGCGTGCATCTATTGGGGCAACGCCTTTCTCACTCAGGTATGGGATGAGAGTTGTACTACCATTTGAGACCCAGGTTTCGTCGTGGAAAGTCTTGGTGGGCATAGAATTGAAAAAGGCTGAGCGGATAAGGACTCGGTACGACGCATGGAGCCTGGCTGAGGAAGAGTTCGACAGTTACTTGTCATGGGGCAGTTGTACCCAATAAATGAAGCGTGTTGTTAACCGAGACGTGCGACCTCGTGGGTAGCATGGAAGAGATGCGGTGTTGAAAAGGATCCTTCCTCCTTAAGACGATCGTGGGGAAAATGGATAATCAGTTATGAATGTCCATTCGTGGTCGAAAAGGTCTCCTCTGACAGAGCCTTGTGATTGATGACCACGGATGACGAAGATTTTCCGTCCCCTGTGAATGCGGACGCAGTTAAAAGATACTTCGTGAAAAAGAGACCCGCTGGACAAAAAGAATAACAGAGTCCAGGCAAAAAAGGGTATCCCGGTGGACTGAAACTCGAAAGGGAGGTCCAGGCAAAAGAGGGATTGAAATGAACAACTGCGTCTAGCATGATCGTTTGTGCTTTGGTTAAGACATCACAGCTAGTCTCCGACAGAGGTCGATTGGAAGCGTCTTGTTCAGAAGGCCGAAAGTGCGGAAAGTCTTGAGGACATATGGGGTGTAACCGAGTTGGAACCCGATGAGATCACGGTTCTGCATTGCCAATAGGATAGATTTTTTCCTTTGTGCACAATCACCTCTTTCCAGGGTTTGCCTCCTGTGTATTGCTCAGTTCTGAGCCATCCTTTCTGTTTCAGTCAATAAATGCGTGTTCAGTCAAATAGTTTTGTTTTTGTTTTCATTACCGCTTTGATTACGAAAACATCCGTTTGTTTTGATAAGAATATTTGCATTTTGAAACATGGAGGTCCCTTCCGATGCATGCTTATAAGATTGAAATCTGGAAATCTTATTCGGAAGTTTGAGTGACCTAGATGTTGAAGTGTTGGCACGCCTGGGGCACGCTTTTATCTAACGACCTCTTGTGCGGGTGCTGTTAGATATCTTCATTCACTGGCCGGTTGTGATTTGAAGCCTTTTGACGAAAGAAATCCCCACAGAGTCCAACCAGGGGCAAGGGATAGACGAACAGTGAAAGGACGGTGAAGGATTACGACGACGATCCTGGAAAGTTAACCAAGAAGACTCTTCAAAGTCTGAGGACTGGAAAGTTGTATGAATCCCAGGAGTTCGATCCCGTGGAGTACGGAGGAGCCGGGAATACAAGGTGATGAATCATAAGAGTTCAGATGAGTCTGAGAGTTCTCAAAAGTGGAAAGTCAACACTGTGGTAGGATGGTGAACACCAGTGTTCGACGAATCGAAGGGCGGCCCGTGTCCGATAGGCCGTATCTCCCCAATGGGTTTGAGAGTGTCATCTCCCTAGCAGATTCGAGATCGGTGCCTCCCCAGCAAGCCTGAAGGTTACCGTATCCCCAGCGGAGTGTGATTGTTTTCCAAGTCTGAAGTTGTCTTCCCAGCAGAAGTTGTGTTGATGGTTTTCCCTCAGCAAGATCCCCAAGAGGATCGGATTCGGCAGGGCCATCCCCGGTAGAGGTAAGCATGGGCTGCCTCCCCTAGCAGGGTAATCTCCAAGCGGATCGGGTTCGATGGAGGTCATCCCCAGCGAGGTTCGTCTTTCCCCAGCAGGGTGGAAATTGACGTGGTAATGAGATCCTCAGCACAGTTCCTGGAGCTCTCCGGTGTTGTCTCTGAAGGAGACGTGTGTTTTATGCGCTTCATCATTTAGATAAGCATAGCATATTGAATCACTAGTGCGTAGCATTTCCATGATCATGGGGCATTGCGCTAAAAAACAAAAAAACTCATGCATCAACATTGCAAACATGTCCATTAGCCCTAGGCAGTGGTGACCAGCCAAGATTGGGTTGTTGGAAAGAGTTTAGCATCGCGCCATTGGATCGGCTTCAGAGTTGGGTTCCCCAGTATGGTTGAGAGGTTGGTGTTTTCTCAGCAAGCGACTCCTTAGTCGAGCGGGTATCCCCAGCAGTACAATTCCCCTAGCAGATGTGGGTGTGTCTGATCTCTCCATGTAGAGTCTACCCCTTAGGCAGAAAGTGTCTACCATTTCCTTCTGTGTTCCCCCACTGAGTTAGATCCTCGTGGATGACGGTTGTTTCCATTCCCTCCCTCACGGGATGGGTTTTCCCTATTGAGCTCTTTCCTCATTAGGATGAGTCTTGATTCAGTATGCCTTTTTGGATCGATCCTAAATTGGCTCCCTGTCGGCTGTCTCTTGTACTTCCCTGGGGCATAAATGAATAGTTGCTCACTAACCGGCACTCATTCATCCTATCCTCAGCGGAATTGTGGGCCTCTACCTACAAACCGGTAGTTGTAAGTCCTATCGTCGTGGTTTTCTACCTACAAGCCGGTAGTTGTAAAATCCCACTTTCATCCCCTAGCAGAGGTAGCCTTTGTGGTTCATTCTGTTTGTGGGCTTCTACCTACGAACCGGTAGTTGTAAGTCCTATCTTTGTGGTTTTCTACCTACAACCCGGTAGCTGTAAAATCCCACGTTCTCCCCTTGTTGTGGAGTTAACCCTCTGTGCTCATCCTAGTTGATGACGGTTTCTGTTCCCGTGGTTTTCTGCCTACAAACCGGTAGATGTAATCCCCTCTTTGCAGTTATCAGTACCCAGTTTGCGGTATTGATAGTCTTGTCCCCTCTGGATACTTGCCTTGATCAAGCAGTATTGTCCCCAGTGGGTCTTCCCCTTCCTTTCGGATATTTGCTCCGAGTAAGCAACTTTATCCTCTTTTGATTGGTCATCTTTGCATGCCTATTCCTGGTACCCTGATGCCTTTCTTTTCGGTCGTTTATCCATTTTACAACCTGCAATCCGATTATGGATAATCTTCCATGCGAGTATGTTATCTACGTTCCGACGGCTATAGATAATATGTCTCATGCACTCTCTGGTCAGTCTTTTGATTGCTTTCTCCAGCAGAGTAAGATTCGTATTCCCTGTGGAATCGAATGTCCATCCTTTAACAAGATCGCTTTTCTAGCCCTCTTCAGGATGTTGAGTGTTTTGGAACACAAACCAATTCACGTTTGGTCGGTCATCCGTTTCATACCTACAACCCGGTATCCGTGGTGTTCCTTCCTGTTTGCTCACTGTCGTGACCTTGTTCCCCAGTGAGATCCCCTGCAAGTGTGTAGCCTTGCCCAGGCATGTAGATGTCAGTATCCTGTCAGCACCCGCGTGTGTTGTTTCTTTGGTGTCGGTAAACACCATCTTTCGGTGATTTCCAGTCATGCGTAGTGTCTGGTCTTCTTTGGTGTCGGTAAACACCATCTTTCGGTGCTTTCCCAGTCATGCGTAGTGTCTGGTATTCTTTGGTGTCGGTAAACATCATCTTTCGATGTGCGTAACGTCGTCCCTTCCCTAGTGAAGTTTCCTCCTCTCCGTTGGTGTCAATAAACGTCGAGTTTTTCCTATGCGTCCGTTGGCGTATAGTTGATATCTTTCCCCACAGGGTCGTCCCCAGAAGATTCCTCCTCTCCGTTGGTGTCGATAAACGTCGAGTTTTTCCCGATCATCCGTTGATGATTTGGTTGTGTTCATTATCCCCAGAAGATTCCTCCTCTCCGTTGGTGTCGATAAATGTCGAGTTTTTCCTAGTCGTCCGATGACGTCTAGTTGCTTATCCCTCACAGATCATTCATTAATGACTGTTGATTCCCCTCAGAGTTTCCTCCTCTCCGTTGGTGTCGATAAATGTCGAGTTTTTCCTATTCGTCCGATGACGTCTAGCTGTACCCTTCCCCATGCGGATTTACCTCCCCGTTGGTTTCGATAAACGTCGAGCTTCTCCCTTTCGTCCGATGACGTCTGGTCGAGTCTCCCTTTCGTCCGTTGGCGTCTGGTTGAGTTTTCTCCTTCTCCGTTGGTGTCGATAAACATTGAGTCTCCCTTTCGTCCGTTGGCGTCTGGTTGAGTTTTCTCCTTCTCCGTTGGTGTCGATAAACGTTGAGTCTCCCTTTCGTCCGTTGGCGTCTGGTTGAGTTTTCTCCTTCTCCGTTGGTGTCGATAAACGTTGAGTCTCCCTTTCGTCCGTTGGCGTCTGGTTGAGTTTTCTCCTTCTCCGTTGGTGTCGATAAACGTCGAGCATCTCCCTTTCGTCCGATGACGTCTGGTCGAGTCTTCCCATTCATCCGATGATGTCTGGTTACCTCTCCGTTGGTCTTGGTAAACGTCGAGTTTTTCCTGGTCGTCCCAGCTGATTTACCTCTCCGTTGGTTTCGGTAAACGTCGAGTTTTTCCCATTACGTCCGCTGACGTATGGTTGTATCCTTTCCTGGTTATCCCCAGTAGAGTTGATTTACCTCTCCGTTGGTCTTGGTAAACGTTGAGTTTTTCCTAGTTGTCCGCTGGCATCTAGTTGAGATTTCTGTTCCCATTCATCGTGTTGAGATGTCTGGATGTGGTTGTGCTTTTGAAAGAAGAAAAACAACGAGAAAAGACAAATCCCAGCAGTGTGCAAATTTCTACGGTTCTTGGTATTCAATCCCTATTTACCCTGAAAGTCTGACAGCCGTTGCTCTCAGCCATTCGGGTTCCCAGTTGATTGAATAGGGGCAGCTGTAGCACCTCAAATTTGCACCCTACCTTTTGTATATGCATTTCATATTAGGTCATTAACATAACATAGGCCACTGCATAACATTGCATTGTCCATTTGCCCAAGTGCAAGCCCACTGACAAATTAGGTCAAACTGGTCAGGAGAATCAGTCAATCCAGCAAGCCAGTGCTATTTTCATTGGGACAAAGCCCTAGGATTGATTTATCAAGTTCATATGGTCTAAGGATCATTGTGAAGTGATTGGGACAAAGATTGGATGATCAAAGCTCAACAGTCAAGCTGAATTTCTCCAGAAACCCTAGAAAGTCAACTATGGTCAACTATGCCTGATTTTATGGATTGGAAGGTGTGAGATGGTTTAAAAGGCCTCATTCATGTCCATACAAGTCTCATTTGACATATCAAAGACCAAGGTTGAAGATTTGGAGGTCAGACAAGAAGTTTCCTAAAATGGCAAGTGACCTGTAATTTCAGCTGCCCAAAATGGAAAGTTTTTCTCCCCAAAATTACTTCATCATACAAGCTTCAAATGGAATTTTGTCCAACATGAAAGTTGAAGATCTTGATCTCACCATTCCAAAAAGTCCAAGAACTTGAAATTCCCATGTGTGGTTAGCAAGATATGGTCCAATCATTTCCAAAAATGCCCAAAATCAAAGTGCCATAACTTTCACATGGAGTGGCCAAATTGGATGGTTTTTCTTTGAGCAAATCACATTTTATGTGTACTTTCATAATCCATCATCACATTTTGCCAAAAGCCTTCACATAAAAAGGTCAATTTTCAAGTGCAACAATTTAAATCCAAGGGCAAAATGGTCCAATTTGAGAAATACATGGAATTTTGAAATGAGACTTTTTTCAACACATCACAAATGTCATTTTTGATTTGTTTGAACCAAAGTTGGACAGAAAAATCAGCTGGTTTAAGAGAGGGCATTTTGGCCAAAGCTTGAAATTGCACATTAACACTAATCTTTTCCATTTTGCTTAATCTTAATTAATTTTGGATTAGGGAGAGGTATAAAGAGCTAATTGTAACTGTATTGCTTAATCACTAATCATTTTCTTCAGATCCAAATAGAAAATTTCACAATTCTCTCACTTTTTTCACTTTGAACTTTCACATTTTTTTTCCAAATTCATCAATAATTCATCAATTTTCGTGCAATTTCTTGGTGAATTCTTCATCTGCAGGTGTTGTTAAAGAACTGTTTGAAGGAATTGTGGAAGAAAATCGCTCCAAAATCCAACTGTCCAAGCTTGTTCAACCATGGCAAATCAAGAATTCAAGCACCTGGAGTATTGTTGAGCTACCAAAGCCGTGTCAATCATCTTCCAAAGCAAGATCCTTCATCTGTTTTGGCCATTGAAGATCTAAAAGCCACGAATTCCACAGCTGCACTTCACTAAGGTTGGAATCCGACTCTAACGATTTTCAAAATTGTGATGTGGATATTGTAGATCTTTGATTGTAGAATGCATTGCAAGTTGTAGAATCAAAATCCATTAAGATTTGAGAGAGAAATCTAGGATTAAAGTTTATGCATCAAAACTTCTTTTGATCGAATCTTTTTGTGCGTTAACTTCTGGATGATTTCGTTAGCATATTCATGATCTACATCGAACACCGGTTCCAACGGTATATTGTTTGCGTATTTTCGTTGAGATTTGCTCGTGACCGAAGCTGAAGGTGAAGAACATATGAACACGGACGAACAGCTTCAATTCCTGGAGATTTTTCGCGCTTCAATCCGTTTCCAGGCCTGGCAAATTTCAAAATGTGTTTCCCACCAAAAGCAGACGAATCAGACGCTGACACGGCATTACTGAAGCTGTGCGTTTTGCCTTGGCTGTGTCTAATTACAGAAATGCCATCCGAGTATTAATTAAATTCAATTAATTCATTAGAGATTTAAATAATTATTTCAATAATTCCATAAAACTTACAAAAATCACATAAAATCCATTTTTAATCCAAATTTAGTGGGAGTTTTTTTGTTAGATTCATAATTTTCTCTAGAATTTTCTAGGCATGATAACTCAAGTTGTGCTTGGTGGATTTTTGACTTTGCCTATTGATCTTTGACTTGTGTACATTTTTGTATGTTTCACCATTTTTAACATGAAATACTCATACCTTATCCAAATTGAATGAAATTTCACATGCTAATTCTTGACTCCTTGCTGGTTATTTTGATGTATAGTTTGTGAATTTTGGATCTCTGGTTTGGTAGATATGATGTGTGCAAGTTGAGTGTGACAATTTGTGTCACACTAGGTTAGGTCAATTTCATGGATTTATTTCACATGCCTAGGCTTTTCCAATTGATCTCAAATTTTGTATGCTGTGTCTTGTATATGTCTAGTTTCACCATGATTTTGTTCATGAATTGTTGATTCATTTTCCATTTAATTGAGATTTTTGATTGCTGTTTAGCATTTTTTGGTCTTTGCTTGACTACTTGACTTCCATGTCTCATGAAATGCTCATACTATATCATATGAATGTGAAATTTGATGGAGTGATTCATAACATGTTTAGGTGTAGTTTGGATTTGGTCCCATTAATTTCTTAATTGTTTTCACTGTTTGGAATTTGATTGAAGTTGATGATCATTTTGCTACCATGTGTTGACTTGTTTGGATTGCTGCTGACTTTATGATTTTCATTGACCTACTTCCTGTTGTCCAAATGGCACGAAAATTGATATGTAGCTCATTGAATGTGTCCTGTTTAGGCTGGAATTTTTGTGGAATTTATTGAGCTGTTTAGGTATTTGATTGAGTGTGATCTTTCTGTTTGCTCCTATATGACTCATACTTGCCTAGCTTGACTTAAATTGTGCATGAAATTAATTTGGTGTATGGTTTATATGTGAGACCAATTGGATTCTCTTTGTAGGTGATTAATGTTGATTTTGATCATGTTTCACTTGCTGTTTTAACTTTTTTCCTTCTTTTTGACCCTAGGCTTGTCCTAGTGGTCTTGTATCTCATGTTTGAATGTGATTTTCAGGTTAAGAGGCAAAATACCTTAAGGAGGTGGATTCACATTTGATTGAGATATCATTTGACATTGTACACTAACTTGTTCTGTTTTGTAGGATGTTTGGATCCTTTGAGTTGGCTTGCACTTTGGTGCATTGGCTTGTGTTTGTCTGTATAGCTAATTGTGAACCATTTGCTGTTTAGTTCTGTGATTGGTATACTGATGATATTTGATTGATTTCAGGTACATTAAGTTGCTAATATTGCTTTGCTTTGCTTGATAAGCAATTTGCACTGAGGTATAACATTCTTGTCTCCATGTAGTCTGGAAGACCTGGCCTGTTACTTGGCCAGGCACCTGTCTGAAGTCCTCCTTAAGAGGCGATGTTTGTGATTGTTTACTTTTGTCCCCAAGCAGGTAAAGACCTCTATGAGGCAATTGGTGGATCAAAGAGATATGCAATCTATCTCCCACTATTCTGTTGAGTCGTCCCTCTGCTCACACCACTGTGTTGATGCATTGGGACACAAACCCAAGATCTTGTACAATGTACAGTTGTGTCAGAGTCTCGAGTGTAGAAGGGTTCCTCCTTTCTGAACCCACACTCCTTTGTCTGAAGCTCTCCCTGACCAGGGATAAGAGCTGTGAAGTCTTATCTTCACTCTCCTTTCATCAGCTTCACCTTAGCCCCTCAATGGCAAGGTTAAGAGCTAACACTACCTCTGTACAGATGACTTGCTCTTGCAGTCTTACCCTCTGATTGAGCCCCTTTTGTGTGCATATAGCGTGTGCTACTTGTGAATGCTTGATTTACTGCTTGTGTTGAATAGGATAGGCTTGCTTCCTGTGCAAGTTAGCCAGAAAACCTTGACTTAGGGACAACTTTGCATGATAACAGCTAGGCTCGAGTCGTAGTCTCCCTAGTTGTGTTTCCCTCTGTTATCTGGTTAGGCTAATCCTGTGTCCCTTCGTAGGGGAACTACGTCGCCCTGATCCTCATACCAGATGAGGTACGTAGGCAGGAGATGAGCAGATCTCTCCGGGCGCCTGTGTCTTTGTTTTGTGTTGTTGTGTGCTTGGAAGCCGATGTAAGTCCATCGAGTGGCATTCGGGTTCCAGTGTGCGTTTTGGTTCGGATGCTGATGTAAGTCCAGTGATTGGCAGTCGGGCTCCACGTTTGCCCCTTTGTGTGTGTTTTGGTTCGGATGCTGATGTAAGCCCAGTGATTGGCATTCAGGCTCCATGTTTGCCTTTGCCTGTGTTGGTTTGTGTGCGTGTTAGCCGAGCTACGAATGCTCTGATTCTCCTTTGTCCAAAGGAGATACGTATGCATAGGATGCAACATCCTAGCGAGCATGTGTCTTTTCCCCAGTCTGAACTACTTTGACTCTGATGTCTATGCCTGATAGACTAAGTAGGCCCAGGATGCGATATCCTGCCGAGTCAGTCTTGTTTGTTTTCTTGTGTCTCCTTCAGCATGTATAGATGTTTATTTGAGAAGTGTTTTAGCAACCATTTTCCTTCCTATTGTGCGTGGATCCCGTCGAGTACGACGGATGCGTAGGGGTGCTAATACCTTCCCTTCGCACAACCGACTCCCGATCCCATTCTCTTTGGTCGCGAGACCATGCTTTTTCCCAGGTTTACTCTGAGCGTTTCCTTTCCCTCTTTTGGGATAAATAACGCACGGTGGCGGCTCTGTTGTTCTTGTTTCCCGCCGGTTTTTCGCGTAATGCGACACTTGTGTTTGTTGATTTTTAAACTTTGACCATATTGCAAATTAGAATCTTTGGCCTTATGCCATTGCATTTTCAAACTCCTTTTCTTAATCAAACTTGTGAATAAACTTAACTATACTTGACTTAAAATTTCAAAAGTCAAAAAGAACTAACACTCATTCAAACCATTTTTAGACCCTTCTACCTTTTAAACTTAAATTTTTGTTAAAAGCAATGCACTCACTTTAAAATTGATACCACGAACTACGAGGTTTTGATCCCTCATTTTATGTTGGTACGTAAGCACAAGTCCGAAGGTCTTGTCAAACACAAAAATATAATTAATGAGTTCTTTTCTCATCCCCACACTCTTTTTCATTTGCAAACATCATTTGTACAAAAACACATATGCGCACAAGAAAGGGTTCCCTAGGAGTACCTATGACAATTTGGGTGCTAACATCTTCCCTTTGTATAACCAACACACGTTTCAGACCAATTGAGATTAGGTCCCCCACTTTGCATATTCTTTTTGTGTGTGGTATGTTTCATGAGCATAGTCCATTATACTATGTCTCTAACATGTATTAACACCAAAATTCTATTATCCGGCTTCAAATAGTTATGACTTCTACATAAGCCCAATTACGATTGCTTAACATAGCGCTAAATTTTGACACAAAAGGCATATCATTCTAGTTAGTGAGATTGTAAGTCTCCCCTCTTTCATGGTATTGTGTGGAAACTTGACCTTTTTTCCTTCCTTTGGAAGATGTCTTGGTTCAAGTATCCATGCTTGTGATAAGTGGATTGAGTATTCTCCAAAGAATGACTTAAACAAAAGCAAAGCAAAAGCAACACTAACCCCTAATTCACTAACAACTAACATTTAATTTCAAGTCATTTACTTTTAATGCACTTTAATTTTTAAGCCTTATTCATTTGCCATTATTCATACCATTCAAATTGTTTACTTTTATGTCATTTTTACTTTGTCCACTTGGACCATATTTTGTGTTAGATTGTGTTTGTATATACTTGTTTGATTGTGTGGTCTTTTGACCTTAATGTACATAATAAGAACAAAAAACCCCAAAAAACATCTTGTGTGGACTGTTGGTTTAATCTGAGACTATTGTACTTAGAATTTAGGCAACACTCCCTATGCAAAGGGATTGGCCAATGCCAATTTTCATGTAACCAAGTACTTGTGAAGAACATTCATCTGATAAAACTTTGAAGATCCATTTGAGTTCATCTGCAAAATGATCGTTGTGAAGCTGTTATTTTGAACCTATGACTTATGCCATCTTTGCATTCATCTGACACATGGGAAATTTTGAAGAAGATCGTGGAGTTGCTAAGCTTGGACGTGACTATCTTTATTTGATGCCTTGCTCTTCAACTTTCTATTTGTGTATTGTTTGTTGCTTGATTCAAAAGTCCAAGGGAAATTTGCGTTTCTATATGACATTCTTGTCTAGTGGATTGCAAACCATTGGTCAAATCTTTTCAACTCTCAACTTTTAAATTTATGCTTAGAATTACTCTCTTCATCTCATCCCCAATTATTTAATTTCAAAATCTCTCCCTCCTTTTAAAATCTTCTTTGCTTGTGTTTGTTGATTTCTAAACTTTGACCATATTGCAAATTAGAATCTTTGGCCTTATGCCATTGCATTTTCAAACTCCTTTTCTTAATCAAACTTGTGAATAAACTTAACTATAATTGACTTAAAATTTCAAAAGTCAAAAAGAACTAACACTCATTCAAACCATTTTTAGACCCTTGTGCCTTTTAAACTTAAATTTTTGTTAAAAGCAATGCACTCACTTTAAAATTGATACCACGAACTACGAGGTTTTGATCCCTCATTTTATGTTGGTACGTAAGCACAAGTCCGAAGGTCTTGTCAAACACAAAAATATAATTAATGAGTTCTTTTCTCATCCCCACACTCTTTTTCATTTGCAAACATCATTTGTACAAAAACACATATGCGCACAAGAAAGGGCTCCCTAGGAGTACCTATGACAATTTGGGTGCTAACACCTTCCCTTTGTATAACCAACACACGTTTCAGACCACTTGATCTGCCACCTCAATTAATGAAGGAGATCAAGTGGTCCACATTTTTTTCTAATTAATTGTTTTTCATTTTATTTGCCTTTATTTTCATTAATTCATATTAAATCTAATATTGATCCAAAAAATATGAGAGTTTCACCAACTTTTTTAAATAAAAGCCTCTTTCATTTTCTAAATTAAAATTATTTTTTGGATCGTTATTAATATTTTTCATGATTTAATTGATTTTTGTGAATATTTTTAATTGTTTAAAAATACTTTTAAGTTTCCAAAAATTCTGAAATTTTTTCTCCAAGGTCCTTTGACCTTGTTTGACCTATGATAAATCTCATGGCCATTTCTTTGGTGTTTTGATGAGGTTTTAGGAAATTGACCAACCATAATTTAATTTAATGCAAATTTTTATTATTTTTAATTGTTTAAATGCCAAATTAATTGTGTGGAGCTATTTTAATTGACTTTGTGAGTTTGACTTGTGTTGTTGGGCCTTGGTCAAGGTTGATTTGACTTTGCTAGGTTAAGATCATTGGATTTAGGGGATTGACGGAATGTACACTCCATCTCCCAAAATGAATGAATGATCTTAATTTGGTAAAAGTCCTCCTTTGACCAATTTGTGTTTGATCCATTCCTCCCTCCCTCTTCATCTCATTCCCCTTCTTTATCCATTCATGTCATGGACCTATGATATCTCTATATCCTAAGGCTAGTTGATTGCAAAATCAACATAAGTATGGATGAGATTAGGTCCCCCACTTTGCATATTCTTTTTGTGTGTGGTATGTTTCATGAGCATAGTCCATTATACTATGTCTCTAACATGTATTAACACCAAAATTCTATTATCCGGCTTCAAATAGTTATGACTTCTACATAAGTCCAATTACGATTGCTTAACATAGCGCTAAATTTTGACACAAAAGGCATATCATTCTAGTTAGTGAGATTGTAAGTCTCCCCTCTTTCATGGTATTGTGTGGAAACTTGACCTTTTTTCCTTCCTTTGGAAGATGTCTTGGTTCAAGGATCCATGCTTGTGATAAGTGGATTGAGTATTCTCCAAAGAATGACTTAAACAAAAGCAAAGCAAAAGCAACACTAACCCCTAATTCACTAACAACTAACATTTAATTTCAAGTCATTTACTTTTAATGCACTTTAATTTTTAAGCCTTATTCATTTGCCATTATTCATACCATTCAAATTGTTTACTTTTATGTCATTTTTACTTTGTCCACTTGGACCATATTTTGTGTTAGATTGTGTTTGTATATACTTGTTTGATTGTGTGGTCTTTTGACCTTAATGTACATAATAAGAACAAAAAACCCCAAAAAACATCTTGTGTGGACTGTTGGTTTAATCTGAGACTATTGTACTTAGAATTTAGGCAACACTCCCTATGCAAAGGGATTGGCCAATGCCAATTTTCATGTAACCAAGTCCTTGTGAAGAACATTCATCTGATAAAACTTTGAAGATCCATTTGAGTTCATCTGCAAAATGATCGTTGTGAAGCTGTTATTTTGAACCTATGACTTATGCCATCTTTGCATTCATCTGACACATGGGAAATTTTGAAGAAGATCGTGGAGTTGCTAAGCTTGGATGTGGCTATCTTTATTTGATGCCTTGCTCTTCAACTTTCTATTTGTGTATTGTTTGTTGCTTGATTCAAAAGTCCAAGGGAAATTTGGGTTTCTATATGACATTCTTGTCTAGTGGATTGCAACCCATTGGTCAAATCTTTTCAACTCTCAACTTTTAAATTAATGCTTAGAATTACTCTCTTCATCTCATCCCCAATTATTTAATTTCAAAATCTCTCCCTCCTTTTAAAATCTTCTTTGCTTGTGTTTGTTGATTTCTAAACTTTGACCATATTGCAAATTAGAATCTTTGGCCTTATGCCATTGCATTTTCAAACTCCTTTTCTTAATCAAACTTGTGAATAAACTTAACTATACTTGACTTAAAATTTCAAAAGTAAAAAAGAACTAACACTCATTCAAACCATTTTTAGACCCTTGTGCCTTTTAAACTTAAATTTTTGTTAAAAGCAATGCACTCACTTTAAAATTGATACCACGAACTACGAGGTTTTGATCCCTCATTTTATGTTGGTACGTAAGCACAAGTCCGAAGGTCTTGTCAAACACAAAATATAATTAATGAGTTCTTTTCTCATCCCCACACTCTTTTTCATTTGCAAACATCATTTGTACAAAAACACATATGCGCACAAGAAAGGGCTCCCTAGGAGTACCTATGACAATTTGGGTGCTAACACCTTCCCTTTGTATAACCAACACACGTTTCAGACCACTTGATCTGCCACCTCAATTAATGAAGGAGATCAAGTGGTCCACATTTTTTCTAATTAATTGTTTTTCATTTTATTTGCCTTTATTTTCATTAATTCATATTAAATTTAATATTGATCCAAAAAATATGAGTGTTTCACCAATTTTTTTAAATAAAAGCCTCTTTCATTTTCTAAATTAAAATTATTTTTTGGATCGTTATTAATATTTTTCATGATTTAATTGATTTTTGTGAATATTTTTAATTGTTTAAAAATACTTTTAAGTTTCCAAAAATTCTGAAATTTTTTCTCCAAGGTCCTTTGACCTTGTTTGACCTATGATAAATCTCATGGCCATTTCTTTGGTGTTTTGATGAGGTTTTAGGAAATTGACCAACCATAATTTAATTTAATGCAAATTTTTATTATTTTTAATTGTTTAAATGCCAAATTAATTGTGTGGAGCTATTTTAATTGACTTTGTGAGTTTGACTTGTGTTGTTGGGCCTTGGTCAAGGTTGATTTGACTTTGCTAGGTTAAGATCATTGGATTTAGGGGATTGACGGAATGTACACTCCATCTCCCAAAATGAATGAATGATCTTAATTTGGTAAAAGTCCTCCTTTGACCAATTTGTGTTTGATCCATTCCTCCCTCCCTCTTCATCTCATTCCCCTTCTTTATCCATTCATGTCATGGATCTATGATATCTCTATATCCTAAGGCTAGTTGATTGCAAAATCAACATAAGTATGGATGAGATTAGGTCCCCCACTTTGCATATTCTTTTTGTGTGTGGTATGTTTCATGAGCATAGTCCATTATACTATGTCTCTAACATGTATTAACACCAAAATTCTATTATCCGGCTTCAAATAGTTATGACTTCTACATAAGTCCAATTACGATTGCTTAACATAGCGCTAAATTTTGACACAAAAGGCATATCATTCTAGTTAGTGAGATTGTAAGTCTCCCCTCTTTCATGGTATTGTGTGGAAACTTGACCTTTTTTCCTTCCTTTGGAAGATGTCTTGGTTCAAGGATCCATGCTTGTGATAAGTGGATTGAGTATTCTCCAAAGAATGACTTAAACAAAAGCAAAGCAAAAGCAACACTAACCCCTAATTCACTAACAACTAACATTTAATTTCAAGTCATTTACTTTTAATGCACTTTAATTTTTAAGCCTTATTCATTTGCCATTATTCATACCATTCAAATTGTTTACTTTTATGTCATTTTTACTTTGTCCACTTGGACCATATTTTGTGTTAGATTGTGTTTGTATATACTTGTTTGATTGTGTGGTCTTTTGACCTTAATGTACATAATAAGAACAAAAAACCCCAAAAAACATCTTGTGTGGACTGTTGGTTTAATCTGAGACTATTGTACTTAGAATTTAGGCAACACTCCCTATGCAAAGGGATTGGCCAATGCCAATTTTCATGTAACCAAGTACTTGTGAAGAACATTCATCTGATAAAACTTTGAAGATCCATTTGAGTTCATCTGCAAAATGATCGTTGTGAAGCTGTTATTTTGAACCTATGACTTATGCCATCTTTGCATTCATCTGACACATGGGAAATTTTGAAGAAGATCGTGGAGTTGCTAAGCTTGGATGTGGCTATCTTTATTTGATGCCTTGCTCTTCAACTTTCTATTTGTGTATTGTTTGTTGCTTGATTCAAAAGTCCAAGGGAAATTTGGGTTTCTATATGACATTCTTGTCTAGTGGATTGCAACCCATTGGTCAAATCTTTTCAACTCTCAACTTTTAAATTTATGCTTAGAATTACTCTCTTCATCTCATCCCCAATTATTTAATTTCAAAATCTCTCCCTCCTTTTAAAATCTTCTTTGCTTGTGTTTGTTGATTTCTAAACTTTGACCATATTGCAAATTAGAATCTTTGGCCTTATGCCATTGCATTTTCAAACTCCTTTTCTTAATCAAACTTGTGAATAAACTTAACTATACTTGACTTAAAATTTCAAAAGTCAAAAAGAACTAACACTCATTCAAACCATTTTTAGACCCTTGTGCCTTTTAAACTTAAATTTTTGTTAAAAGCAATGCACTCACTTTAAAATTGATACCACGAACTACGAGGTTTTGATCCCTCATTTTATGTTGGTACGTAAGCACAAGTCCGAAGGTCTTGTCAAACACAAAAATATAATTAATGAGTTCTTTTCTCATCCCCACACTCTTTTTCATTTGCAAACATCATTTGTACAAAAACACATATGCGCACAAGAAAGGGCTCCCTAGGAGTACCTATGACAATTTGGGTGCTAACACCTTCCCTTTGTATAACCAACACACGTTTCAGACCACTTGATCTGCCACCTCAATTAATGAAGGAGATCAAGTGGTCCACATTTTTTTCTAATTAATTGTTTTTCATTTTATTTGCCTTTATTTTCATTAATTCATATTAAATTTAATATTGATCCAAAAAATATGAGAGTTTCACCAATTTTTTTAAATAAAAGCCTCTTTCATTTTCTAAATTAAAATTATTTTTTGGATCGTTATTAATATTTTTCATGATTTAATTGATTTTTGTGAATATTTTTATTTGTTTAAAAATACTTTTAAGTTTCCAAAAATTCTGAAATTTTTTCTCCAAGGTCCTTTGACCTTGTTTGACCTATGATAAATCTCATGGCCATTTCTTTGGTGTTTTGATGAGGTTTTAGAAAATTGACCAACCATAATTTAATTTAATGCAAATTTTTATTATTTTTAATTGTTTAAATGCCAAATTAATTGTGTGGAGCTATTTTAATTGACTTTGTGAGTTTGACTTGTGTTGTTGGGCCTTGGTCAAGGTTGATTTGACTTTGCTAGGTTAAGATCATTGGATTTAGGGGATTGACGGAATGTACACTCCATCTCCCAAAATGAATGAATGATCTTAATTTGGTAAAAGTCCTCCTTTGACCAATTTGTGTTTGATCCATTCCTCCCTCCCTCTTCATCTCATTCCCCTTCTTTATCCATTCATGTCATGGACCTATGATATCTCTATATCCTAAGGCTAGTTGATTGCAAAATCAACATAAGTATGGATGAGATTAGGTCCCCCACTTTGCATATTCTTTTTGTGTGTGGTATGTTTCATGAGCATAGTCCATTATACTATGTCTCTAACATGTATTAACACCAAAATTCTATTATCCGGCTTCAAATAGTTATGACTTCTACATAAGTCCAATTACGATTGCTTAACATAGCGCTAAATTTTGACACAAAAGGCATATCATTCTAGTTAGTGAGATTGTAAGTCTCCCCTCTTTCATGGTATTGTGTGGAAACTTGACCTTTTTTCCTTCCTTTGGAAGATGTCTTGGTTCAAGGATCCATGCTTGTGATAAGTGGATTGAGTATTCTCCAAAGAATGACTTAAACAAAAGCAAAGCAAAAGCAACACTAACCCCTAATTCACTAACAACTAACATTTAATTTCAAGTCATTTACTTTTAATGCACTTTAATTTTTAAGCCTTATTCATTTGCCATTATTCATACCATTCAAATTGTTTACTTTTATGTCATTTTTACTTTGTCCACTTGGACCATATTTTGTGTTAGATTGTGTTTGTATATACTTGTTTGATTGTGTGGTCTTTTGACCTTAATGTACATAATAAGAACAAAAACCCCAAAAAACATCTTGTGTGGACTGTTGGTTTAATCTGAGACTATTGTACTTAGAATTTAGGCAACACTCCCTATGCAAAGGGATTGGCCAATGCCAATTTTCATGTAACCAAGTACTTGTGAAGAACATTCATCTGATAAAACTTTGAAGATCCATTTGAGTTCATCTGCAAAATGATCGTTGTGAAGCTGTTATTTTGAACCTATGACTTATGCCATCTTTGCATTCATCTGACACATGGGAAATTTTGAAGAAGATCGTGGAGTTGCTAAGCTTGGATGTGGCTATCTTTATTTGATGCCTTGCTCTTCAACTTTCTATTTGTGTATTGTTTGTTGCTTGATTCAAAAGTCCAAGGGAAATTTGGGTTTCTATATGACATTCTTGTCTAGTGGATTGCAACCCATTGGTCAAATCTTTTCAACTCTCAACTTTTAAATTTATGCTTAGAATTACTCTCTTCATCTCATCCCCAATTATTTAATTTCAAAATCTCTCCCTCCTTTTAAAATCTTCTTTGCTTGTGTTTGTTGATTTCTAAACTTTGACCATATTGCAAATTAGAATCTTTGGCCTTATGCCATTGCATTTTCAAACTCCTTTTCTTAATCAAACTTGTGAATAAACTTAACTATACTTGACTTAAAATTTCAAAAGTAAAAAAGAACTAACACTCATTCAAACCATTTTTAGACCCTTGTGCCTTTTAAACTTAAATTTTTGTTAAAAGCAATGCACTCACTTTAAAATTGATACCACGAACTACGAGGTTTTGATCCCTCATTTTATGTTGGTACGTAAGCACAAGTCCGAAGGTCTTGTCAAACACAAAAATAAATTAATGAGTTCTTTTCTCATCCCCACACTCTTTTTCATTTGCAAACATCATTTGTACAAAAACACATATGCGCACAAGAAAGGGCTCCCTAGGAGTACCTATGACAATTTGGGTGCTAACACCTTCCCTTTGTATAACCAACACACGTTTCAGACCACTTGATCTGCCACCTCAATTAATGAAGGAGATCAAGTGGTCCACATTTTTTTCTAATTAATTGTTTTTCATTTTATTTGCCTTTATTTTCATTAATTCATATTAAATTTAATATTGATCCAAAAAATATGAGAGTTTCACCAATTTTTTTAAATAAAAGCCTCTTTCATTTTCTAAATTAAAATTATTTTTTGGATCGTTATTAATATTTTTCATGATTTAATTGATTTTTGTGAATATTTTTAATTGTTTAAAAATACTTTTAAGTTTCCAAAAATTCTGAAATTTTTTCTCCAAGGTCCTTTGACCTTGTTTGACCTATGATAAATCTCATGGCCATTTCTTTGGTGTTTTGATGAGGTTTTAGGAAATTGACCAACCATAATTTAATTTAATGCAAATTTTTTTATTTTTAATTGTTTAAATGCCAAATTAATTGTGTGGAGCTATTTTAATTGACTTTGTGAGTTTGACTTGTGTTGTTGGGCCTTGGTCAAGGTTGATTTGACTTTGCTAGGTTAAGATCATTGGATTTAGGGGATTGACGGAATGTACACTCCATCTCCCAAAATGAATGAATGATCTTAATTTGGTAAAAGTCCTCCTTTGACCAATTTGTGTTTGATCCATTCCTCCCTCCCTCTTCATCTCATTCCCCTTCTTTATCCATTCATGTCATGGACCTATGATATCTCTATATCCTAAGGCTAGTTGATTGCAAAATCAACATAAGTATGGATGAGATTAGGTCCCCCACTTTGCATATTCTTTTTGTGTGTGGTATGTTTCATGAGCATAGTCCATTATACTATGTCTCTAACATGTATTAACACCAAAATTCTATTATCCGGCTTCAAATAGTTATGACTTCTACATAAGTCCAATTACGATTGCTTAACATAGCGCTAAATTTTGACACAAAAGGCATATCATTCTAGTTAGTGAGATTGTAAGTCTCCCCTCTTTCATGGTATTGTGTGGAAACTTGACCTTTTTTCCTTCCTTTGGAAGATGTCTTGGTTCAAGGATCCATGCTTGTGATAAGTGGATTGAGTATTCTCCAAAGAATGACTTAAACAAAAGCAAAGCAAAAGCACACTAACCCCTAATTCACTAACAACTAACATTTAATTTCAAGTCATTTACTTTTAATGCACTTTAATTTTTAAGCCTTATACATTTGCCATTATTCATACCATTCAAATTGTTTACTTTTATGTCATTTTTACTTTGTCCACTTGGACCATATTTTGTGTTAGATTGTGTTTGTATATACTTGTTTGATTGTGTGGTCTTTTGACCTTAATGTACATAATAAGAACAAAAAACCCCAAAAAACATCTTGTGTGGACTGTTGGTTTAATCTGAGACTATTGTACTTAGAATTTAGGCAACACTCCCTATGCAAAGGGATTGGCCAATGCCAATTTTCATGTAACCAAGTACTTGTGAAGAACATTCATCTGATAAAACTTTGAAGATCCATTTGAGTTCATCTGCAAAATGATCGTTGTGAAGCTGTTATTTTGAACCTATGACTTATGCCATCTTTGCATTCATCTGACACATGGGAAATTTTGAAGAAGATCGTGGAGTTGCTAAGCTTGGATGTGGCTATCTTTATTTGATGCCTTGCTCTTCAACTTTCTATTTGTGTATTGTTTGTTGCTTGATTCAAAAGTCCAAGGGAAATTTGGGTTTCTATATGACATTCTTGTCTAGTGGATTGCAACCCATTGGTCAAATCTTTTCAACTCTCAACTTTTAAATTTATGCTTAGAATTACTCTCTTCATCTCATCCCCAATTATTTAATTTCAAAATCTCTCCCTCCTTTTAAAATCTTCTTTGCTTGTGTTTGTTGATTTCTAAACTTTGACCATATTGCAAATTAGAATCTTTGGCCTTATGCCATTGCATTTTCAAACTCCTTTTCTTAATCAAACTTGTGAATAAACTTAACTATACTTGACTTAAAATTTCAAAAGTAAAAAAGAACTAACACTCATTCAAACCATTTTTAGACCCTTGTGCCTTTTAAACTTAAATTTTTGTTAAAAGCAATGCACTCACTTTAAAATTGATACCACGAACTACGAGGTTTTGATCCCTCATTTTATGTTGGTACGTAAGCACAAGTCCGAAGGTCTTGTCAAACACAAAATATAATTAATGAGTTCTTTTCTCATCCCCACACTCTTTTTCATTTGCAAACATCATTTGTACAAAAACACATATGCGCACAAGAAAGGGCTCCCTAGGAGTACCTATGACAATTTGGGTGCTAACACCTTCCCTTTGTATAACCAACACACGTTTCAGACCACTTGATCTGCCACCTCAATTAATGAAGGAGATCAAGTGGTCCACATTTTTTTCTAATTAATTGTTTTTCATTTTATTTGCCTTTATTTTCATTAATTCATATTAAATTTAATATTGATCCAAAAATATGAGAGTTTCACCAATTTTTTTAAATAAAAGCCTCTTTCATTTTCTAAATTAAAATTATTTTTGGATCGTTATTAATATTTTTCATGATTTAATTGATTTTTGTGAATATTTTTATTTGTTTAAAAATACTTTTAAGTTTCCAAAAATTCTGAAATTTTTTCTCCAAGGTCCTTTGACCTTGTTTGACCTATGATAAATCTCATGGCCATTTCTTTGGTGTTTTGATGAGGTTTTAGGAAATTGACCAACCATAATTTAATTTAATGCAAATTTTTATTATTTTTAATTGTTTAAATGCCAAATTAATTGTGTGGAGCTATTTTAATTGACTTTGTGAGTTTGACTTGTGTTGTTGGGCCTTGGTCAAGGTTGATTTGACTTTGCTAGGTTAAGATCATTGGATTTAGGGGATTGACGGAATGTACACTCCATCTCCCAAAATGAATGAATGATCTTAATTTGGTAAAAGTCCTCCTTTGACCAATTTGTGTTTGATCCATTCCTCCCTCCCTCTTCATCTCATTCCCCTTCTTTATCCATTCATGTCATGGACCTATGATATCTCTATATCCTAAGGCTAGTTGATTGCAAAATCAACATAAGTATGGATGAGATTAGGTCCCCCACTTTGCATATTCTTTTTGTGTGTGGTATGTTTCATGAGCATAGTCCATTATACTATGTCTCTAACATGTATTAACACCAAAATTCTATTATCCGGCTTCAAATAGTTATGACTTCTACATAAGTCCAATTACGATTGCTTAACATAGCGCTAAATTTTGACACAAAAGGCATATCATTCTAGTTAGTGAGATTGTAAGTCTCCCCTCTTTCATGGTATTGTGTGGAAACTTGACCTTTTTTCCTTCCTTTGGAAGATGTCTTGGTTCAAGGATCCATGCTTGTGATAAGTGGATTGAGTATTCTCCAAAGAATGACTTAAACAAAAGCAACACTAACCCCTAATTCACTAACAACTAACATTTAATTTCAAGTCATTTACTTTTAATGCACTTTAATTTTTAAGCCTTATTCATTTGCCATTATTCATACCATTCAAATTGTTTACTTTTATGTCATTTTTACTTTGTCCACTTGGACCATATTTTGTGTTAGATTGTGTTTGTATATACTTGTTTGATTGTGTGGTCTTTTGACCTTAATGTACATAATAAGAACAAAAAACCCCAAAAAACATCTTGTGTGGACTGTTGGTTTAATCTGAGACTATTGTACTTAGAATTTAGGCAACACTCCCTATGCAAAGGGATTGGCCAATGCCAATTTTCATGTAACCAAGTACTTGTGAAGAACATTCATCTGATAAAACTTTGAAGATCCATTTGAGTTCATCTGCAACATGATCGTTGTGAAGCTGTTATTTTGAACCTATGACTTATGCCATCTTTGAATTCATCTGACACATGGGAAATTTTGAAGAAGATCGTGGAGTTGCTAAGCTTGGATGTGGCTATCTTTATTTGATGCCTTGCTCTTCAACTTTCTATTTGTGTATTGTTTGTTGCTTGATTCAAAAGTCCAAGGGAAATTTGGGTTTCTATATGACATTCTTGTCTAGTGGATTGCAACCCATTGGTCAAATCTTTTCAACTCTCAACTTTTAAATTTATGCTTAGAATTACTCTCTTCATCTCATCCCCAATTATTTAATTTCAAAATCTCTCCCTCCTTTTAAAATCTTCTTTGCTTGTGTTTGTTGATTTCTAAACTTTGACCATATTGCAAATTAGAATCTTTGGCCTTATGCCATTGCATTTTCAAACTCCTTTTCTTAATCAAACTTGTGAATAAACTTAACTATACTTGACTTAAAATTTCAAAAGTAAAAAAGAACTAACACTCATTCAAACCATTTTTAGACCCTTGTGCCTTTTAAACTTAATTTTTTGTTAAAAGCAATGCACTCACTTTAAAATTGATACCACGAACTACGAGGTTTTGATCCCTCATTTTATGTTGGTACGTAAGCACAAGTCCGAAGGTCTTGTCAAACACAAACATATAATTAATGAGTTCTTTTCTCATCCCCACACTCTTTTTCATTTGCAAACATCATTTGTACAAAAACACATATGCGCACAAGAAAGGGCTCCCTAGGAGTACCTATGACAATTTGGGTGCTAACACCTTCCCTTTGTATAACCAACACACGTTTCAGACCACTTGATCTGCCACCTCAATTAATGAAGGAGATCAAGTGGTCCACATTTTTTTCTAATTAATTGTTTTTCATTTTATTTGCCTTTATTTTCATTAATTCATATTAAATTTAATATTGATCCAAAAATATGAGAGTTTCACCAATTTTTTTAAATAAAAGCCTCTTTCATTTTCTAAATTAAAATTATTTTTTGGATCGTTATTAATATTTTTCATGATTTAATTGATTTTTGTGAATATTTTTAATTGTTTAAAAATACTTTTAAGTTTCCAAAAATTCTGAAATTTTTTCTCCAAGGTCCTTTGACCTTGTTTGACCTATGATAAATCTCATGGCCATTTCTTTGGTGTTTTGATGAGGTTTTAGGAAATTGACCAACCATAATTTAATTTAATGCAAATTTTTATTATTTTTAATTGTTTAAATGCCAAATTAATTGTGTGGAGCTATTTTAATTGACTTTGTGAGTTTGACTTGTGTTGTTGGGCCTTGGTCAAGGTTGATTTGACTTTGCTAGGTTAAGATCATTGGATTTAGGGGATTGACGGAATGTACACTCCATCTCCCAAAATGAATGAATGATCTTAATTTGGTAAAAGTCCTCCTTTGACCAATTTGTGTTTGATCCATTCCTCCCTCCCTCTTCATCTCATTCCCCTTCTTTATCCATTCATGTCATGGACCTATGATATCTCTATATCCTAAGGCTAGTTGATTGCAAAATCAACATAAGTATGGATGAGATTAGGTCCCCCACTTTGCATATTCTTTTTGTGTGTGGTATGTTTCATGAGCATAGTCCATTATACTATGTCTCTAACATGTATTAACACCAAAATTCTATTATCCGGCTTCAAATAGTTATGACTTCTACATAAGTCCAATTACGATTGCTTAACATAGCGCTAAATTTTGACACAAAAGGCATATCATTCTAGTTAGTGAGATTGTAAGTCTCCCCTCTTTCATGGTATTGTGTGGAAACTTGACCTTTTTTCCTTCCTTTGGAAGATGTCTTGGTTCAAGGATCCATGCTTGTGATAAGTGGATTGAGTATTCTCCAAAGAATGACTTAAACAAAAGCAAAGCAAAAGCAACACTAACCCCTAATTCACTAACAACTAACATTTAATTTCAAGTCATTTACTTTTAATGCACTTTAATTTTTAAGCCTTATACATTTGCCATTATTCATACCATTCAAATTGTTTACTTTTATGTCATTTTTACTTTGTCCACTTGGACCATATTTTGTGTTAGATTGTGTTTGTATATACTTGTTTGATTGTGTGGTCTTTTGACCTTAATGTACATAATAAGAACAAAAAACCCCAAAAACATCTTGTGTGGACTGTTGGTTTAATCTGAGACTATTGTACTTAGAATTTAGGCAACACTCCCTATGCAAAGGGATTGGCCAATGCCAATTTTCATGTAACCAAGTACTTGTGAAGAACATTCATCTGATAAAACTTTGAAGATCCATTTGAGTTCATCTGCAAAATGATCGTTGTGAAGCTGTTATTTTGAACCTATGACTTATGCCATCTTTGCATTCATCTGACACATGGGAAATTTTGAAGAAGATCGTGGAGTTGCTAAGCTTGGATGTGGCTATCTTTATTTGATGCCTTGCTCTTCAACTTTCTATTTGTGTATTGTTTGTTGCTTGATTCAAAAGTCCAAGGGAAATTTGGGTTTCTATATGACATTCTTGTCTAGTGGATTGCAACCCATTGGTCAAATCTTTTCAACTCTCAACTTTTAAATTTATGCTTAGAATTACTCTCTTCATCTCATCCCCAATTATTTAATTTCAAAATCTCTCCCTCCTTTTAAAATCTTCTTTGCTTGTGTTTGTTGATTTCTAAACTTTGACCATATTGCAAATTAGAATCTTTGGCCTTATGCCATTGCATTTTCAAACTCCTTTTCTTAATCAAACTTGTGAATAAACTTAACTATACTTGACTTAAAATTTCAAAAGTAAAAAAGAACTAACACTCATTCAAACCATTTTTAGACCCTTGTGCCTTTTAAACTTAAATTTTTGTTAAAAGCAATGCACTCACTTTAAAATTGATACCACGAACTACGAGGTTTTGATCCCTCATTTTATGTTGGTACGTAAGCACAAGTCCGAAGGTCTTGTCAAACACAAAATATAATTAATGAGTTCTTTTCTCATCCCCACACTCTTTTTCATTTGCAAACATCATTTGTACAAAACACATATGCGCACAAGAAAGGGCTCCCTAGGAGTACCTATGACAATTTGGGTGCTAACACCTTCCCTTTGTATAACCAACACACGTTTCAGACCACTTGATCTGCCACCTCAATTAATGAAGGAGATCAAGTGGTCCACATTTTTTTCTAATTAATTGTTTTTCATTTTATTTGCCTTTATTTTCATTAATTCATATTAAATTTAATATTGATCCAAAAAATATGAGAGTTTCACCAATTTTTTTAAATAAAAGCCTCTTTCATTTTCTAAATTAAAATTATTTTTTGGATCGTTATTAATATTTTTCATGATTTAATTGATTTTTGTGAATATTTTTAATTGTTTAAAAATACTTTTAAGTTTCCAAAAATTCTGAAATTTTTTCTCCAAGGTCCTTTGACCTTGTTTGACCTATGATAAATCTCATGGCCATTTCTTTGGTGTTTTGATGAGGTTTTAGGAAATTGACCAACCATAATTTAATTTAATGCAAATTTTTATTATTTTTAATTGTTTAAATGCCAAATTAATTGTGTGGAGCTATTTTAATTGACTTTGTGAGTTTGACTTGTGTTGTTGGGCCTTGGTCAAGGTTGATTTGACTTTGCTAGGTTAAGATCATTGGATTTAGGGGATTGACGGAATGTACACTCCATCTCCCAAAATGAATGAATGATCTTAATTTGGTAAAAGTCCTCCTTTGACCAATTTGTGTTTGATCCATTCCTCCCTCCCTCTTCATCTCATTCCCCTTCTTTATCCATTCATGTCATGGACCTATGATATCTCTATATCCTAAGGCTAGTTGATTGCAAAATCAACATAAGTATGGATGAGATTAGGTCCCCCACTTTGCATATTCTTTTTGTGTGTGGTATGTTTCATGAGCATAGTCCATTATACTATGTCTCTAACATGTATTAACACCAAAATTCTATTATCCGGCTTCAAATAGTTATGACTTCTACATAAGTCCAATTACGATTGCTTAACATAGCGCTAAATTTTGACACAAAAGGCATATCATTCTAGTTAGTGAGATTGTAAGTCTCCCCTCTTTCATGGTATTGTGTGGAAACTTGACCTTTTTTCCTTCCTTTGGAAGATGTCTTGGTTCAAGGATCCATGCTTGTGATAAGTGGATTGAGTATTCTCCAAAGAATGACTTAAACAAAAGCAACACTAACCCCTAATTCACTAACAACTAACATTTAATTTCAAGTCATTTACTTTTAATGCACTTTAATTTTTAAGCCTTATTCATTTGCCATTATTCATACCATTCAAATTGTTTACTTTTATGTCATTTTTACTTTGTCCACTTGGACCATATTTTGTGTTAGATTGTGTTTGTATATACTTGTTTGATTGTGTGGTCTTTTGACCTTAATGTACATAATAAGAACAAAAAACCCCAAAAAACATCTTGTGTGGACTGTTGGTTTAATCTGAGACTATTGTACTTAGAATTTAGGCAACACTCCCTATGCAAAGGGATTGGCCAATGCCAATTTTCATGTAACCAAGTACTTGTGAAGAACATTCATCTGATAAAACTTTGAAGATCCATTTGAGTTCATCTGCAACATGATCGTTGTGAAGCTGTTATTTTGAACCTATGACTTATGCCATCTTTGAATTCATCTGACACATGGGAAATTTTGAAGAAGATCGTGGAGTTGCTAAGCTTGGATGTGGCTATCTTTATTTGATGCCTTGCTCTTCAACTTTCTATTTGTGTATTGTTTGTTGCTTGATTCAAAAGTCCAAGGGAAATTTGGGTTTCTATATGACATTCTTGTCTAGTGGATTGCAACCCATTGGTCAAATCTTTTCAACTCTCAACTTTTAAATTTATGCTTAGAATTACTCTCTTCATCTCATCCCCAATTATTTAATTTCAAAATCTCTCCCTCCTTTTAAAATCTTCTTTGCTTGTGTTTGTTGATTTCTAAACTTTGACCATATTGCAAATTAGAATCTTTGGCCTTATGCCATTGCATTTTCAAACTCCTTTTCTTAATCAAACTTGTGAATAAACTTAACTATACTTGACTTAAAATTTCAAAAGTAAAAAAGAACTAACACTCATTCAAACCATTTTTAGACCCTTGTGCCTTTTAAACTTAAATTTTTGTTAAAAGCAATGCACTCACTTTAAAATGATACCACGAACTACGAGGTTTTGATCCCTCATTTTATGTTGGTACGTAAGCACAAGTCCGAAGGTCTTGTCAAACACAAAAATATAATTAATGAGTTCTTTTCTCATCCCCACACTCTTTTTCATTTGCAAACATCATTTGTACAAAAACACATATGCGCACAAGAAAGGGCTCCCTAGGAGTACCTATGACAATTTGGGTGCTAACACCTTCCCTTTGTATAACCAACACACGTTTCAGACCACTTGATCTGCCACCTCAATTAATGAAGGAGATCAAGTGGTCCACATTTTTTTCTAATTAATTGTTTTTCATTTTATTTGCCTTTATTTTCATTAATTCATATTAAATTTAATATTGATCCAAAAAATATGAGAGTTTCACCAATTTTTTTAAATAAAAGCCTCTTTCATTTTCTAAATTAAAATTATTTTTTGGATCGTTATTAATATTTTTCATGATTTAATTGATTTTTGTGAATATTTTTAATTGTTTAAAAATACTTTTAAGTTTCCAAAAATTCTGAAATTTTTTCTCCAAGGTCCTTTGACCTTGTTTGACCTATGATAAATCTCATGGCCATTTCTTTGGTGTTTTGATGAGGTTTTAGGAAATTGACCAACCATAATTTAATTTAATGCAAATTTTTATTATTTTTAATTGTTTAAATGCCAAATTAATTGTGTGGAGCTATTTTAATTGACTTTGTGAGTTTGACTTGTGTTGTTGGGCCTTGGTCAAGGTTGATTTGACTTTGCTAGGTTAAGATCATTGGATTTAGGGGATTGACGGAATGTACACTCCATCTCCCAAAATGAATGAATGATCTTAATTTGGTAAAAGTCCTCCTTTGACCAATTTGTGTTTGATCCATTCCTCCCTCCCTCTTCATCTCATTCCCCTTCTTTATCCATTCATGTCATGGACCTATGATATCTCTATATCCTAAGGCTAGTTGATTGCAAAATCAACATAAGTATGGATGAGATTAGGTCCCCCACTTTGCATATTCTTTTTGTGTGTGGTATGTTTCATGAGCATAGTCCATTATACTATGTCTCTAACATGTATTAACACCAAAATTCTATTATCCGGCTTCAAATAGTTATGACTTCTACATAAGTCCAATTACGATTGCTTAACATAGCGCTAAATTTTGACACAAAAGGCATATCATTCTAGTTAGTGAGATTGTAAGTCTCCCCTCTTTCATGGTATTGTGTGGAAACTTGACCTTTTTTCCTTCCTTTGGAAGATGTCTTGGTTCAAGGATCCATGCTTGTGATAAGTGGATTGAGTATTCTCCAAAGAATGACTTAAACAAAAGCAAAGCAACACACTAACCCCTAATTCACTAACAACTAACATTTAATTTCAAGTCATTTACTTTTAATGCACTTTAATTTTTAAGCCTTATTCATTTGCCATTATTCATACCATTCAAATTGTTTACTTTTATGTCATTTTTACTTTGTCCACTTGGACCATATTTTGTGTTAGATTGTGTTTGTATATACTTGTTTGATTGTGTGGTCTTTTGACCTTAATGTACATAATAAGAACAAAAAACCCCAAAAAACATCTTGTGTGGACTGTTGGTTTAATCTGAGACTATTGTACTTAGAATTTAGGCAACACTCCCTATGCAAAGGGATTGGCCAATGCCAATTTTCATGTAACCAAGTACTTGTGAAGAACATTCATCTGATAAAACTTTGAAGATCCATTTGAGTTCATCTGCAAAATGATCGTTGTGAAGCTGTTATTTTGAACCTATGACTTATGCCATCTTTGAATTCATCTGACACATGGGAAATTTTGAAGAAGATCGTGGAGTTGCTAAGCTTGGATGTGGCTATCTTTATTTGATGCCTTGCTCTTCAACTTTCTATTTGTGTATTGTTTGTTGCTTGATTCAAAAGTCCAAGGGAAATTTGGGTTTCTATATGACATTCTTGTCTAGTGGATTGCAACCCATTGGTCAAATCTTTTCAACTCTCAACTTTTAAATTTATGCTTAGAATTACTCTCTTCATCTCATCCCCAATTATTTAATTTCAAAATCTCTCCCTCCTTTAAAATCTTCTTTGCTTGTGTTTGTTGATTTCTAAACTTTGACCATATTGCAAATTAGAATCTTTGGCCTTATGCCATTGCATTTTCAAACTCCTTTTCTTAATCAAACTTGTGAATAAACTTAACTATACTTGACTTAAAATTTCAAAAGTAAAAAAGAACTAACACTCATTCAAACCATTTTTAGACCCTTGTGCCTTTTAAACTTAAATTTTTGTTAAAAGCAATGCACTCACTTTAAAATTGATACCACGAACTACGAGGTTTTGATCCCTCATTTTATGTTGGTACGTAAGCACAAGTCCGAAGGTCTTGTCAAACACAAAAATATAATTAATGAGTTCTTTTCTCATCCCCACACTCTTTTTCATTTGCAAACATCATTTGTACAAAAACACATATGCGCACAAGAAAGGGCTCCCTAGGAGTACCTATGACAATTTGGGTGCTAACACCTTCCCTTTGTATAACCAACACACGTTTCAGACCACTTGATCTGCCACCTCAATTAATGAAGGAGATCAAGTGGTCCACATTTTTTTCTAATTAATTGTTTTTCATTTTATTTGCCTTTATTTTCATTAATTCATATTAAATTTAATATTGATCCAAAAATATGAGAGTTTCACCAATTTTTTTAAATAAAAGCCTCTTTCATTTTCTAAATTAAAATTATTTTTTGGATCGTTATTAATATTTTTCATGATTTAATTGATTTTTGTGAATATTTTAATTGTTTAAAAATACTTTTAAGTTTCCAAAAATTCTGAAATTTTTTCTCCAAGGTCCTTTGACCTTGTTTGACCTATGATAAATCTCATGGCCATTTCTTTGGTGTTTTGATGAGGTTTTAGGAAATTGACCAACCATAATTTAATTTAATGCAAATTTTTATTATTTTTAATTGTTTAAATGCCAAATTAATTGTGTGGAGCTATTTTAATTGACTTTGTGAGTTTGACTTGTGTTGTTGGGCCTTGGTCAAGGTTGATTTGACTTTGCTAGGTTAAGATCATTGGATTTAGGGGATTGACGGAATGTACACTCCATCTCCCAAAATGAATGAATGATCTTAATTTGGTAAAAGTCCTCCTTTGACCAATTTGTGTTTGATCCATTCCTCCCTCCCTCTTCATCTCATTCCCCTTCTTTATCCATTCATGTCATGGACCTATGATATCTCTATATCCTAAGGCTAGTTGATTGCAAAATCAACATAAGTATGGATGAGATTAGGTCCCCCACTTTGCATATTCTTTTTGTGTGTGGTATGTTTCATGAGCATAGTCCATTATACTATGTCTCTAACATGTATTAACACCAAAATTCTATTATCCGGCTTCAAATAGTTATGACTTCTACATAAGTCCAATTACGATTGCTTAACATAGCGCTAAATTTTGACACAAAAGGCATATCATTCTAGTTAGTGAGATTGTAAGTCTCCCCTCTTTCATGGTATTGTGTGGAAACTTGACCTTTTTTCCTTCCTTTGGAAGATGTCTTGGTTCAAGGATCCATGCTTGTGATAAGTGGATTGAGTATTCTCCAAAGAATGACTTAAACAAAAGCAACACTAACCCCTAATTCACTAACAACTAACATTTAATTTCAAGTCATTTACTTTTAATGCACTTTAATTTTTAAGCCTTATTCATTTGCCATTATTCATACCATTCAAATTTGTTTACTTTTATGTCATTTTTACTTTGTCCACTTGGACCATATTTTGTGTTAGATTGTGTTTGTATATACTTGTTTGATTGTGTGGTCTTTTGACCTTAATGTACATAATAAGAACAAAAAACCCCAAAAAACATCTTGTGTGGACTGTTGGTTTAATCTGAGACTATTGTACTTAGAATTTAGGCAACACTCCCTATGCAAAGGGATTGGCCAATGCCAATTTTCATGTAACCAAGTACTTGTGAAGAACATTCATCTGATAAAACTTTGAAGATCCATTTGAGTTCATCTGCAACATGATCGTTGTGAAGCTGTTATTTTGAACCTATGACTTATGCCATCTTTGAATTCATCTGACACATGGGAAATTTTGAAGAAGATCGTGGAGTTGCTAAGCTTGGATGTGGCTATCTTTATTTGATGCCTTGCTCTTCAACTTTCTATTTGTGTATTGTTTGTTGCTTGATTCAAAAGTCCAAGGGAAATTTGGGTTTCTATATGACATTCTTGTCTAGTGGATTGCAACCCATTGGTCAAATCTTTTCAACTCTCAACTTTTAAATTTATGCTTAGAATTACTCTCTTCATCTCATCCCCAATTATTTAATTTCAAAATCTCTCCCTCCTTTTAAAATCTTCTTTGCTTGTGTTTGTTGATTTCTAAACTTTGACCATATTGCAAATTAGAATCTTTGGCCTTATGCCATTGCATTTTCAAACTCCTTTTCTTAATCAAACTTGTGAATAAACTTAACTATACTTGACTTAAAATTTCAAAAGTAAAAAAGAACTAACACTCATTCAAACCATTTTTAGACCCTTGTGCCTTTTAAACTTAAATTTTTGTTAAAAGCAATGCACTCACTTTAAAATTGATACCACGAACTACGAGGTTTTGATCCCTCATTTTATGTGGTACGTAAGCACAAGTCCGAAGGTCTTGTCAAACACAAAAATATAATTAATGAGTTCTTTTCTCATCCCCACACTCTTTTTCATTTGCAAACATCATTTGTACAAAAACACATATGCGCACAAGAAAGGGCTCCCTAGGAGTACCTATGACAATTTGGGTGCTAACACCTTCCCTTTGTATAACCAACACACGTTTCAGACCACTTGATCTGCCACCTCAATTAATGAAGGAGATCAAGTGGTCCACATTTTTTTCTAATTAATTGTTTTTCATTTTATTTGCCTTTATTTTCATTAATTCATATTAAATTTAATATTGATCCAAAAAATATGAGAGTTTCACCAATTTTTTTAAATAAAAGCCTCTTTCATTTTCTAAATTAAAATTATTTTTTGGATCGTTATTAATATTTTTCATGATTTAATTGATTTTTGTGAATATTTTTAATTGTTTAAAAATACTTTTAAGTTTCCAAAAATTCTGAAATTTTTTCTCCAAGGTCCTTTGACCTTGTTTGACCTATGATAAATCTCATGGCCATTTCTTTGGTGTTTTGATGAGGTTTTAGGAAATTGACCAACCATAATTTAATTTAATGCAAATTTTTATTATTTTTAATTGTTTAAATGCCAAATTAATTGTGTGGAGCTATTTTAATTGACTTTGTGAGTTTGACTTGTGTTGTTGGGCCTTGGTCAAGGTTGATTTGACTTTGCTAGGTTAAGATCATTGGATTTAGGGGATTGACGGAATGTACACTCCATCTCCCAAAATGAATGAATGATCTTAATTTGGTAAAAGTCCTCCTTTGACCAATTTGTGTTTGATCCATTCCTCCCTCCCTCTTCATCTCATTCCCCTTCTTTATCCATTCATGTCATGGACCTATGATATCTCTATATCCTAAGGCTAGTTGATTGCAAAATCAACATAAGTATGGATGAGATTAGGTCCCCCACTTTGCATATTCTTTTTGTGTGTGGTATGTTTCATGAGCATAGTCCATTATACTATGTCTCTAACATGTATTAACACCAAAATTCTATTATCCGGCTTCAAATAGTTATGACTTCTACATAAGTCCAATTACGATTGCTTAACATAGCGCTAAATTTTGACACAAAAGGCATATCATTCTAGTTAGTGAGATTGTAAGTCTCCCCTCTTTCATGGTATTGTGTGGAAACTTGACCTTTTTTCCTTCCTTTGGAAGATGTCTTGGTTCAAGGATCCATGCTTGTGATAAGTGGATTGAGTATTCTCCAAAGAATGACTTAAACAAAAGCAACACTAACCCCTAATTCACTAACAACTAACATTTAATTTCAAGTCATTTACTTTTAATGCACTTTAATTTTTAAGCCTTATTCATTTGCCATTATTCATACCATTCAAATTGTTTACTTTTATGTCATTTTTACTTTGTCCACTTGGACCATATTTTGTGTTAGATTGTGTTTGTATATACTTGTTTGATTGTGTGGTCTTTTGACCTTAATGTACATAATAAGAACAAAAAACCCCAAAAACATCTTGTGTGGACTGTTGGTTTAATCTGAGACTATTGTACTTAGAATTTAGGCAACACTCCCTATGCAAAGGGATTGGCCAATGCCAATTTTCATGTAACCAAGTACTTGTGAAGAACATTCATCTGATAAAACTTTGAAGATCCATTTGAGTTCATCTGCAACATGATCGTTGTGAAGCTGTTATTTTGAACCTATGACTTATGCCATCTTTGAATTCATCTGACACATGGGAAATTTTGAAGAAGATCGTGGAGTTGCTAAGCTTGGATGTGGCTATCTTTATTTGATGCCTTGCTCT
Source organism: Lathyrus oleraceus (assembly GCF_024323335.1). Classification (NCBI taxonomy): domain Eukaryota; kingdom Viridiplantae; phylum Streptophyta; class Magnoliopsida; order Fabales; family Fabaceae; genus Lathyrus; species Lathyrus oleraceus. Next base: position 394,187,669 of record NC_066584.1, read on the forward strand.
TCAACTTTCTATTTGTGTATTGTTTGTTGCTTGATTCAAAAGTCCAAGGGAAATTTGGGTTTCTATATGACATTCTTGTCTAGTGGATTGCAACCCATTGGTCAAATCTTTTCAACTCTCAACTTTTAAATTTATGCTTAGAATTACTCTCTTCATCTCATCCCCAATTATTTAATTTCAAAATCTCTCCCTCCTTTTAAAATCTTCTTTGCTTGTGTTTGTTGATTTCTAAACTTTGACCATATTGCAAATTAGAATCTTTGGCCTTATGCCATTGCATTTTCAAACTCCTTTTCTTAATCAAACTTGTGAATAAACTTAACTATACTTGACTTAAAATTTCAAAAGTAAAAAAGAACTAACACTCATTCAAACCATTTTTAGACCCTTGTGCCTTTTAAACTTAAATTTTTGTTAAAAGCAATGCACTCACTTTAAAATTGATACCACGAACTACGAGGTTTTGATCCCTCATTTTATGTTGGTACGTAAGCACAAGTCCGAAGGTCTTGTCAAACACAAAAATATAATTAATGAGTTCTTTTCTCATCCCCACACTCTTTTTCATTTGCAAACATCATTTGTACAAAAACACATATGCGCACAAGAAAGGGCTCCCTAGGAGTACCTATGACAATTTGGGTGCTAACACCTTCCCTTTGTATAACCAACACACGTTTCAGACCACTTGATCTGCCACCTCAATTAATGAAGGAGATCAAGTGGTCCACATTTTTTTCTAATTAATTGTTTTTCATTTTATTTGCCTTTATTTTCATTAATTCATATTAAATTTAATATTGATCCAAAAAATATGAGAGTTTCACCAATTTTTTTAAATAAAAGCCTCTTTCATTTTCTAAATTAAAATTATTTTTTGGATCGTTATTAATATTTTTCATGATTTAATTGATTTTTGTGAATATTTTTAATTGTTTAAAAATACTTTTAAGTTTCCAAAAATTCTGAAATTTTTCTCCAAGGTCCTTTGACCTTGTTTGACCTATGATAAATCTCATGGCCATTTCTTTGGTGTTTTGATGAGGTTTTAGGAAATTGACCAACCATAATTTAATTTAATGCAAATTTTTATTATTTTTAATTGTTTAAATGCCAAATTAATTGTGTGGAGCTATTTTAATTGACTTTGTGAGTTTGACTTGTGTTGTTGGGCCTTGGTCAAGGTTGATTTGACTTTGCTAGGTTAAGATCATTGGATTTAGGGGATTGACGGAATGTACACTCCATCTCCCAAAATGAATGAATGATCTTAATTTGGTAAAAGTCCTCCTTTGACCAATTTGTGTTTGATCCATTCCTCCCTCCCTCTTCATCTCATTCCCCTTCTTTATCCATTCATGTCATGGACCTATGATATCTCTATATCCTAAGGCTAGTTGATTGCAAAATCAACATAAGTATGGATGAGATTAGGTCCCCCACTTTGCATATTCTTTTTGTGTGTGGTATGTTTCATGAGCATAGTCCATTATACTATGTCTCTAACATGTATTAACACCAAAATTCTATTATCCGGCTTCAAATAGTTATGACTTCTACATAAGTCCAATTACGATTGCTTAACATAGCGCTAAATTTTGACACAAAAGGCATATCATTCTAGTTAGTGAGATTGTAAGTCTCCCCTCTTTCATGGTATTGTGTGGAAACTTGACCTTTTTTCCTTCCTTTGGAAGATGTCTTGGTTCAAGGATCCATGCTTGTGATAAGTGGATTGAGTATTCTCCAAAGAATGACTTAAACAAAAGCAACACTAACCCCTAATTCACTAACAACTAACATTTAATTTCAAGTCATTTACTTTTAATGCACTTTAATTTTTAAGCCTTATTCATTTGCCATTATTCATACCATTCAAATTGTTTACTTTTATGTCATTTTTACTTTGTCCACTTGGACCATATTTTGTGTTAGATTGTGTTTGTATATACTTGTTTGATTGTGTGGTCTTTTGACCTTAATGTACATAATAAGAACAAAAAACCCCAAAAAACATCTTGTGTGGACTGTTGGTTTAATCTGAGACTATTGTACTTAGAATTTAGGCAACACTCCCTATGCAAAGGGATTGGCCAATGCCAATTTTCATGTAACCAAGTACTTGTGAAGAACATTCATCTGATAAAACTTTGAAGATCCATTTGAGTTCATCTGCAACATGATCGTTGTGAAGCTGTTATTTTGAACCTATGACTTATGCCATCTTTGAATTCATCTGACACATGGGAAATTTTGAAGAAGATCGTGGAGTTGCTAAGCTTGGATGTGGCTATCTTTATTTGATGCCTTGCTCTTCAACTTTCTATTTGTGTATTGTTTGTTGCTTGATTCAAAAGTCCAAGGGAAATTTGGGTTTCTATATGACATTCTTGTCTAGTGGATTGCAACCCATTGGTCAAATCTTTTCAACTCTCAACTTTTAAATTTATGCTTAGAATTACTCTCTTCATCTCATCCCCAATTATTTAATTTCAAAATCTCTCCCTCCTTTTAAAATCTTCTTTGCTTGTGTTTGTTGATTTCTAAACTTTGACCATATTGCAAATTAGAATCTTTGGCCTTATGCCATTGCATTTTCAAACTCCTTTTCTTAATCAAACTTGTGAATAAACTTAACTATACTTGACTTAAAATTTCAAAAGTAAAAAAGAACTAACACTCATTCAAACCATTTTTAGACCCTTGTGCCTTTTAAACTTAAATTTTTGTTAAAAGCAATGCACTCACTTTAAAGTTGATACCACGAACTACGAGGTTTTGATCCCTCATTTTATCTTGGTACGTAAGCACAAGTCCGAAGGTCTTGTCAAACACAAAAATATAATTAATGAGTTCTTTTCTCATCCCCACACTCTTTTTCATTTGCAAACATCATTTGTACAAAAACACATATGCGCACAAGAAAGGGCTCCCTAGGAGTACCTATGACAATTTGGGTGCTAACACCTTCCCTTTGTATAACCAACACACGTTTCAGACCACTTGATCTGCCACCTCAATTAATGAAGGAGATCAAGTGGTCCACATTTTTTTCTAATTAATTGTTTTTCATTTTATTTGCCTTTATTTTCATTAATTCATATTAAATTTAATATTGATCCAAAAAATATGAGAGTTTCACCAATTTTTTTAAATAAAAGCCTCTTTCATTTTCTAAATTAAAATTATTTTTTGGATCGTTATTAATATTTTTCATGATTTAATTGATTTTTGTGAATATTTTTAATTGTTTAAAAATACTTTTAAGTTTCCAAAAATTCTGAAATTTTTTCTCCAAGGTCCTTTGACCTTGTTTGACCTATGATAAATCTCATGGCCATTTCTTTGGTGTTTTGATGAGGTTTTAGGAAATTGACCAACCATAATTTAATTTAATGCAAATTTTTATTATTTTTAATTGTTTAAATGCCAAATTAATTGTGTGGAGCTATTTTAATTGACTTTGTGAGTTTGACTTGTGTTGTTGGGCCTTGGTCAAGGTTGATTTGACTTTGCTAGGTTAAGATCATTGGATTTAGGGGATTGACGGAATGTACACTCCATCTCCCAAAATGAATGAATGATCTTAATTTGGTAAAAGTCCTCCTTTGACCAATTTGTGTTTGATCCATTCCTCCCTCCCTCTTCATCTCATTCCCCTTCTTTATCCATTCATGTCATGGACCTATGATATCTCTATATCCTAAGGCTAGTTGATTGCAAAATCAACATAAGTATGGATGAGATTAGGTCCCCCACTTTGCATATTCTTTTTGTGTGTGGTATGTTTCATGAGCATAGTCCATTATACTATGTCTCTAACATGTATTAACACCAAAATTCTATTATCCGGCTTCAAATAGTTATGACTTCTACATAAGTCCAATTACGATTGCTTAACATAGCGCTAAATTTTGACACAAAAGGCATATCATTCTAGTTAGTGAGATTGTAAGTCTCCCCTCTTTCATGGTATTGTGTGGAAACTTGACCTTTTTTCCTTCCTTTGGAAGATGTCTTGGTTCAAGGATCCATGCTTGTGATAAGTGGATTGAGTATTCTCCAAAGAATGACTTAAACAAAAGCAACACTAACCCCTAATTCACTAACAACTAACATTTAATTTCAAGTCATTTACTTTTAATGCACTTTAATTTTTAAGCCTTATTCATTTGCCATTATTCATACCATTCAAATTGTTTACTTTTATGTCATTTTTACTTTGTCCACTTGGACCATATTTTGTGTTAGATTGTGTTTGTATATACTTGTTTGATTGTGTGGTCTTTTGACCTTAATGTACATAATAAGAACAAAAAACCCCAAAAACATCTTGTGTGGACTGTTGGTTTAATCTGAGACTATTGTACTTAGAATTTAGGCAACACTCCCTATGCAAAGGGATTGGCCAATGCCAATTTTCATGTAACCAAGTACTTGTGAAGAACATTCATCTGATAAAACTTTGAAGATCCATTTGAGTTCATCTGCAACATGATCGTTGTGAAGCTGTTATTTTGAACCTATGACTTATGCCATCTTTGAATTCATCTGACACATGGGAAATTTTGAAGAAGATCGTGGAGTTGCTAAGCTTGGATGTGGCTATCTTTATTTGATGCCTTGCTCTTCAACTTTCTATTTGTGTATTGTTTGTTGCTTGATTCAAAAGTCCAAGGGAAATTTGGGTTTCTATATGACATTCTTGTCTAGTGGATTGCAACCCATTGGTCAAATCTTTTCAACTCTCAACTTTTAAATTTATGCTTAGAATTACTCTCTTCATCTCATCCCCAATTATTTAATTTCAAAATCTCTCCCTCCTTTTAAAATCTTCTTTGCTTGTGTTTGTTGATTTCTAAACTTTGACCATATTGCAAATTAGAATCTTTGGCCTTATGCCATTGCATTTTCAAACTCCTTTTCTTAATCAAACTTGTGAATAAACTTAACTATACTTGACTTAAAATTTCAAAAGTAAAAAAGAACTAACACTCATTCAAACCATTTTTAGACCCTTGTGCCTTTTAAACTTAAATTTTTGTTAAAAGCAATGCACTCACTTTAAAGTTGATACCACGAACTACGAGGTTTTGATCCCTCATTTTATCTTGGTACGTAAGCACAAGTCCGAAGGTCTTGTCAAACACAAAATATAATTAATGAGTTCTTTTCTCATCCCCACACTCTTTTTCATTTGCAAACATCATTTGTACAAAAACACATATGCGCACAAGAAAGGGCTCCCTAGGAGTACCTATGACAATTTGGGTGCTAACACCTTCCCTTTGTATAACCAACACACGTTTCAGACCACTTGATCTGCCACCTCAATTAATGAAGGAGATCAAGTGGTCCACATTTTTTTCTAATTAATTGTTTTTCATTTTATTTGCCTTGATTTTCATTAATTCATATTAAATTTAATATTGATCCAAAAAATATGAGAGTTTCACCAATTTTTTTAAATAAAAGCCTCTTTCATTTTCTAAATTAAAATTATTTTTTGGATCGTTATTAATATTTTTCATGATTTAATTGATTTTTGTGAATATTTTTAATTGTTTAAAAATACTTTTAAGTTTCCAAAAATTCTGAAATTTTTTCTCTAAGGTCCTTTGACCTTGTTTGACCTATGATAAATCTCATGGCCATTTCTTTGGTGTTTTGATGAGGTTTTAGGAAATTGACCAACCATAATTTAATTTAATGCAAATTTTTATTATTTTTAATTGTTTAAATGCCAAATTAATTGTGTGGAGCTATTTTAATTGACTTTGTGAGTTTGACTTGTGTTGTTGGGCCTTGGTCAAGGTTGATTTGACTTTGCTAGGTTAAGATCATTGGATTTAGGGGATTGACGGAATGTACACTTCATCTCCCAAAATGAATGAATGATCTTAATTTGGTAAAAGTCCTCCTTTGACCAATTTGTGTTTGATCCATTCCTCCCTCCCTCTTCATCTCATTCCCCTTCTTTATCCATTCATGTCATGGACCTATGATATCTCGATATCCTAAGGCTAGTTGATTGCAAAATCAACATAAGTATGGATGAGATTAGGTCCCCCACTTTGCATATTCTTTTTGTGTGTGGTATGTTTCATGAGCATAGTCCATTATACTATGTCTCTAACATGTATTAACACCAAAATTCTATTATCCGACTTCAAATAGTTATGACTTCTACATAAGTCCAATTACGATTGCTTAACATAGCGCTAAATTTTAACACAAAAGGCATATCATTCTAGTTAGTGAGATTGTAAGTCTCCCCTCTTTCATGGTATTGTGTGGAAACTTGACCTTTTTTCCTTCCTTTGGAAGATGTCTTGGTTCAAGGATCCATGCTTGTGATAAGTGGATTGAGTATTCTCCAAAGAATGACTTAAACAAAAGCAACACTAACCCCTAATTCACTAACAACTAACATTTAATTTCAAGTCATTTACTTTTAATGCACTTTAATTTTTAAGCCTTATTCATTTGCCATTATTCATACCATTCAAATTGTTTACTTTTATGTCATTTTTACTTTGTCCACTTGGACCATATTTTGTGTTAGATTGTGTTTGTATATACTTGTTTGATTGTGTGGTCTTTTGACCTTAATGTACATAATAAGAACAAAAAACCCCAAAAAACATCTTGTGTGGACTGTTGGTTTAATCTGAGACTATTGTACTTAGAATTTAGGCAACACTCCCTATGCAAAGGGATTGGCCAATGCCAATTTTCATGTAACCAAGTACTTGTGAAGAACATTCATCTGATAAAACTTTGAAGATCCATTTGAGTTCATCTGCAAAATGATCGTTGTGAAGCTGTTATTTTGAACGTATGACTTATGCCATCTTTGCATTCATCTGACACATGGGAAATTTTGAAGAAGATCGTGGAGTTGCTAAGCTTGGATGTGGCTATCTTTATTTGATGCCTTGCTCTTCAACTTTCTATTTGTGTATTGTTTGTTGTTTGATTCAAAAGTCCAAGGGAAATTTGGGTTTCTATATGACATTCTTGTCTAGTGGATTCCAACCCATTGGTCAAATCTTTTCAACTCTCAACTTTTAAATTTATGCTTAGAATTACTCTCTTCATCTCATCCCCAATTATTTAATTTCAAAATCTCTCCCTCCTTTTAAAATCTTCTTTGCTTGTGTTTGTTGATTTCTAAACTTTGACCATATTGCAAATTAGAATCTTTGGCCTTATGCCATTGCATTTTCAAACTCCTTTTCTTAATCAAACTTGTGAATAAACTTAACTATACTTGACTTAAAATTTCAAAAGTAAAAAAGAACTAACACTCATTCAAACCATTTTTAGACCCTTGTGCCTTTTAAACTTAAATTTTTGTTAAAAGCAATGCACTCACTTTAAAATTGATACCACGAACTACGAGGTTTTGATCCCCCATTTTATGTTGGTACGTAAGCACAAGTCCGAAGGTCTTGTCAAACACAAAAATATAATTAATGAGTTCTTTTCTCATCCCCACACTCTTTTTCATTTGCAAACATCATTTGTACAAAAACACATATGCGCACAAGAAAGGGCTCCTTAGGAGTACCTAGGACAATTTGGGTGCTAACACCTTCCCTTTGTATAACCAACCCCCTTACTTGTAATCTATGGAATTTTATTAGTTTTGATTTGAAAACTTCTTATTTTTTTGGGTTTTGTTCGTACTTCTCCCTTTTCCCTTGGAAACAATAAAAGCGCGGTGGCGACTCTGGTTTTATTGACGTCTAGCATATCCATAGCTTGATGGTCATGAATTTACCGCTACAGAAATTAAGTGGCCACTTTGCTGGGGAGTAGTCTCCAGTGGGTTTAGCTTTATTTTTTTGTGTATATATATTTGTATATTTGATATATGTATATTTGTTTGTGTGATATAATCTGCTTGTTGTACTTTGTGATCTCTTAGTGGTGAGATAAGTTCTAACCCGAACTTGAGTGCAATTAAGATAGGAGGATGGTATAGTCATGTTCGACTTGTGTGGAGTAGTCCTTAACAAATTGGCTTGAGACCCATCTACTAAGTGGAGACCCTTTTGGAGTTGGGAATGTCACACAAGTTATTTATGGTTAGACATTACTATCTCTGACTTGGGGCTCGAGAAGCTGAGGACCGTAGAACATTTAACCCATCTTGGCCTATTTAGGACGTAGTGCGGAGACTGTTCAAATGTAGACTTAATAATAGTTGTAACGCGATACTACACTCAGACGAGTTTCTCTTGAGAATATTATGCGTTGATGAGTCAGTCATCCTAACCTGTAATATCCAATAGATGGAATTAGGACTCTGGGAACTTTTTAGAACATGATCTACAGGTTTTTATTCTTAGTTCACTCCCTTGGGATGGTTCTTACCCAGACTCCATGCTCGTGACTCACAACAAACCCTTGATTCTTGGTTGATCCAATCAAGTCTTGTCAATATCAATGGAACTTCGGTGTTGATAAGATGTAAACCACAATCCACCAAAATGGATGATTGATCTTGACAATGGCTTGATTCATCCCTTGACCTTTGTTTGTTTGCCTTGTGTGTGATCCCTTATTTGTGATTGTTGCATCCATGCATTCATGCATTCATGCGCATCATGATATTCATCACACGGAATTTTCAAGGAACTGAGGTGTTATTTATAAATATTTTCAGACCATGGATTATGGACGAAGGAACACTAAGAAATATAGTTTCAAATGTCCCAACTTGAAAGACTTAAGGAAGCTAGCATCTTTTGTATTAGATCCCTTGGACTTCAAACAACGCCATGGGAAGCTTTTGTCTATCTTGTCTGTTGATGTGGTTGAAGGACTTATGAGTGTGTTAGTTCAGTTCTATGACCCTCTCTACCATTGCTTCACTTTTTGAGATTATCAGCTTGCACCTACGTTGGAGGAGTATGCCCATCTCTTGGGAATACATGTTTCTAACAAAGTGCCTTTTAGTGGATTAGAAGAGATTCCCAGATCTCATATCATTGTTGAAGCTCTTCACTTGAAGAAGTCTGAGATAGAGGCTAATTGGGTGAAGAAAGGAGGACTATTTGGGTTGACTTCTGAGTTCCTCATCAAGAAAGCCACTGATTTTGCTCAAGCCAGTAGTGTGGATGCTTTCGAAGTTATCTTTGTGCTACTCATCTATGGTTTGGCTTTGTTCCCTAACATTGACGATTTTGTTGATGCTAACGCCATTAGAATTTTCTTAATTAGGAATCATGTGCCTACTCTGTTAGGTGATATGTACTTATCTTTGCATCTAAGGAATTCTAAGGGTGGTGGAACTATCGTCTATTGTGTTCCTCTTCTGTACAAGTGGTTTATTTCGCACTTGCCTCAAACGCCTACTTTTATGGAGAACAAACAATATCTAAGGTAGTCTCAGAGACCTATGTCTCTCACTAATGATGATATAGTTTGGTATGATTCTTCATTGAGTAGCATGGAGATTATTGATTATTGTGGTGATTTCTCTAATGTACCTTTCATTGGTACACAAGGAGGAATTAACTACAACCCTGCTTTGGCTCGTCATCAACTTGGGTTTCCCTTGAGAGACAAACCTAATAACACTTTGTTAGAAGGTCTTTTATATCAAGAGGGTAAATATCCCCAACATTTGAAGCAGAAGATGGTGCATGCTTGGCATAATGTGCATAGGAAAGGAAGATCCGAGCTTGGTCCGTGCAATTGTGTAGCTTTGGAAGCTTACACTCTTTGGGTGAAGAAGAGAGCTATGGAGTTGAAGATGTCGTATGCTTATGAAAGACCTATGTCTATGTTTGTGGTTGAGCCCTTAACTCTCCCTAACCAAGATATAGAGGAGTTGGAAGACGCGCTCTCCAGGATTAAGCGAGAGAATGATATGTGGGAAGAGCGTTTCCATGCTTTAAGCCAAAAGCATGAGGAGTTGCAGCTTGAGTCTAAGGACAAAGATGCACTTATTGAGCTACTTGAAGATCGAGTGACGAAGAGACTAAGAGAGCCGGAGGTTTCATCTTCCTCTAGTATGCCTCAGCCTTCCGTTGCTTCGAAGAAGATTATTGATCAGCGTGTCCTCGAGAAGACTCAGATGAAGGCTTCTTTTGAGACCGAGATTCGGTGCATTCGAAGGAAGTACGCGCCTACATCCATATATTCTGACGTTGTTGTTAGGGATCCTTAGGATGACTAGTCTCCTTTTATCTTGTATTTTTCATATGGTTTCTAAAATTATACTCAGTGTAATCCTTCCAATTCTATATATAAAAGAGTTTTTTTTATGGTCATATCAAATTGTTACAATTATTGTTAAATATACATGTATTTGCAAATAATATAGTAAGTTCCTTGATAGTAAAAATAACAATCAAGCATTGCATTTCATGCATCATTCGCATAAGTAGGTTTCTCTTTCGCTAGATGTCTCATTGGTGTTTCTTTTGTGCTTCAACCAAGCCGACTCATCGATATAATACCCGTGCGAATCGCTCAAGGATTATGGAGCATCTTGAACAAGAGAACAGAGACCTGAAGGATGAGATTGCTCTTCTGACTGCCATGATGGAGTCAGTCCTAGCTGCTCAGAGCTAGTCTTCTCCAACGCCTGCAACTCCTCCTCCTTAAAGGACTGTCATTTCAGAGGTGGCTACCTCTACCGTTCCTACAACCGTTGCTCACTTTGCACCCAACATGCCTGCCGGAATTTCGTGGGGAATGCCTCTGAATTTTGTGCCTGAAGGCTTTGCGCCTACTTTTGCTTCCATGCCGGCATCTAGCCCGATCATGTCTATACCTCCACCAGTTGTGCATACTCTACCCCGTGTAGAAGACACCATCTATCATTCTGAGTCGTCTGAGGGCCCTGATGTGTATGAAAAGATGGACGAGATGAAGGACCAATTCCTTGAGCTGCGTAAGGAATTGAAAACTTTGAGGGGTAAGGATATGTTTGGGAAGAGTGCTGCGGAACTTTGTTTGGTTCCAAATGTGAAGATCCCGGTGAAGTTCAAAGTGCCTGACTTTGAAAAATACAAGGGGAATACCTGTCCACTCAGTCATTTGGTGATGTATGCCAGAAAGATGTCTACTCAAACCGATAATGATCAATTGTTGATCCATTATTTTCAAGACAGCTTGACCGGTGCCGCTCTGAGGTGGTACATGGGATTGGATAGTGCGAGCATCCACACATTCAATGATTTGGGCGAAGCATTCGTGAAGAAGTACAAGTATAATGTTGATATGGCTCCAGATAGAGACCAGTTGAGATCATTGTCTCATGAGGATAAGGAGACACTCAAGGAGTATGCGCAAAGATGGAGAGAGCTTGTCGCTCAGATTACCCTTCCTTTGGAAGAAAAGGAGATGACCAAAAAATTTCTCAAGACCCTGAGCTCATTTTACTATGAGCGGATGATCGCCAGTTCCCCCAGTGATTTCACCGAGATGGTGAACATGGGGATGAGGCTCGAAGAAGGTTTCCGAGAGGGACGACTATCTAGAGAGGAAGTGTCATCCAACAAGAGATATGGTAATAATTTCAGTAAGAAGAAAGAGAGTGAAGCTAATGCAGTTTCAGTTGGGGGGCAAAAGAGGCCTCACGTAAGAAGAAATCAACCATCCCGTCAACATCATCATCAAGTATCATAAGTCATTCCAGTATTTTCAGCTAATCAGTCAACACCAATTCAACAACAACGTCAACAACAACAACCACAACAACGAACAAACACCTACAACAACAACAATACCAACAATCATCAACAACCAAATTTTGAGAGGAAGAAGGTCTCTTTTGACCCAATTCCGATGACATACACAGAGTTATATCCGTCTTTGGTTCTCAAGAACCTGTTGCAACCATGAAATCCTCCACAAATCCCTACACCACTTCCATGGTGGTACAAACCCGAACTCCGTTGTGCTTTTCATCAAGGAGCTCCCAGTCACGATATTGAGAATTTCTACCCCCTCAAGTATGAAGTCCATAAGCTGGTTAAGAGTGGAATGGTGTCTTTTGAAGACCGTGCACCGAATGTCAAAGATAACCCACTACCTGCCCATGGGAATTCATCTGTTAATATGGTGGACGATTATCCTGGCGAGTTCAAGGTATTTGATGTACACTTCATAAGAAGGTCCTTGGTGACGATGCACAAGGATATTTGATTGGTTAGTGATTGTGAGCATGATCATGATGGTTGTGCTATTTGCAGTGTTAACCCCCGAGGTTGTATGGTTGTGAAGAGAGACATCCAAAGGTTGATGGATGAAGGCTTGATTTAGATTGTTCAATCCCGTCATATAGATGACGATGTCAATGTTATAGTCCCGGTTTTTAAAACTCCTGAGAGAGTGGTTATTCAGTATGATAGCAGCAACAGTAACAATGTCAGCAACAGATCGGTATCGCCGTTGGTTATACGGTTAGTGGGTCCAGTCCCGTATACATCCGATAAGGCTGTCCCATATCAGTATAATGCTACTATGTTGGAGAATGGTCAAGAGGTTCCTTTACCTATGACCAATTCTATTGTGAGCATAGCTGATGTTACCAAGGTGGCCCGCAGTGGTCGTGTGTTTGGGTCGGTGTTCCCAAAGAACATGGAGGATTTATCTGGAAATAAGAAAGTTGAAGTACCAGCAGTAGAGTCTGTTAGCGCTCCAAGGTGTCAGTATGGTGAATCCAGCGGCTTGAAGCCTAATGATGATGATGAGGTACTCAGACTGATTAAGAAGAGCGAATTTAACATGGTGGAGCAGTTGCTCCAAACCCCCTCGAAGATCTCAGTACTGTCTCTGTTAATGAACTCATAAGCGCACAGAGAAGCACTACAAAAAGTTCTAGAGCAAGCGTATGTGGAACATGATGTTACAGTGGATCAGTTCGATCATATTGTGGCTAACATCACGTTCTGCAATAATCTCAGTTTCTATGATGAAGAACTCCCCGAGGAGGGTAGAAATCATAATTTGCCTCTGCACATCTCGATGAATTGTAAAGATGACGCTCTGTCAAATGTGTTAGTAGACACCGGGTCCTTATTAAATGTACTTCCAAAGTCGACTTTGTCCAGGTTGTCATACCAAGGAGCGCCTATGAGATATAGTGGCGTGATCGTCAAAGCTTTTGATGGTTCGTGCAAGACTGTGATTGGCGAAGTGGACCTCCAAGTGAAGATAGAGTCGAGTGACTTCCAAATTACTTTTCAAGTAATGGATACCCATCCGGCCTATAGCTGCTTATTGGGAAGGCCATGGATTCATGAGGCAGGAGCCGTTAATTCAACGTTGCATCAAAAGCTGAAGTTTGTCAAGAATGGGAAGCTTGTTATTATTGGCGGGGAGAAAGCGTTGTTGGTCAGCCACCTGTCATCTTTATCTTATGTTGAAGCTGAGGATAGGGTTGGAACTCCGTTCCAGGCCTTATCTATTGCTAAAGAAAAGAGAGTTGGGGCACCCATGTCCTCATTCAAAGATACATTGAAGATTGTTGAAGAGGGTCAGTCAGATCGGTGGGGGCAGATGGTAGAGGTCTCTGACAACAAGAGCATACCCGAATTGGGTTTCCAACGAGGTTCACTAGTGGTTAGATCTGGAGATGTGCAACTCAGTTTCCATAGTGGAGGGTTCATTCATTGTAATGAATAACACTTAATTGTTGTGCTAGAGAATGATGAAGATGAATACTACACCAATTTTGTGACGCATGGAAAAGCTTGCGACAATTGGATTGCTGTTGATATTCTTGTTATTATGTATCGATCTAAGTAATTGCTTTTATTTGTTTTGAAAATCCTTCTCCTATGCCTAAGGGAGAAGTGAACATTGTTTGGGCATTTTCAAATTTGGTCATGAATAAAATATAATTCTATTCATCCACATCTATGATGTTTTGTTTTTACTTTTTGCTTTATTCTGAAAATGGTAATCACAAAAAACATAAATAAACAATAAATTATCCATCTGCATAATATTTGGTCACATATCACTTCTCTAAAATCAAAAATCAAATCATTATGCAGGTTGGTTTCTAACCCCATTGAATACAATGATCCTTCTCCTTCTCCAAATTTTGAATTCCCTATGTTTGAGGCTGAGGAAGAAAGTGATGAAGAAGTAAGTGATGAATTGTATCATCTTCTTGAGCATGAAGGAAAATCCATTCAGCCATTCGAAGAGCAGATTGAGTTAGTCAACTTGGGTTTCGAGGGTGACGTGAAGGAAGTCAAGATTGGGTCTCGACTGTGTCCAGATGTCAAGAAGGGGTTGGTTGATCTTCTCGGAGAGTATTCAGATATGTTTGCTTGGTCCTATCAAGACATTCCTGGTTTGGATTATGAGATTGTGGAGCATAAATTTCCGTTGAAGCCAGAATGCCCGCCAGTCAAGCAGAAGTTGAGGAGAACTCATCCTGATATGGCAGTAAAGATTAAAGAAGAAGTGCAGAAGCAGATTGACACCGGTTTCCTTGTTACCGCTGAATATCCGCAGTGGGTGGCCAATATTGTACCTGTTCCGAAGAAGGATGTAAAAGTCCGTATGTGCGTTGATTATAGAGATTTGAACAAAGTTAGTCCGAAAGATGCTTTCCCTCTACCACACATTGATATGTTGGTAGACAATACAACTAAATTCAAAGTCTTTTCGTTTATGGATGGATTTTCCGGTTATAATCAGATTAAGATGGCACCCGAATATATGGAGAAGACCATATTCATTACACCCTGGGGAACATTCTGTTATAGAGTGATGTCTTTCGGTTTAAAGAATGCTAGTACAACTTACCAAAGAGAAATGACTACTCTTTTTCATGATATGATGCATAAAGAGATTGAAGTCTATGTTGATGACATGATTGCTAAATATATTGATGAAGAGGAACATGTTGAGCATTTGTTGAAGCTATTCCAGCATTTGAGGAAGTATAAACTCCGCTTGAATCCCAATAAGTGTACTTTTGGTGTTCATTTTGGTAAGTTGTTGGGCTTTATTGTCAACGGGAAGGGTATTGAAGTTGATCCTGCCAAGGTCAAAGCAATACAAGAGATGCCTATCCCCAAAACTGAGAAGCAAGTCATAGGTTTTCTCTGTCGCTTGAATTATATCTCAAGATTCATTTCACAGGTGATTTCCACATTTGCGCCTATGTACAAGCTTCTTCAGAAAGACCAGTCTTGTGATTGGACCGAAGATTGCCAGAAAACTTTTGACAATATCAAAGAGTATCTGCTTGAACCTCTGATTCTGTCTCCGCCTGTGGAAGGAAAACCATTGATCATGTATTTGACTATGCTTGAAGAGAGTATAGGTTGTGTTCTAGGTCAGCAAGATGAGACTGGAAAGAAAGAGTTTGTTATTTACTACCTCAGTAAGAAGTTCACTGACTGTGAGACTCGGTATTCTATGCTTGAGAAATCTTGTTGCGCATTGGCTTGGGATGCTAAGCGTTTGCGTTAGTATATGTTGAATCATACCACTTGGTTGATATCAAAAATGGATCCAATCAAGTATATATTTGAGAAGCCTACTTTAACCGGGAGGATTGCCCGTTGCCAGATGTTTTTATCAGAGTATGATATCGAATACCGATCTCAGAAAGAAATCAAAGGTAGTGTCTTGGCTGACCATTTGGCTCACCAACCGATCGAAGATTATCAATTAGTATAATATGATTTTCCTGGTGAAGATATCTTGTACTTGAAAATGAAAGAATGTGATGAACCATTTCTTGAAGAAGGGCCAGAGCCTGGTTCCCGTTGGGGCATGGTATTTGATGGAGCTGTTAATCAGTATGCTAATGGCATTGGGGTAGTAATTATTACTCCTCAAGGCACGCATTTTCCATTTACAACTAGATTAACTTTCAAGTGTACAAATAATATGGCAGAATATGAAGGTTGCATTATGGGGCTTGAAGAGGCCATTGATCTCAGAATCAAGTATTTAGACGTCTATGGAGATTCATCCTTGGTTGTGAATCAGATCAAAGATGAATGGGAGACGAATCAACCCGGTTTGATACCATATAAAGATTATGCGAGGAGGATTTCAACTTTCTTTACAAAGGTTGAGTTTCATCATACCCCTCGAGATGAGAACCGGATGGCAGATGCTCTTGCAACTTTAGCTTTGATGACTATGGTGAAATTCTGGAATGAAGTTCCTAATCTGACTATAATGCATCTTGATAGGCCAAATCATGTATTTGCTATTGAAGAGGTCAAAGACGAAAAGCCATGGTATTTTGATATCAAGTGTTTTCTCCAAAGTCAGATTTACTCGCATGGGGCAACTTTGAAAGATAAGAAGACTTTGAGAAGATTAGTCGGCAATTTCTACCTGAATGGTGATGTGTTATACAAGAGGATCTTCGATATGGTTTTGCTTAGATGCGTGGATAGACACGAAGCAGGCTTGTTGATGATTGAAGTCCATGAAGGTTCCTTTGGTACTCATTCCAATGGACATGCAATGGCAAAGAAGATGTTGCGAACAGGTTACTATTGGCTGACAATGGAATCTGACTGTTGTAAGTTTATGAAGAAATGCCATAAATGTCAAATATGTGCGGATAAGATTCATGTTCCTCCGAGACTGTTGAACGTCATTTCCTCCCCATGGCCCTTCTCCATGTGGGGAATTGATATGATTGGCATGATTGAGCCTAAAGCGTCGAATGGACATTGTTTCATTTTGGTGGCTATTGATTACTTCACAAAGTGGGTTGAAGCGGCATCGTATGTAAATGTAACAAGAAAGTTATTGTGAGGTTTATCAAGAACCAAATTATATGTCGTTATGGTGTGCCAAGTAAGATCATTACTGATAATGGATCGAACTTGAATAACAATATGGTGGAAGCTCTTCGCAAGGACTTCAAAATTGCACATCATAATTCTTCTCCCTACAGACCTAAGATGAATGGGGTTGTTGAAGCTGCAAATAAGAACATCAAGAAGATTATTCAGAAGATGGTTGTAACGTACAAGGATTGACATGAGATTCTCCCATTTTCTTTGCACGGGTATCGTACATCCATCCGCACTTCAACAGGGGCAACCCCTTTCTCTCTTGCATATGGAATAGAAGTTGTGCTCCCAGTAGAGGTTGAGATCCCATCATTGCGTGTGCTGATGGAAGCCAAGTTGACTGAGGCTGAATGGTGTCAAACCAGGTATGATCAGTTGAATTTGATTGAAGAGAAAAGGTTGACTTCTATGTGTCATGGTTAGTTATACCAGCAGAGAATGAAGAAGGCTTTTGATAAGAAGGTCAAACCTCGTGTTTTCAGAGAAGGTGACCTTGTGCTCAAGAAAATATTATCTTTCAAACCAGATTCTATGGCCAAATGGACTCCTAATTATGAAGGCACATATGTTGTTAAGAGAGCCTTTTCAGGCGGTGCTTTGATTCTTACAACTATG
The DNA here is from genome assembly GCF_024323335.1 of Lathyrus oleraceus. Lineage (NCBI taxonomy): Eukaryota > Viridiplantae > Streptophyta > Magnoliopsida > Fabales > Fabaceae > Lathyrus > Lathyrus oleraceus. The sequence continues at coordinate 394,205,095 of NC_066584.1, forward strand.
GATGGTGAAGAGTTCATGCGTCATGTGAACGCGGATGCAGTCAAGAAATACTTTGCCTAAAAAGAAAATAACATCTCGCTAAGTTAAAAACCTGAAAGGGTGGCTTAGGCAAAAAAGAGCGTCTCGGTGGATCGAAAACCCGAAAGGGCGGTCCAGGCAAAAATTAGAGACATAAAACAGAAAAATTATCCCGATAAATTGAGTACCCCACCTTGGAGCAATTTATGCAAAAATTAGGGATTAAGGCAAGTAACTGCATCCTACTGATCTTCAGATTCGAAGACGTTCTTGAGCACAACGGTCGGTTTTGATTTATCGTCCCCAGTAGCGGTCAAGAACACAATGGATATCAGGAGTTGGTAAAAGGATTAGTGATCATTGTATTCAATGTAACCCTTTTCCATGTAAATTACCATTTTCAACATTGTAAAGATCTATGGAGTTTTGTCATTGACGGGCTACCATTCTATCAAATAAAGTTGAGCTTTTTATCCAATTGTTTATACTCTTATTTAATTCAGCCAAATAGTTTTAAATTTTGTTATGATCATCTTGAAAATTAAATTTTTAGTCAAAATCATATTTTCCTAAACATATAAAAGCATTTAATTTTTAAGAAATCGATTTCATTTAAAAGGAATATCAACAATGATTCGAAAGTAGTAAAGCCTTAAGTGTGGAACATTATTGGTTCTCCCCAAAGCAGTAGGTACGATTTCTCTTTCATCCCCGACAACATTATTCAGCACCCGGTGTTTATTGATCTCTCCAGGCGGTTAATTATCCGTTGTCCTCAGCTGAGTGGGTGTTTCTTCCCCAACCTAGTTTATATTTATTCTTCAGCGGAATGCGGATATTTCGTTACAGCAATTCGCATGGTTCCGACATGACTTTGGTTTCCCTACTAGTCGCAATCAGATTCGCTCCTAGTCAAAGTTTCCTCCTGGTTTCTAAGTAACTATTTGTGTTTATCCCCTGCAGGGTTGTCTCCCATTTGATGTGGTGTTGACCTGAAATTCCCCGCAAAATCGGTAATATTTTCCTCAGCAGATCTCCTCCTTCCCCAGTTAGGGTTGAGCCTTTGGGATGTTGATCTCTCTTTTCTCCAGCAGTTGTTTCCATCTTTTGTGGATTGGCCGAGAATTATATCGATGATTGAAATCTGCGACATCTTTGTATCCTTTGAGATCGTTTTGTCAGCATAATCACCATATATACATATACGTACACATATATGCATTCATATAACTTCATTTTTGCCCTTGTTAATTCATTCTTGTAATTTTTATTCTCTGTTATGGTGGTACTTTATCCCCGTACAAATTTGGTGTGTCTGTCCTCCTTCAATTGTAGAGTGTCAGCCCCTTAAACAGAAATGTTTTAACCTTTCTCCTTTCCCCACTGAGTTATTTCCTCACGGATGATTAGTATTTCAGCCTCCCCCTAGTTGATTATCTGGATGGAACCGCTCCCCTTGAGTTATACCCTCATTAGGCTGAGTCTTGTTTGACCGTTTCTTTCTAGATCTTACCTAGATAGATACTTTTGTTCCCCTAAGAGTTTATTACCCAGTAACTGGTAGTATTCTTCTTAGATGGCGATTTGTTACTTCTTGCCCAATACCTGGAAAAAGTAACTCCTTTTTATCCCCAGCAAATTTGTTTTCACGTTTCCCCAGGAAGTATATCCTTGATATGTTCATCCTAACCGGTGACAGATATGTTCTTTCCCTACTTTGAGTCTATCCTTGATATGTTCATCCTAACCGATGACAGATATTCTCATCTTTGGTATTCTACCCAATAAAAAGGTAGTTGTAATCCCTATTTTATTTCCTAGAGAGTTAATCCTTGATATGTTCATCCTAACCGATGACGGGTTTTCTCCTCTTTGCGGTCTTCTGCCCAGTAACCGGTAGTTGTAAATCCTGCTTTTTCTCTATCCTTGATATGTTCATCCCAACCGGTGATGGATATTCTTTTTGATGGTATTCTATCCAGCATTCGATAGATGTAATTCCTACTCGTGTTGTTCAGGTGGTTTATCCTTGATATGTTCATCCTAACCGATGACAGGTATCCTCATTAACATCCCCGGGCAAGTCTATCCTTGATATGGTCATCTTAACTGATGACGGATTTTCTTTCCTTTGAGTATATCCTTGATATGTTCACTTTAACCAGTGACGAATACTCTCTCCCTTTGGTCTTCTGCCCAGTAACCGATAGTTGTAAATCCTATTTTCAGCTTTTTCCCAGCAAGTCTATTCTTACCCAGTAACCGATAATGAATTCACCTCCTGGCGACCCTCAGTGAGTCATCATTGATATAATTACCCTAACCGGTAACCGAGGTCCTCTCTGATAGATTTTATTATCCCTAGCAGGTAGTGGATAATATATTTTTGCTCCTCCTGTGATGAAGTTTATTCCTTCCCCAATTGAGTTGAGTGCGTATTTCCTTAGTGAAATCATTTTTCCTGCATGGTTCGAGTATTTCAGTTTTACTCTGATCTACCGGTTCCCCTGCAGACGTTCCTTTTCTTTCCCGGCTGAGTCTTTCCATTTTTATGGAATTCCTCTAGTCCCCCAGCAGTTTTTAAGTCGTAGACTGGCCTACGCATAACTCTTTATCCCCCTAGAGTCTTTGTGATTACCATTGATGTAGCGCGCTGACTCGTGTGTTTGGTGGAACACGTGTTTCAGACCACTTGATCTGCCACCTCAATTAATGAGGGAGATCAAGTGGTCCACGTTTTTTCTGATTAATTGATTTTCATTTTATTTCCTTTATTTTCATTAATTCATACTAAATTTAATATTGATCCAAAAAATATGAGAGTTTCACCAAATTATTAAAAATAAAATCCTCTTACATTTTCTAAATTGAAATTATTTTTTGGATCATTATTAATATTTTTCATGATTTAATTGATTTTTGCGAATATTTTTAATTGTTTAAAAATACTTTTAAGTTTCCAAAAATTCTGAAATTTTTTCTCTAAGGTCCTTTGACCTTGTTTGACCTATGATAAATCTCATGGCCATTTCTTTGGTATTTTGATGAGGTTTTAGGAAATTGACCAACCATAATTTAATTAATTGCATATTTTTATTATTTTTAATTATTTAAATACCAAATTAATAGTGTGGAGCTATTTTAATTGACTTTGTGAGTTTGACTTGTGTTGTTGGGCCTTGATCAAGGTTGATTTGACTTTGCTAGGTTAAGATCATTGGGTTTAGGGGATTGATGGAATGTACATTCCATCTCCCAAAATGAATGAATGATCTTAATTTGGTAAAAGTCCTCCTTGGACCAATTTGTGTTTGATCCATTCCCTCCTCCCTCTTCATCTTATTCCCCTTCTTTATCCATTCATGTCATGGACCTATGATATCTCTATATCCTAAGGCTAGTCGATTGCAATATCAACATAAGTATGGATGAGATTAGGTTCCCCACTTTGCATATTCTTTTTGTGTGTGGTATGTTTCACGAGCATAGTCCATTATACTATGTCTCTAACATGGATTAACACCAAAATTCTATTGTCCGGCCTCAAGTAGTTGTGACTTCTACATAAGTCCAATTATGATTGCTTAACATAGCGCTAAATTTTGACACAAAAGACATAACATTCTAGTTAGTGAGATTGTAAGTCTCCCCTCTTTCATGGTATTGTATGGAAACTTGACCTTTTTTCCTTCCTTTGGGAGATGTCTTTGTTTAAGGATCCATGCTTGGGATAAGTGGGTTGAGTGTTCTCCAAATAATGACTTCAAAAAAAGCAAAGCAAAAGCAACACTAACCCCTAATTCACTAACAACTGACATTTAATTTCAAGTCATTTACTTTTAATGCACTTTAATTTTTAAGCCTTATTCATTTGCCATTATTCATACCATTCAAATTGTTTACTTTTATGTCATTTTTACTATGTCCACTTGGACCATATTTTGTGTTAGATTGTGTTTGTATATACTTGTTTGATTGTGTGGTCTTTTCACCTTAATGTACATAATAAGAACAAAAAACCCTAAAAAACATCTTGTGTGGACTGTTGGTTTAATCTGAGACTATTGTACTTAGAATTTAGGCAACACTCCCTATGCAAAGGGATTGGCCAATGCCAATTTTCATGTAACCAAGTACTTGTGAAGAACATTCATCTGATACAACTTTGAAGATCCATTTGAGTTAATCTGCAATATGATCATTGTGAAGTTGTTATTTTGAACCTATGACTTATGCCATCTTTGAATTCATCTGACACATGGGAAATTTTGAAGAAGATCATGGAGTTGCTAAGCTAGGATGTGGCTATCTTTATTTGATGCCTTGCTCTTCAACTTGCTATTTGTGTATTGTTTGTTGCTTGATTCAAAAGTCCAAGGGAAATTTGGGTTTCTATATGACATTCTTGTCTATTGGATTGCAGCCCATTGGACAGATCTTTTCAACTCTCAACTTTTAAATGTATTATTAGGATTAGTCTCTTCATCTCATCCCCACTTCTTTAATTTCAAAATATCTCCCTCCTTTTAAAGTCTTCTTTGCTTGTGTTTGTTGATTTCTAAACTTTGACCATATTGCAAATTAGAAACTTTGACCTTATGCCATTGCATTTTCAAACTCCTTTTCTTAATCAAACTTGTGAATAAACTTAACTATACTTCACTTAAAATTTCAAAAGTCAAAAAGAACTAACCCTCATTCAAACCATTTTTAGACCCTTGTGCCTTTTAAACTTAAATTTTTGTTAAAAGCAACGCACTCACTTTTAAATTGATACCACGAACTACGAGGTTTTGATCCCTCATTTTATGTTGGTACGTAAGCACAATTCCGAAGGTCTTGTCAAACCCAAAAATATAATTAATGAATTCTTTTCTCATCCCCACACCCTTTTTCATTTGCAAACATCATTTGTACAAAAACACATATGCACACAAGAAAGGGATCCCTAGGAGTACCTAGGACAATTTGGGTGCTAACACCTTCCCTTTGTATAACCAACCCCCTTACGTGTAATCTATGGAATTTTATTAGTTTTGATTTGAAAACTTCTTATTTTTTTGGGTTTTTTTCGTACTTCTCCCTTTTCCCTTGGAAACTATAAAAGCGCGGTGGCGACTCTGGTTTTATTGACGTCTAGCTTATCCATAGCTTGATGGTCATGAATTTACCGCTATAGAAATTAAGTGGCCACTCTGTTGGGGAGTAGTCTCCAGTGGATTTAGCCTACTTTTTGTGTGTATATATATTTGTATATTTGATATATGTATATTTGTTTGTGTGATATAATATGCTTGTTGTACTTGGTGATCTCTGAGTGGTGAGATAAGTTCTAATCCTAACTTGCGTGCAATTAAGATAGGAGGATGGTGTAGTCATGTTCGACTTGTGTGGAGTAGTCCTTAACAAGTTAGCTTGAGACCCATCTACTCAGTGGAGACCCTTTTGGAGTTGGGAATGTCACACAAGTTATTTGTGGTTAGGCATTGTTATCTCTGACTTGGGGCCCGATAAGCTGAGGACCGTAGAACATTTAACCCATCTTGGCCTATTTTGGACGTAGTGCGGAGACTGTTTAAGTGTAGACTTGATAACAGTTGTTACGCAATACTACACTCAGACGAGTTTCTCTTGAGAATATTATGCGTTGGTGAGTCAGTCATCCTAACCTGTAATATCCGATAGATGGAATTAAGACTCTGGGAACTTTTTAGAATATGATCTACAGGTTTTTTATCCTTAGCTCACTCCCTTGTGATGGTTCTTACCCAAACTCCAATCAAGTCTTATCAATATTAATGGAACTTGGGTGTTGATAAGGTGTAAACCACAATCCACCAAAATGGATGATTGATCTTGACAATGGCTTGATTTATCCTTTGACCTTTGTTTGTTTACCTTGTGTATGATCCCTTATCTGTGATTGCTGCATTCATGTATTCACGCACATCATATCATTCATCACAAGAAAAATAACTTCAAGGAACTAAGGTTTTATTTGAAAATACTTTCAGACCATGGATTGTGGACGAAGGAACACTAAGAAGTACGATTTCAAATGTCCTGACTCGAAAGAGCTAAGGAAGTTGTCATCCTTTGTATTAGATCCCTTGGACTTCAAGCCACTTCATGGGAAGCTTCTGTCTGTTTTATCCGCTGGTGTAGTTGAAGGACTCTTGAGTGTGTTGGTCCAGTTTTATGATCCTCTCTATCGTTGCTTCACTTTTCCTGATTATCAGCTTGTGCCTACGTTAGAGGAGTATGCCCATCTCTTGGGAATACTTGTTTATGACAATGTGCCTTTTAGTGGATTGGAGGAGATTCCCAGATCTCATCTTATAGCTAAAGCTCTTCATCTGAAGAAATCTGAGATTGAGGCTCATTGGGTGAAGAAAGGAGGAATGTTTGGGTTGAATTCTGAGTTTCTCATAGGGAAAGCTATTGTTTTTGCTTAAGCCGGTAGTATGGATGCTCTTGAAGATATCTTTGTATTGCTCATCTATGATCTAGCTTTGTTCCCTAACATTGACAGTTTTGTTGATGTTAACGCCATTAGAATCTTCTTGATTGGGAATCCTGTTCCAACTTTGTTGGGTGATATGTACTTCTCTTTGCATTTGAGGAATTCTAAAGGTGGTGGGACTATTGTGTGATGCGTTCCTCTTCTGTACAAGTGGTTTATCGTGCACTTGCCTCAGAAGCCTGCTTTTGTGGAGAATAAGCAATGTCTACAGTGGTCTTAGAGACTTATGTCCCTCACTAATGATGATATTGTTTGGTATGATTCTACCTTGAGTAGTGTGAATCTTATAGATAGTTGCGGTGAATTCTCTAAGGGAGTAGAAAGTATTAATGCACTAGTAATCATATTTGACAGGATGTTCATACATGTTACCTATCATTGTGCACTTTGTTTTCTGAATAGGAGTAACACACACATTCTTTGAATAGGATGGCTCACCAGTATATCTAACACATTTCATATTTGTTATGTGAGTAGTGAAAGTCATAACACTATTTTCTTGATTAGATCCACCTTTTTATCTAACTTATCATCAGTGACATTGTAGATTTTTATGTGTTTCCATATAAAACTTGAGCATTCAGCTTGAATATGTCCAAAGCCTCTGCATTTAAGATATTAGATTCCTTTTCCTCTATAAGAATAATTGAGATTTTGTCTTTCACCATCTTTTCCTTTTGCTGAAAGTTACACCTGTTGAAGTTGTAATGTTGATTGTCCTTGACATTTGTATGGACATTATTCCCATATCTCTTGACCAGTATTGTAATTACATTTCTCAAGACCTTATCAAACTTGATATTTCCTCCAGTTTCATATTCTACTTGGTCTAAACAATCTTCATAATTCTCTTTAGCTACAGTATTTGGAGGATTCTTAGAACCATCAAGAATTATTGATTGATGAACTAATCCTCCTTCTTTAACATTTTCCTTCTTGAATAGAATAAGAACGCTAAAACACATTCAAACAGAACAGGGTTCCTACTTTGATGCCAATTGAAATTATGTTCTTCAGATGGAAATATGTAAAACACAATGTCTGACATAATGTGTATGACAAGATAATTATGTAGCACACATAATAAAAGAAAAATATAAATAAACACATGAATTCATAACTCAGTTTGATGAAAAATAACCTACTTCTAGAGGAAGTTAACCCAATGAAAGGAAATTCACTCTTAATAGTCAGAAGTGCAAATTAGTCTTAGTTGAACCCTCCTGGTTCAATGCCTCTTTTCCTAATAATACCTATGAATTTCTATTAAGGACTCCCTATATAAAGAAATCCACTCTTAATTTTTAGATGTACAATAAGTCTTATATGAACTCACTTTGTTCAATTCCACTTTCCTAATACTACTCGTGAAGATTCAATCAGGACTCATATTGAATCCGGGACACCTCTCATTTTAACTCAAACACTCTCTCAAGTGTTTTGATAATTAAAATAGTATAAGAATGATGAAATGAAGTTACAACTCAAATACTTTATTCCTTAATATAGGAAGTAAACTCAAGAATAGAGTATTACAAAACAAATACAAGACTCAAATAAACATTCCTGTAGAGTAGATATTTTCTCTAAAGGTCTAAATCTTCAAAGTGGAGATTCCTCCTTAAATAACCACCACAAATCAACAATAAATCCCAATAGGGTTTTGTTATGAATTCATTCGGAATCTCAAAAGTGAAAGGGATCAATCTTTGATAATGGTTGATTGCAAATCTTAATTGATCAAATTTGAATTTCTCCATATTAGAAACTTCATTAAATTTATTTGAGATTAAACTTTCCCAAAATTGCAAATTACCAATCAAATATTCATTGTTTTAAGATTCTTGATTGATATAAGTCTTGAACAAATAAGAACATCAAATGCAATCTTGCTACAAATAAATATATTCCAAATCCAAACACGTTGCTAACACACTTAAATCTATGATATAACAGAAAGGGAAACAAATTTTGAAAGGAAGAGATACACCTTAATTAATCGTGCACTCCAAGCAAATAACCCGTGACATGTTGAGACGAGATGTCTGAACATTATGTACAATAACTTGCTTTCTCCAAACAACAAATTTTGAATCTTCATTAAACAATTCCAATATTGTCTTTACTTGACATAAATGGGAATTCTAATCTCTCAATTAACGGGTTCAAAACATAATATCTTTCCAAAACATAAATGCACTATAATTTATCTTTAATAGTAATTTGAGATCTTCTAATTAAATGACAATGCAAATTTTCTCATTAAGTACAATTTTTTTTAATAAATGCAAATCCAAATATCTTGTTTAAACCATATTCAATTAAGATCTTCTCCAAATAAATATATATTTTAATAAAATCTTTTCCGAACTTATTTGGATTAAAATAATTCTTAACTTCAATAGACTTTTGGAAGAATTAAAACTAAAACAAATATTGAATAAAATCTAAAGTGACTCAGAACCCAATATGAGTAGGACGCGCATAATTATGTCACACAACACGGGAAAAACATCTTGCTCAACAAGTTGCTTACATAACTTTCCAGTCAAATATTTCTTTCAAAGAAAACTTTAGTAGAATCTTGGACTAAACAAACCTAAACCAAATCTTGTAATAATCGCTAGAATCAAACACAAAATCAAAAGAGCCAAGATGTTCTCAACAACTTTCACGACATCTTAGTTTCCATTTTTCCTATAAAAATAAACCAATCCAAATGTAATAACACTTCCGAACAAAATTTGAACAAATTTTCACATTAGTATTTGCACGAGTCTTTGCATGAATCTTTAGAGGTTTCTCTAGTTATTTCTTTATAAGTTATTATAGCTTCTTCATATGATGCATCAAACTTTTCAAATGTTGGAATAAACTTTGATATGTTGATCTTCTTGATAAACCTTCTCCAAAGTTTTTCTCTAATGACGTTTATTCATAGGATATTTCATTTAAAGTAATATTTCTTTCAAATGATATCTCAGGTGTTTCTTTGTAAATATCTTTTGATGAAGATGAAGAAAAAGGTGCTTACTCTTTGGATATATTATAATTTCAGTCCTCATCTTTAAGAAATTGAGTTAGCTCTTATAGATTTTTGATGATTTCCTTTTTGTTCGATCTTTCCTAAAGTTCTTCACAAATATTTCTTTCCTCGAAGTCAATCACTTAATAAAAAATTTGACACCAGTTATTAAATCTTGTATATCTATTATATGAAAACTGTCTGAGATTAAAACCAATATTTAAGAACCAAACTTTACTTGTACTTGGTATCGCATTTTCTTGGACGCATAAGTCTACCCCGTTCTATTTTAGTTGGAACTTCATGGATTTTCTTAAGGGTGTCCCACACTTGTTTGGTTGTGTTACAGTTACAAGTATGATATAACTCTCTAAGGGTGTCCCACACTTCTACTGCTTCATTATTTATTAAATGAATAGGGGGAAAAAGAACCATTTAAAACAAAATTTCACAAATCACAATCAATTGAATCAAAAAATATTTAATTCTTTTTTTCCAAATATCAAATCTTTCACCATCAAATAATGTAGGCGCATTCATGAAAAACACCTCATTAAAAATATAAGAAGTATTGAGAGTCATTTTTCTACCTCTTGAGATGACTATTCCTATCATAGGAGTTAGACTTTGATGCCACTTGTTGACCAAGTGACTCCAAACATAAGAGGGAGGGATGCGGTGAATTGTGTTGGTTGATAAATGTTGTCCAATTATAAATATTTGTTTTATAAAAAAATCTTTAGATGAACTTTATTATTAAAAAGGAGTTTAAGTAAAGAAATAGAATGTAGCAAGAGAGAAGAATAGATGAGGAGAAAGAAATAAAGCATAAATAAAACAAAGCAATGGAAATTAAATAGACCAGGGAAAGAGAGCATGCACCCTAGATTTTTACAGGTTTAGCCTAACAATTTGACCTAATCTTGTAACCAAGTGTTTCTTCTTGAGAGTTCCATTATAATTGTGAGTATTTTATAGGTTATGGCCACAAACGTTTTTACAATTAAATGAATATTTTAACTAGCTAATCCCTCAAACCAAACAAGATATTTTAACATGCCAATCTTTGAACCAAATGAAAATTTTAATAGGTTGTTCTCACAAACCAAATAGAGGTTTTAAACGGCTATTCTCAAGAACCAATCATAAATTATTACTAGTTAATCTCATTAACCAAACAACGAATACCTTTAATAATATTACAAAAGAGATGATACACTCTTTAGTAAATTACAATAATTCTACAACACCAGAACTCTCAAATATATTTTTCATTCTAAAAGCATCAAGACAACTTTGTGAAGATATAGAAAAGGATGAAGTATGAAAGAGTAGAAATGAGAAAGAATAGCTATAGATTTGATTTTTGACGTACCAAAGAAATGAGGAGAAATCCTTTATTTATAGGCTATTAAGTTATTCATAGGATTTTTAATAACTTAATCGCCTAACCCTAGGGTCTAATTGAAGGAAAATTGAGATCCAAAATGCAACGGAAATTAAAAAAATCCTTTAGTGATCCTTATGAATGGGCATGATCAGTGATAGAAATTGTTACCTCTTGTGGCGATTGAAACCTTTGATGCATATCTAAGGAGTGATCACGAGCGTTGTATGGTGACAACACCTCTACTCAGTCCACACGAACGGATTCCTTCAGTCTCAATGTTAGCTGCTAAGAATGCAGGCTTTGAGTGTGTGTGTGTGTGAGAGAGAGACAGAGAGAGAGAGAGAGGGAGAGATAGATAGAGATAGATAGATAGATAGATAGAGAGATAGAGAGATAGAGAGAGAGAGAGAGAGGAGAGAGACGAAACTTCATCGAATGAAATGCTTCTACACAAGGGTTCTATTTATAGAACCACTTGTGTGGGCTGTAAGCTAAAAAACCCACGTAAGTGTATGTGGCCCATATCTTATGGTATACTTAAAATCACTTAAGCGCATAGTACTTTACCATATTTCATTTTCTACTTAAGTGCATCGTACCTTACGATGTTCTATAATTCACTTAAGTGCACCGTACCTTTCGGTGTTCCTTATTTACTCTATCTCTCATCATTCCTACCTTTTGTGTGTGACCCTGTAGGTTTTCGCGATATTGGCAATTATATTAAATCGCGTATTTAACATAATAAACAATGAGTGGTATCTAGCAACACATCACTGCTACCGAAGAGACGAAAAATGTCATGTGATTTGACAAATCCCTTTTTGTGATAATAGTTGTGTGTACAATTACCCTTTTTGCCCCTATGTCTATATTAAACACAAGGCATATACCGTGTCATCCTTGTCCAGTTCAATATTAGGCCCTTAGACATTTATCCTATTACGCAGGATGGGCAAATTCCGACTAGGTCACTCATGTCCCTCAGCATGCTTCATGGAGTACCCATCAACAGTCTTTATGGTCATCCAGTTACGGATATCGTTTGATCAGCAATAAAGCACTCAACTCTACATCTAGGGTTCATAGTGGTTTCAGGTCGAAGGGTGGTATACACCACTATCATCATGAGAATAACTTATGATACTTTGCATAACATTCTATGTAGTATTCTTATAGCAGGTCAATCCAGTATAAATATTACTCCTAATATTCATACCTATGTTTAAGACTTGATAACTCCTTATCCATGATCCATGAGATGTGATCATCATTCTATATATATGATAGTCTTAATGCTTTAATGTTATCCCACTTCATAACAAATCTCTACTATGGATACTTTAAGAATAATGTCCTTATGTTTAATGGGATCTCATGATTAAGTCACACTTGATACATTAAATGGACTAGTTATTCTAGGGACTTTATTAAACAAACATAATAAAGAAAAAGCCTTTTATTATTAATAAATAATTCGATACAAGTACCAAAGTATTGGCCTCTAAGGCTTACACCAACAATATCCCACTAGCATTATAGCCAATCAGGCATACCCCTAATACCCATAGATCTAGTATGGCCATCATGCTTCTGCTGCGCAAGAGGCTTTGTTAGTGGGTCAACAATATTGTCAAGTGAAGGTATTTTGTATATTTTCATATCTCCTCTATCTATAATCTCTCGAATGAGGTGATAACTCCTAAGTATGTGTTTGGATCGTTGGTGATATCTAGGCTTCTTAACGTGTGCAATAGTATAATTGTTATCACATTAGAGATCAATGGGATCCACAATGCTAGGAACTATGCCAAGTTCACAAATGAAATTTTTGATTGAAACTACTTCCTTTGCTACACTTGAGGCAACAATATACTCATCCTCGGTTGTAGAATCAGTAACTGTATCATTCTTTGAACTTTTCTAGCTCACGGCGCCATCGTTTAAGAAGAACACATAACCAGTTTACAATTTAAAGTCATCCTTATTTGTCTGGAAGCTAGCATCGGTGTATCCAATTATATTAAGCTCTTCCTGACCTCCATATATCAAGAATGAGTCCTTAGTCCTTCTCAAATACTTAAGGATATTCTTGACAGCTACCCAATGAGCATCACCGGGATCAGATTGGTACCCACTCGTTGCGCTTAAAGCATTAGAGACATATGGTCTAGTACATAACATGGCATACTTGATAGATCCTATTGCAGATGCATATGGAATCTTATTCATGCGATCCCTTTCTTCCTTAGTTGAAGGGGATTGTGTTTTTGATAGACACATGCCATGTTGCATAGGTATGAATAATTTCTTGGAATCATGCATATTAATGTGTCTCAACACTTTGACTATGTATGTACTCTGACTTAGGGCAAGCAGTTTTTGTGATCTATCTATATATATCCCGATTCCTAATATATAGGTTGCTTCACCTAAGTCCTTCATAGAAAAGCATTTCCCTAACCAAGTCTTTACTTGTTGCAGGATAGGGACATCGTTTCCAATGAGTAATATGTTATCTACATATATTACCAGGAAGACGATCATGCTCCCACTAACCTTCTTGTAGACACAATGATCATCTTCATTCTTGATGAATCCATATTGTTTTACTGTTTCATCAAAACAAAGATTCCAACTTCTGGAAGTTTGCTTCAATCCATAGATTGATCTCTATAACTTGCATATCTTTTGGGCTTCTTCTGGTATGTCAAATCCTTCAGGATGTGTCATGTACACATCCTCAAGAATATTCTCACTAAGGAAACAAATTTTGACATCCATCTGCCATATTTCATAATCAAGATATGCAGCAATAACAAGTAAAATCCGAACAGATTTAAGCATTGCAACTGGTGAAAAGGTTTCATCATAGTCAACCCCATAAATTTGTTTATATCCTTTTGCAACCAGTATTGCCTTATAGGTACGTACCTTACCATCCATGTTTCACTTCTTTTTTAAGACCCACTTGGATCCTATAGGGTTAACTCATACAGGAGGCTCAACCAAGGTCCAAACCTGGTTTGTGTACATGGAATCCATCTCAGATTTCATGGCTTCTAGCAACTTCTCAGACTCAGGACCAATTATAGCCTCTTGGTAGGTCACAAGCTCATCTTGATCCATGAGTAATACATCACCTTGATCAGTTATGAGATGTCCATATCTTTCAGGTAGGCGACGTATCCTGCTTGACCTACGTTGGTCTTGTTCTACTTGAGCAGGTTGCTCTTCCACAACTACTTGTGTTTCCTACTCTAATTCCTCCATAGGTGTATCAATGCTTTGTGATTCTTGAATTTCTTCAAGCTCTACTTTCCTCCCACTGATTTCTTTTGAAATAAAATCCATTTATAGGAAGACTCCAGTTCGAGCGACAAACACTTTTCCCTCATAAGGATTATACAAGTAATACCCTCTTGTTTCTTTAGGATACCCCAAAAATAAGCATTTGTCAGATTTGGGCTCAAGCTTAGTTGAAATTTGTCATTTCATATAAACTTCGCAACCCCAAATATTTATATAAGACATATATGGTTTCTTACCACTCGATATCTCATATGGTGTCTTCTCAGCCATTTTGGATGGAACACTGTTAAGTGTGTAAGTTGTTATCAATAGAGTATTTCCCTAAAAGGAGTTTGGAAAATAGGCGTGACTCATCATGGATCGGACCATGTCTAACAAGGTTCGATTTCTTCTCTTAGATACACCGTTCCATTAGGGTGTTCCAGGACGAGTAAGTTGGGATACAATCCCACACTCTTTCAGATGGTCATCAAACTCTAGGCTTAAATATTCACCACCTCGATCTGATCGAAGAGTTTTAATATAATTACCTAGTTGGTTTTGTTATTCATTCTTGAATTCCTTGAACTTTAAAAGGACACTGATTTGTGTTCATTAAATACACATAACCATATCTACTGAAATCATCAGTAAATGTGATGAAGTACTGAAAACCTCCTATGGATGGTATGTTCAGTGGTCCAAATACATCAGTATGTATGAGGACCAAAAGATCATTAGCACTTTCACCTTTTCCTGTGAATGGAGACTTTGTCATCTTTCCAATTAAACAAGATATGCATGTCTCATATGATTCATAATCAAAAGAGTCCAAGAGTCCATCTTTATGGAGTTTGGAAATGCGTTTCTCATTTATGTGGCGTAATCAACAATGCCAAGGTAAGTTGGATTTAACTCATTAAGTTTCATCCTTTTAGTATTAATGTTATAAATAGGCATTTCAAGATAAAGGACATATAGTCCATTGTTCATTTATGCATTAGCATAGAATATATCATTCAAATAAATGGAGCAGCAATTGTTCTTTATTATGAATGAAAAACCAAACTTGTCCAAACAAGAAACGAAAATAATATTCTTGTTAATTACAGGTACATAATAATAGTTCTTTAACTGAATTATTAAACCACTAGGTAAAGTCAATACATAAGTTCCTACGGCTAAAGCAACAACCTTTTCTTCATTGCCAACTCGTAGGTCAACTTCACCTTTTTCCAAATCTATACTCCTTTTTATCCCATGCACATTGGTACAAATGTGAGAATCGCATCCAGTATCTAATACCCATGACTTGTTTATTTAAATTTGACTCATTGTTTTAACAATTGGATATTACAATCATCCCATCGGACCTTACTAATATAAACATGCACCCCGCGTAGGCGAAACCTACATTATTCAATATAAATCGTCTCTCATATGTATCAACATACATTCACATGCATCAACATGCATACAAAATGATAATGTATACTTTCAAGCACAACTCTTGTGCAGTTATAACCCTAATCGCATAACTTTTTGATAGCACAACCCTTGTACCGTCATGCACCCTAATGCAGCAATTTCATACCGTCAAACACACCTCGATTGATAATTCAGTATGATTGATCAACACGTTATTGTTTCATCATACTAATGTCGAATTCCGAAGCAAATGACCATTGATCGCTCAAAGGAATAACAATCATTAAGTGTTTGAATGAACTAAATAGAAATAGTATATCATATATACAATATTTTGCATCAGAATTACTTATATCATATATATAAATTGATCAATCTCATTTGTGTAACTATGGACAATCGATGTATCGCTGCTTCACCTTACTAACATCGGATTCCTAAGCATAGTCAACATCAATCATCTAAATTATACACACATGATGCCAAATTTAATTACTCGTTTATTATTTAATTCATTTTGTCTTTTAATCGTATTGATACATAAAATACAGAAAATAAAAAACTATCAGATGCATGGTTTCGTAAGTGGCTCTGATACCACTGAAGGAAAATTGCGATCCAAAATGTAGCGGAAATTAAAAAATTTCCTTTAGTGATCCTTACGAATGGGCATGATCAGTGATAGAAACCGTTACCTCTTGTGACGATTGAAACCTTTGATGCAGATCTAATGAGTGATCACGAGCATTGAATGGTGGCAACGCCTCTACTCAGTCCACACGAACGGATTCCTTCTATCTCAGTGCTAGCTGCTACGAATGAAGGCTTTGTGTGTGTGTGTGTGTGTGTGTGTGTGTGAGAGAGAGAGAGAGAGAGAGAGAGAGAGAGAGAGATAGAGAGAGAGAAATGGAATTTCATCCAATGAAATGTTTCCGCACAAGGGTTCTATTTATAGAACCACTTATATGGGCTACAATCTAAAAAGTCCACTTAAGTGTATATGGCCCATATCTTATGGTATACCGAAAATCACTTAAGCGTGTGGTACCTTACCACATTTCATTTTCTACTTAAGTGCGCCGTACCTTACAATGTTCTACAATTCACTTAAGTGCACCGTACCTTAGAGTGTTCCGTATTTACTCTGTCTCTCATCAATCTGTCCTTTTGTGTGTGACCTTGTAGGTTTTCGCGATATTGACAATTATATTAAATCATGTATTTAGTATAATAAACAGTGAGCGGTATCTTACAACACATCACTGCTACCCAAGACACGAAAATGTCATGTGATATGACAAATCCCTTTTTGTGATAATAGTTGTGTGTACAATTACCCTTTTTTCCCTTATGTCTATATTGGACACAAGGCATAGACCGCGTCATCATTGTCCAGTTCAATATTGGGCCCTTAGACATTTATCCTGTTATGCAGGATGGGCAAATTCCATCTAGGTCACTCATATCCCTCAACATGCTTCGTGGAGTATCCATCAACTATCTTTATGGTCATCCAGTTACGAATAATGTTTGATCAACAATAAAACACTGACTCTACATCTAGGGTCCATAATGGTTTCAGGTCGAAGAATGGTATACACCACTATCACCATGGGAATAACTTATGACACTTTGCATAACATTCTATGTGGTATTCTCATAGCGGGTCAATCCAGTATAAATATTACTCCTAATATCCATACTTATGTTTAAGACTTGATAACTCCTTATCCATGATCCATGAGATGTGATCATCAGTCTATATACATAATAGTCTTAATGCTTTAATGTTATCCCACTTCACAACGAAGCTCGACTATGGATACTTTAAGAATAATGTCCTTATGTTTAATGAGATTTCATGATTAAGTCACACTTGATACATTAAACGGACTAGTTATTCTAGGGACTTTATTAAACAAACATAATAAAGAAAAAGTCTTTTATTATTAATAAATAATTTGATACAAGTACCAAAAGTATTGGCCTCTAGGGCTTACACCAACACTAATCGATTAAGAGCTTTAAAAAGATGGCAATCCAAATCCGAAAATAGAAACCCTACAATAGTATGTCTTAATATATTTATTACTTATAATATATTAAGATGTATTTTTTCTTGCTCTAATCGGTTGGACTAAGTCATTTAGATCCAATTGATCCTTAAGACAATGGACCATGAGAGATTTTACACTTACCTTTTTCAAGGTTTTAAACCTTCAAGATCTCTTTTTTGATTCGTCATTAATCTAGAAATCCAAATGGGACTTGATTCTTCTAATTGATGAGGATTGATTTAACTTCTTTGATAGATTTCATCATCATAAATTACTAGAGTGGTGATTTTCAGGAATTTTACTGAACATCGTTTGACCTCAGGTGTTGTCTTTATTAAATTTGATTTTACATCTTGATATCACAAAGAACATCTAGCTTTTTTATTCTTCTTTGATATATTAAGAATTCACATAAATGGCGTCTGGCATACTGTGTTGTCATCATCAAAACATTATAAATACCTTGGCGGTTGCAAACACTTGTACCTGCGAGCACATTAATCCATAATTTTTATGATGGAATTAGGTTTAATTAGTTATGAATATTTTGTAAACATTTTATATGGTGAATATACATAAGCATTTTTTTCATTATACCCATTATTTACTTATATGCATTAGGCTTTTGCAACCTAAAAATTCTGAAATTAATCATTTGATATTTTAAGTGCTTAGAAAATACTTGTTATATAAATTATTTATTCTCGGATGTTATTTGCTAGGAATAGTTCTAGGTTTGCAATCATATGAAATTGTAATGCAATTGTATAGGATAATCAAGCGAGGAATTGAAATTTAATCGGTATAAAAGTTCTCTCGTCATTTGTGAAGAACTAAAATTGTATGATGAGAAAAATATGAATATTGAATTATAATAATATATTATTGAAGTATATGATGAAATCTAATCCCAACATATTTGTTTATGTGTCAAATTTTCTAGAGCCTATCATTCTAAAGTTTATTCAAGAAATCAAATACTTTGATACCTCTTGGAGCTAACAGAAACCTAATAATGGAAGAAATCACTGTGTTCCTCACCAGTGATCATACCTTTCATCTTAGCATGATAGGAATGAAGGATGAAATCAATGTGTGGCCGAGAATGTAACAACATAGACAAAAAGGTTGGTGACATATCTATCACGACAAAGGCTAGGGACAACCTACATATCAAAAAGTTGAAAGTTGAACATTTCGTACATTGAAGTTTGAGTGGTACAAATCTATAAAATGGAAGTTTTTTCCACCATATAGGAACTTAAATCCTTGTTGGATGTCAAAACATCACAATGAAGGCTTATATTGAGATAGAGAAGCATAGATACCATTGTTTTAATGACATTGGGAATGAGGATTTGGTTCAATAGAAACACCTAAGTAAGGCCCTAAAAAGGAAGCATATGAGGTTTTAGCATCAGAAGGAATGTGAGACATTACCTTAGGAATGCAAGAAATTTCCTGAGCCCATACATTTTCACTAGAGGGAATTTCATCTTAGTAGGATGTAATATTTTGAAAAGGAACCTTTGGAACTTTCGCGAGCAGACATTGATTGAAGAATGCAAAGAAATTTTGAAGATTTTTTAGTATGGAGATTTAAATAGAACATGTTAGAGATGGAAAGTGTTAAAAATGTTGGGGTATTGACCTTTGTAGA
This sequence comes from Lathyrus oleraceus, assembly GCF_024323335.1. Lineage (NCBI taxonomy): Eukaryota > Viridiplantae > Streptophyta > Magnoliopsida > Fabales > Fabaceae > Lathyrus > Lathyrus oleraceus. The sequence goes on from NC_066584.1 coordinate 394,224,487, forward strand.
AGCACTTAAAGAGGATCATGTGAAGAAGAGTTTATCCTTGACGTTGCCTAAGATTTTGATGAATAGAATACATTAACAAAAAATAAAAAACATAAAGTCAACAATGATCAACATAGAAGAAAAAGTTGGAAAAAAATGAAGGATAAAAGATGAAGACAATAATCGATCATGACAAAGATGAAAACAACGATCGATCATGACAAAGTGGTAAAGATAAACATTGAACAAAGTTAGTATTATCTTTATCTTTGATATATCATCATTCATCTAATATATCACTTAAAAGTTCAAAAATATCAATCAATCTTAAGCTAAAATATTTTCAAAGTTTATGCATGAAAACAATTAAAGCATATCATTAAAAATATGTATTTTTTACTTCTTGATTGGTCATAATCGATTACAGCAAAGTCGTTATTGATTACAAATTTTAAAATTTTGATATATCTGAATGTTAAAAAGTCGTAATCGATTACAGTTTTACTAATAACCAATTACGGGTTCAAAAATATCACCTTTTCATAAGTCAGCGTGTTTGTAAATCATTGTAAGGCTTCATGGAACCATTCCAAACTTATGTATACATTAATAATGTTTTCAAAGTGTCTATAAATAATGCTTTATCATTGAAAAACTAAATCACAAGAAACTTGTAAATATAGTATTTTCAAGAAACATTATTTTTCAAAATGGTTTGAAACTTGTAAAGTTTCCTAAATTAGAAAAGTTTCTTAAACCAAAATAGAATTTGAGCAATCATGTGATATACATTTGAATTATGATAGTGATAAGAATCATCAATCAAAGTTTTAATGTAATTATAGTACAACCAACATAACTTCTTCATTTTTCTACAAAGTCAAACGTGACTTGTTTTATCATAGCATTTGGCGAAAATCATCATAGTGTTTGATGATTGTGAAAAAGAATCATTGAGTTAGGGAGATTTGGATTCCACCATAGGATTTGGTGTTTGTTTACGTATGTTTTAGAAAATTGTAAAGAGGTATTGGTAAAGACTTATACAACGATATAAAAACATAGTGGAAAATTTTCTAAGGAGTATAGGGAAACTAATATAATTCTCGTGTGTTATTTATCTTTATGCCTTTACATTTCTGCATTTTACATTTATATTAAAGTATCAATAAACCACTTGTCTCTAGTAAAATCATAAGTTAAGAGACTTTGCATAAAAAGAAGATAAATCCCAACAAATTTAATTCGTCCCCCTCTTAGATTACCTCTCCTACTTATATATCAATGATGAAACACCTACTATCGAGACTTGCAAAAATAAGGCGGGCACTCCTCACCCTTCTTTCAATGAGAAATTCAAGATGTGAATCAGACTTATGATGTGTAAGACATGTTACCCGAGACATGTAGTTTATATACAAGCCTAATCATCAAAAACACAAATTTTAATAATTTTTCTAACAACTAAAACTTAGGGATCTGTTGCGTGCGGAGTTTTAGTCATTTCAAAGAATGCCAAAAACTAAAAAAACAAGATTCTTGAAGAAAAGACAAAAGACTTTAACAAAAATAGAAAAATTGTTCTAATGGATGATTTACATGAGACGATGGTATAAAATGGAAAACTTTGGAGTGTGTTCTATTAATACGTGTAATGGAGAGAGTGAATATTTTTGCCAATTGCTACTTGTTGACCATAAATAAACGGAATATCAACCGACAAACACAATTTTCATGGAAAATCATTAGCCGATAAAGAGAAAATATTTGGAGCTTGTGTTAACTTCATGCACACGATCGACTCAACCTCGCTGAATAAAATAACGACGACAATCATTGCCTATCAGTGGAGTTTCCGCTATCTAGTTTTCATTTTTCTATAAATACAAACTCGATTTTTTTTAAATAACCACTTTTTTCAAGAATAATACGAAATTTGTTATGGCTCAATATAACCACTTTTTTTAAAAAATTAACCAATGCGCCATTTGTTATGGCGCATGCGTTGATGAATTTGTACTCATGCGTCACTGCAATTGGCGCATGCATGTAAAATATAAGAGCATGCGCCACTCCAATTGGCACATGCATGTAAAATGTAGGAGCATGCGTCATTGCAATTGGCGCATGCATATGGCTACTCTTTATTTTTTTATATACATGCGCCAATTGCAGCGGCACATGCTCCTACATTTTACATGCATGCGCCAATTGTAGTGGCACAGACTCCTACATTTGACATGCTTTTACATGCATGCGCCAATTGCAGTAGCTCATGCTCCTACATTTTACATGCATGTGTCAATTGCATTGACGCATGTTCTTACATTTTACATGCATGCACCAATTGTAATGGCACATGATCTCACAAACATGATTAGTTTGGTAAATAAATTGAAAACATGGTTATTTAATATATAATTTTAAAAAGTTAGTTATTTTAAGAAAAAAATCTACAAATTCTTACAAATACCAAAATGCTGGATAGTTCAATTCTAAGCCATACTCTTAATGAGACACAAATCCACTTATTTACCTTCCACTTTCTTTTAATTTTCTTTTTGTATTCTCAACAAATTTATCATAACTGTATTGTTTTCTAAATTCATTAACTTTACATTATATTTTCAAACCATTTACATTTCAACACTTGTATTTTTTTCTCTTTATATTCAACTTTCTTTTACTTCATTAATTTCCCTGCTCTCAATTCAAACCTATTTTTATCAATTTCAACCTCCAAAACTCAAATCCAATCAGACATTTTCAAAATCACCATCAAACACGTAAGTTATGCATTAGGCATAATCTAAAACTTGCCGTCGCACAATTTAAACATTTATTTGTGTTTCGAATATAATTTATCTTTCTTAGAACAAAATTACTCATAAACAAATACATACTTAATTTGTATGTGTTTTAAAAAGAGAAAAAAATACCAATCTCTAAACAGTTATTTCCCCAACGCCATGCATCATTTATTTTTATTTTGCTACCTTCATCTTATGCTTTAGACCAAAGTAATCTAGCTCAAAGATATGTTTGATTATTCCATAAAAATCAGTATTTCCTCCTTCTGCAAGACCTTTCACGTGCACACCACAATTGCTAGTTTTTCTACCTTTGCTCCATTCTTCAGTATGAAACTTGTACCCATTGATAAAATACATGTTCCATGATATGGCCATTGATGCAGGACTGTGAGACAAGGCAATTATATCTTGGTTAGTAACTCCATTTGTCTCCTCATTTACATATTTCTTCACCCATATGGGAAACTCTATATGTATGCGCCCAGATGCGTCTTCTATATCTAGAGAGTGGTTCTCTAAGAATATGGTGAAATAAATCACACGATTCATAAGTAAATATCTATTATGATATGCATCAATAATTTGATTGAATATATTATGATGCACACTTACTCAAGATATGGTTTAACCTCATCACAATTTATCAAGACATGCACATGTGAAGACTTCCATTCCTTATCAGATAGAAAATATTTTCGTGACTTCCCACTTGGTCGACCGCCACTTTGTAGAATGGACATTGTAGGTAGAATGTCATCATTGTCTAAATGAGGTTTGTTACTAAGATTTGTGGTTGGCAACAAAAGGAAAGAGTTGAAATAATGAGAGCAAAAGTAATTTGTCTCATGATGTATATAATCACTACATATGGAACCTTCAACTCTAGCCTTATTTGTCACTGCCCTCTTTGAGACTCCCATAAAAATCTGCACATTCAATCATTCCACGTTTATTAATTTATGATAAACATGCAATAACTTAATAAAATCAACCACAACAATTACCTTTCGAATGGATACATCCATCGGTACTGTACTGGACCACCTAGAATTGCTTCTTTGGCAAGATGAATTGGAAGATGCTCCATTGAGTCAAAGAAACCTGGTGGAAAAATCCTTTCTAACTTGAATATGATAATTGGAATATTCTCATCCAACTTAACTAAGTCGTCCATCCTCAACGTATTGCAACAAAGATCTTTAAAGAATCGACTTAGCTCAGTTAATGGTTTCCAAACCAAATCTGGCAATGAATGGAATGCAATTGGGAGTAAACATTCCATGAAAACCTGACAATCATGGCTCTTCATCCCATGCACCGTACCCTTTTCTACATTGGCACACCTACTGAGGTTTGAAGCATAGCCATATGGCATTCTCAATTCCTTAAGCCATTTACAAACCAACTTGGCTTCAGATTTGGTTAGAGTGTAGTTGGCCTTTGGTTTACCATTCTTTCCGTTTTCTAAGGGTTGGAGCTCCAAGTCCCCGCGAAAGCATAATTTAGCCAAGTCTTCTCTTGCCTTTTCGTTATCCTTTGTTTTGTCCTTAACATTCATGACAGTGTTAAATATATTATCGAAGACGTTTTTTTCTATGTGCATCACATCGAGGTTATGCCTTAACAAGTTATCCTTCCAATATGGGAGATCCCAAAAAATACTTCGCTTTTTCCAATTGTGATCCACTTCATACCCTTCGATTTCTTTCCTTTTCGCCTCCCATCCAATTTTAGTAACTTTTGGAAAATTACTTATTATCGCCCATATATCTTTCCCTGTGGAAATGGGAGGTGGCTCATTGGTCACAACCCTATTTTTTAGGAAACTTCTTTTACTCCTTCTGAAGGCGTGATTAGATGGCAAGAAACGACGATGACATTCAAACCAGGATTTCTTATGGCCGCTTTTCAAGGTGAAATCATTAGTGTGTTCTATACAATGAGGGCATGCCAATTTACCTTGTGTTCCCCATCCAGATAACATACCATAGGCTGGAAAATCATTAATTGTCCACATCAAGCAGGCTTTCATGATGAAGTTTTGTTTTGTAGATATATCATAGGTCAATATTCCATTGGAACACAATCGATGTAGATCATCAATCAATGGTTGCAAGTAGACATCTATCTTTAATTTAGGGTTTTTAGGTACGGGTATGAGACATGCCAAAAACAAGTATGGTTTGGTCATTCACATTTCAGGGGGGAGATTATACAGAGTAACTATTATTGGCCAACATGAGTATGGAGAAGCAGACGCTTGAATGTAAGGAATAAAACCATCTGAACACAGGCCCAACCTTACATTTCTGGGTTCCCTAGAAAAGTCAGGATATACACCATCAAAATATTTCCATGCTTTTCCATCTGACGGGTGGCGGAGGATGTTGGAACTATTTTTCTTCATGTGATGCCATCTCATTTCAGTTGCCGACTCAGTTGATGCATACAATCTTTGTAATCTGGGAATGATTGGGAAGTAGAACATTCTCTTCATTAGGATATCTTTGTACTTTCCCATGCCAGTCTTGCGAGGAATGAACCTAGGAGCATTACAAAATTTGCACTCTAATAGCTTGCTATCATCCTTGTAATATAACATACAACCATTTTAACAACAATCAATCTTCTCAACCTTTAGCCCTAACTTAGATACCAACTGTGTTGCTTGGTAATAGTTCTCGGGAAAGCATTTTTGAACTGGACATACACTTTTAAGCATTTGTGCAACAAAATCTAAACCTTTTTGTGGAACATGTCAATTAGACCTAATTTCAAGAAGTTGAGTAAATATTGATAATATTGATTGGGTAGCTCCCTCATAAATGGGCTTGTTGAAAGATATCAACTTGTCATAAAATCGTTTGACATCTTCGTTGGGAAACTCATCCTCCGTATATTCCTCATCTTCTATTTTATCATTCACGTGAGAGAATACTCCATAAGGCCTAAAAGAATCATACACCATCTGATTCATTACCTCAATTTGGTCATCATGATGCACATGCTCACTACTATTTGAATCATTCCTTGTATTAACATTGAGCTCTACTTCTCCATGTTGAGTCCAAATCCAATAGTCTGGTTGAAATCCATCTCGATACAAGTGAAGTCTAACATTAGTTGGTGTTCTTATCTTGAGACACTTGCAATTTATACACAGACACCTTATCCCTCCCTCAGATTTACAAATAGGTTGTTTCAAAGCCCTCTTTACGAAGTCTTTAACCCCGCGAACATACTCTTCTTTCAATCCGTGTCTATTGGAATATACTCTATCGTACATCCAAGTACGATTCATTTTCTATAAGACAAACAATTAACTCGTCAACCACTAAAAATTAAAACATATATTAGACAAAAATGAATGGCTGATATAATTATCCTACAACTAGAAGAAAGAACCATATATAATAAATATGTTCTGAAATTTGTTTTTGAAATGGAGCATATGCTACCTCATTTGGACTAAAGACAATACTGTCGAAAATATATATTACTATGTTTGCTTAGTGCTATTAAAACTTTATTATTTTAAACATGCACATAATTAAAAAACATCATTATGTTTCTAATGCACATTATTTTAAACATGCACATAATTAAAAATCATTATGCTTGCTCACTGTCCACTTATGCACAAATATAATGATATTGTATACATTTTTTATAGTCAAGGAAACATATAGAGAGGCATTTTTAAGAGTTCATTTTTAAGAGTACATTATTTTAGAACTAACTACCAATTTTGCAGCTAGAGTTTATCTTGTTGATGTAGGAAAGAACCTCTTAAAACTCTCTTAAAACTCCCTGAAGAGGTTTTGGATTAGATTATAAGTTTCAACAACTATAGCCTTGGGTGTATAAATGTCAGGATATGGTTATCTTGAATTCAGACCTGTAACACCCAATCTACAATTAGTTGAAATTGTGTACAAAATAATTCATTTATTGGTTGATTGGTTGTAGGTGATTATATATATATATATATATATATATATATATATATAATATATATATATATATATATATATATATATATATATATATATATGCTGTTTAATATGCCTAGGAATAGAATCTTAGCAGTAGGAAACAAGAGATTCTAATGGAAGTTCAAGAATGATGTAGTGAATTGAAATATGCTTTACTTTCCTGCAGTTTTAATTTCTTTTCACTATTGCTCCTTTCTCCTAATCCTACTCATCGCTATTCAGGTAAAATGGCTAAGTTAAATTAGCAAGAAACTTAACGGATTTGATGCAAAACTATTTGAAACTTAACCGGTCGGATGCAACACATTTTTATAATCTTGATAGAACATACAATTGCCATTTAGATTAAGACGATTGTTGAGATGTAAGAGTTTCCTTCATAAAAGTTTAAAATAAGTGGTGCTTATAAGATACAAGTAGAAACTATACAGCTTTCACAAACACAGGTAGAAACTATATAGCAGAGCAATCAAAATCACATTTAACACCACACATATGTTCATAACAGGAGTATCATAGAAACTACACAACTTTCACAAACACAACTTTCACTACTGATGCAAACAGTAACTAAATTTGAGTCCAGAAAAAACATTTCCTTCAAAATAAATTATAACCCCAACCTTGAGAAATACTAACTGATGCAAACACTAACTGATGCAAACACTAACTGTTTAGTTTGGTTCCAAATTAACATAGGGATGACTAACCTTGAGAAATAGTTGTCTTTGCAAAATCCCGGATGATATAGTGCTTCGGTTCCAAATTAACTTGCATTCAACAACTGCTTACTGCCTCCACTAAGTAAGATGAGCATTCTTGAAAACCTACATTCAGAAAACCCATTAGCAAATAATTTGATTTTTGAAGTTTCAGACTTAAAGGAGACTTTAAACATATTTGGAAACAATAATAAACTTGCAAAGAAAAGTTGTTTCCTGCATCCACAAAGCCGATAGTTCTTGAAAACCTACATTTAGAAAACATAAAACATATGATTATCTCATACACATGAACCAAAACTCCATGGAAATGACTTGAGATGAAAATGCATTACCTTTGATGATTCAGAAACCCTTTAACGAGGGATTTCAAATTAGGGAATTAGGGATTCTTCAATGGATTCACGAATTAGGGATTCACGAATCGGTTCACGAATTAGGGAAAAAAGTGATTAACGGAAAAAAGGATTCACGAACCAAAACTCCATGGAAATGACTTGAGATGAAAGTGTTTTGGTTTTGTGAAATGAAAGGGAGGGAGAGTGAAAAATGACGAGGGAAAAGGAAAGAGGGAAATAAGCTGATGTGTAATTTTTTGTCCGAAATAGAAAATTCCATAGAGTTCGTCAAGCGGACTCTAAATAATAAATAAGATACTTAAGACTAAAATATATATATATATATATATATATATATATAATTATATATATATATATATATATATATATATATATATTATAGATAAATCAATAAAAAATATATGTTATAAGAATAGAGTCGGCTATGCGAAATCTAAATAAATAAATAGTAATTAAAAAATAATGCTACTAAATAGAATCGGTCGCACCGACTCTAAATAAATTAATTAAATATTATTTAAAGATAACAGAACAAGTAGAGTCGAATTTGCCAACACTAATAAAAAATAATCGGTCTTAAAAAATGTACCTAAATAGAGTCCGTTAACGTAGGCTTAACCGACAATAATAGTGTCCGTGTCGGTGGCCGACTCTAAACTAGGAGGCTAAAATGAATAGTAATCTATAACAAGGAACAAAAAAAAAAGTCCATAAATTGAAGATGTTAATAGATAATATTTAAAGAAGAATATAAATATCTAGTTTGGTAGGAGTTAGGACAAGTAAATACCAGTCTTCAATAGGGCTTCAGATTTTCAGCATATGATGCAGTTAGGCCTCAACATGCAGTAGTATAGTATCTAACAATAATGTAGAATATAATAAAAAAATATCAGTAAAATATTCTTTATTTAGGTAAAGTATCATATGCTACATCATCTCACCACAAGCATACAATTCAGTTTATTCCATTTACTGGCAAATTGATGATATAGCATAATGCTAAAGAAAATCTATAAATGGATGTATCTTGTAGTGCTATTATTAACCTGAAGCTAGCAAACCAAAGAGTAGTGTGTAAAATGGCATCACTCAAAGCTGAGAAACCAACTGATAAATCCGGTATCTCTCAACCATCAGGGCAGGTTAAGAAAGAGCCTGCTGCCAAAACTAGCGGAACCACTCCTAAAACTAGAGCCTCCAAAGCAGCAGCAGCAGCACCAAAGAAAACTGAGCAGAAACCTCAGCCTAAGAAGAAGGTACATATATATGCATAATAATGTAGTACCATGTTTAGTTTGTTTGTGGTATTGATTAAATAATCTATTGATGACTTTTTCAGGCTAGCAGCAGTAAGCAGAAGGTATCAAGTGAAGTTTAGATGACTTGAAAATATAGTTGTTGGATTTATATTTACTTGAAGAATCCATAAGGATACTGTTATGGTGCATGTTTCGTGAATTTTATATGTAGTACTAAAGTCTGTATTGTAATTTGTACCACTTGCTTCTTTTGCTCCATCTGTATACCATGTAACTCATTGCCAGCTTGGCCTTATAAATAAAATATTGTTAGGATGAGATTGTTCAAAATGTTGAAATAAGTATATGAGATTGTTCAACGAGGCAGTGACAGAATTGGCTATGTAATTGGCACCCTGAATATAAATATCATGCATTGTTTATGTAGTGAACCTTCGATTGTACACTTGTCTTATAACAATATTTACTGCAACTTTTGCTCGAATGAATGCTTTTGACGGTGGAAACTACAGACCTTATCACCCAAGTGATTATTTAAAACAACCAACCTTGAAATATTTACTGCAAGAGAAAATAAATTGATGTGAAAAGTATGAGTAATAACATAACCTGTAATCGCAAAAAAGTTATTAACGCCAAGTATTTGAGTACAAATTTATTAACTTAATGTAAGACTAAGAAGTAAGAACACATCCTGTAATCACAAACAAAAGTTGTTGTGTTTTTCATACAATACATAACAACCAATGATAATTGAGGAAAGAATGTGGCTTTATCATAATCATCCCACTAGGCTTTGTGCATAAGAAACTTGCACGTTATCTAAATCTACATTTATCTTTCTTCAAAACTAGTGGCTAAATGGTATGATAATGGGAAAATTGAGTACATACACTAAAAAACTAGCATTAAAATTACTACAAGTGAATGAAATCAATGAACTTTATTTCTGAACAAATGAATGGAAAGTAGAGAGCTTGGAACAAGTTCGTGAAGAACAGGTTATGTTGTTGTTCATAGCGTGAATGAGTAGAGAAGTAGGATATAAGTTTTAACAAAACACATGGCCTGAATAATTATTTAACCAAAATATGATGTTTGATTAATGGTAGGGGCATACACTAGGACACATGGGTTCGACTCCCACCAGTCTTAAAGACTTTTATTTTGAAAATTAATCATTAATTTAATGACACATGGCCTGAATAATTATTTAATAAATATTATTTAATTTATAATTATTAATTCTATTAAAAATATTATAATTTTTTTATTAATTATATTAAAAACATTATAATTTTTTTAAAATGTGATATGACGAGTTTTTATGACGTGATGCCACATATGCAGTACCATATCATTTCTACATCATAAGTTGAACGGTCAAATAGACAAATTAGAAAGTGGACCAAAAAATATTCAGAAAATATCAATTAAAAAGACTAAAATATTGGTTTTTTTAAAGGTGATTAAAAAATTAAAAAAATTAAAATAAGAGGATCAAAAGTGCATTTAAGTTTTTTTTAATAAATCTAAAAAGTAATTTTTTCCTTATAAGAGTTAGTGTTATTTAAAACTCATTATACGTTGAGTTAAATATTGTTTTTGTGTGAACTTACCTAGTAGATCACCTGAATCTAATCGGGGATGTAACTTTTATGTCAGGGAGTGTGATATGGTAGTGTGGTGCTTTCATCTACACACAATCTTTTTGTAAGTTCTTTCTTCAAGAGATTGGATATTCATGCAAAGACTTTAATACTAAAGTAAGACTGAGATAATGAATAAATGAACTAGTTACTCAGGGTATGTTTGGATTGGTGGAAAAGAATGAGATGTGATGGAATAAAAAGGTATAAACTTACGTTCCATTCTTTGGATTGATTAAAAACCGATGGAATGTAGTGAAACCGGATGGAATACATTATATTCCATTCCATCACTTCCCATCATCTTTTATATCCTCCGTTTTGGACGGAATGACGAAATCACTTTATTTTGTTACGAAATACTCTAACAATAGAATGTCATCTTTATTCCATTCCGCTTCACTTCATTCCGCTTCATTTGTTTACGATGTCCAAACATATCTTAAATGATCATCCATAAGGTGAACCCCTATTTATAAAGTGGTGAAATTTGTCTACACTTCATAATTTTGTTATTCCCACTATAGTGTTCATCGAGATTGCTTTTGGATAAGTATAGCTTAGCCATCATAACTCAATCCGAGATTGGTGGGATCTATCCGATTTAAATTATTACATGTAATTCAAAATGGTGGAAGGACTTCGTGATTCTAGAACCCTTATTTGTGTTTGTATTAACATTTTATGATAACTTGGAGAATACTTCGTCCGTATTCTTTTACAAGTAAATTTTAATTTTTAGATTCATTGAATAATTGATTTATTTGATTTATATATAATTTTAATACATAATTTATTGAGTAAATCTAAAAGTTAAAATTTATTTATAAAAGATAATCGAGGGAGTAGTTTCCTACTGTGTGGCATCCTTAAATATCGTAATTGGATTTTATTTGTTTCTTTAGAAGTGTCCTCGAATATCGTAATTGGATTTTATTTGTTCCTTGAGAAGTGTTGTATAGATGTTGCTACATATAATATACAAGCTCGCCAGGCATGTACCATTACACAAACTACCTATAGCTTTAACTATTTTTGTAAGATACCATGCATGTACCATTACACAAGCTACATATACCTTTAACTATTTTTTTTGTAAGATACATGCAAATGCATGTACCACTACACAAACTACCTATACCCTTAACTATTTTTTGTAAGATTAATTGTCATTTTTTTTGTAAGATAAATTGTCATAATGATGTGCTACTTGTCTGTGTAAGTCCTAGAAGTCAAGAGGTTTAAGTTTGAATTTGTAACTTGTATCATTAAGTTATGTATTTATAGTAAAGAACTTTCTTTATTATGTTTGTTTCAAAGTAATAAATTGCATAGAATAGTTTATTTTTCAAATTGAATATTTAATGAAACTCCATTAAATGCAACTGACGTTATTCTTAGAATATTTGTTCTCACGCATAAATCATTTATATGAGATATCAAATATTTACATATGTATTAATCTAGATAGATTTAAAAGATACAAATAATGATGAATGCCTTGACGACGACGGTTATCTGTGACTCCCGATGATATGGATATATAAGGAAGTACTTTGACCCACGTTTTGTTCTCCATTTCTCACATCTTCTTTCTCTTTTTCTTTTCTCTATTTCTCACATTCTCTTTATTTTTGTCTCTTTCTCCACCCAGATATAATTATGGTTCCTTATCTATCTCATTGTTCGTCTTGTAAAATTTTGTACTATTTTAAATTATCTTCTTTCAATTGCGACGGAATAACGGTGGTGCAAGGAACTATTATGCGTGAAAGAAGAAGGAGGTGGAAGATTCTATAACGGTGAAATAGGTCTCTTTATGTGACTAGTATGGTTTTATTTTATTTTAAAAAAAACAATAAAACAAGTGTCATTGTGGGAAGTAAAATTTATCTTAAATGATGTGGTATCATTGTATTAGTCTATTGGCATCCCTGTGTCGCGACAGGAATTTTTTTGAGATTAAGCTATTGATTAACTTAACTCCGAAAAGTAAGAGTCGTCGCCGAACTTTATTATTTTCAAAGAAAATGGGAAAAAGGTAGAATAAAACCCACAAAAGATAAAACAAAAGAAAAGCAAGAGTCGTCGCCGAACTTTATTATTTTCAAAGAAAATGGGAAAAAAGATAGAATAAAACCCACAAAAGATAAAACAAAAGAGAAATCTAGATATGGGGGTTGGTTATGCAAGGGGAAGGTACTCCATAGGAATTACTTGTAAATATGTGTTTATGAAAGAAAAAAAAGTTGGATTGTTTGTTGATTTAATTTGAAAAGATATTTTGTCATATTCAAGTGAAAAACTCAGCTTACTACCCATAAGTAAGAGGAAATCAGCATTCGCATCATCTTGATATGGATAACATTTACTTGGACTTTCTCACAAGCACGTCTCAACATTCAAGTGAAAAATGTCAATCATTTCTCAACATATTGTAGAAGTATAGTGAATATACTAATATCCAATATATTAAAAAAAGGCTCTTAAAGGAAAGTGCACAAAGGCACAAAAAGAAGTTTGATGAGGTTTGTCTTTTTTTAGAAATTTGAAAAAAGAGTTTAAGTATGTTTAATTGTTTTAGAATTTATTTGAGAAAAATATTTTCTGGATCACTTGACAAAGTCAAGGTTTATTAAAAAAAGATGTGAAGTTTGAAAACAAGAGATTTTTGAAATAGGGAGAAGTTTTGAAAATTGAAGAAATGGGATAGAGATGAAGAGATTATCCTAAAGCATAAAGTAAATGACATGAAATAAAAGGTCTCATTGTAAGGTAGCCCAAGAGAAAGCCTTTGTGTGTGCAAGTGTACTAACCACAAGATGGACAAAACATTTGACATTGGTCAAAAAAATCATTCATTTACCTTTGGATTAAGCCACAAGCTGAAAAAGCACATAAGCAGATGAATATCAAAAGATCCAGATGAACAACAAAGCCACAAAGAAACATCCAAGTATTGAATTGAAGATCAAAGGATCCATAAGGATCACAAGATCTCATATACTACTCAAGCAAGGGAAAGCACTAGGTCTCAGATGAATCACAAAGTATCAGATATACTCCAAGCAAGAGGAAAGCACTAAGTCCTAAGGTCCAAAGTCCAAAATACTCCTCAAGTAAGGGATAGTAACACAAAGTCCATAAGATCAGATTAAAGTTTTTTAGGGTTTTAGCCATTTTATCATGCTTTTTTGTTCTTTTGAAATAAGAAAGCAATAAAAGCATAAGCTAAAAGGCAAAAATTTAAATGGCATGAATGTAAATGACATAAATGTAAAGAACATAAATATAAAATTGGGTGTTAGATGTTAGATGTTAGAAGGCAAATTTAAGTCATCACATTGAGATCATCTACCAACAAGCCAAAGGATTCAAACATATGCTACACCAAGGGATAAACTATCATTAACTCAAAGTGTAAAAAATATGATCAAATGATCATTTATCAACATATTGAATTAGAGAAGATTTAATCAGCCAAGAGACCATCTATCAATGATTTGAAATATTGAAGATCTCATCAACCAAGCAATCACTCAAGAAAAGTCACAAGAATGACAAAAATTGAATTAAAAATGAAATAAAAAGGATTAAAAATGTTTAAAATGGGAAATTAAAGAGAAAATTCAAATCAAGCACAAAACATAAAAGAAATGGTTGAGAAAATTAGATAAAGTCAAGAAAATTCTAAGAAAATAGATCTAAAAAATATAAGAAAAATCTAAAAATGATTTTGGCGCCGTTGTCGGGGACCAATTACGTTAAATATCAAAAGTCTATTGTTACACCGTCTAGATTAAGGCATCCTTTTTTCCGTTCAATGTGAAGGACTTGCAGTACCAGAACGTTGGAAGACCCGATAGTTGAACCAGAGAGATACGTATGTGCACGACTTTTTCTCCAAAGAATCAAAAGAGAAATGACAGAAGATCAAAATTGTAGGCCACTCAAGGATTTGGCCTTACCCTCTAACAAAGAGCCTCATTCAAGTATTGTTAACCCTGCAATCGCATCTAACAACTTTGAATTAAAGCCCGCGTTGTTATAAATCGTACAATAAAACCAGTTTGCTGGTCTCCCAATAGTGAACCCAAACCAACACCTAAAAGTGTTCATTCAACTAGATGACACACTAAAAACCAATAGCGTTGCTCCTGAGGCGATATGATTACGTTTATTCCCTTTTTCCCTCAGAGACAGAGCATGATCATGGTTAGACTCCCTCCCATCAAATTCAATAACCACTTGGAATAACCTGAAGAAAGTATTCCTTGCTAGATACTTTCCACCAAGAAAGACTGTTGTCCTGCGAAACCAAATTACTAGATTTACACAACAGGATGGTGAATCTCTTTTCGACGCTTGGGAGAGATACAAAGAACTATTAAGCGCTTATCCACACTACAAAATAGAATAATGGTTGATCATTCATACCTTCTACAACAGACTTCTCTACAACACAAAGATGACTATCGACACTGTCGTTGGCGGTGCGTTAATGGACAAACCATACCCTGTGGCATGCGCACTCATAGAAGACATGGTCAAAATCATTACCAATGGGGTACTGAAAGAGCACAAGTAGAGAAGAAATAAACAAAAGGACGTATATACGAAGTTAGCGGCCTAGACCATATGAATGCCAAGATGGATGCCCTAACCCAAAAGGTAGAAAGATTAGTCAAAAATCCTATGACTACCGTAGCTGCAATACAAACCAGATGTGAAATCTCTGGTACCCCAGAACATATTACTGCCGAGTGTAGTCTTCTAGTTGAATCAAGCCCATATCAGGTCAATTATGCCCAAGGAAACCCTTATTCAAACACTTACAATCCTGGATGGAGGAATCATCCAAACTTCTCTTACAAGAACAATAACTCTACTTTTCCTCAAAACAATACACCTCAGAGATCACAAGGTTTCCAAGCCCAAAGACCGACTCAACCTGCACAAGCCACTCCTCCAAAATTAAACCTTGAAAAGATCATGGAAAATTTCATTTCGACTCAGACCCAACATAATAAAGAATTTATGAATCAAAACATTCACATAAATTGTCTGATTACATAACTAGGCAACATAGTCGATTCTATGGTAACCCACAATAAGATGCTGGAAACTCAAATCTCTAAAGTAGCACAATAACAAGTTGCTCAGGATACACTAGGAGGATCATTTTCTGGAAAACCTCAACCTAATCCTAAGGACAATACTAATTCTATTTCACTGTGAAGCGGAACTACAAATGATGAACCTGTGGATCCTAGGTTGAACAACAAGCCAGAGCCATCGAGAGGAAACATTGTGACTACACCAGCAAAAAAAGCAGTGGAAAAACATGTAAAACAAGTGAAACAAAGAGAAGAAAAAGTTTAAGATAAAGAAGCAGTGAATGATAGCCAAGTCTATGTACCACCCCTTCCTTATAAACCTTCAGTTCAATATCTGCAAAGACTTAAACAAACCAAACAAGATACCCAATATAAGAGTTTCATGAAGGTAATTGAGAAACTTTATGTCGAAATACCTTTCATTGAGGTTATTACCCAAATACCATCATACTCTAAATTCCTGAAAGATATCTTAAAAAATAAGCGTAAGCTTGACGATCCCAAACCTTTAGAATGCAACGCAATTGCTGATAACAAATTAGCCAAGAAGGAGAAAGATCCCGAAAATTTTTCTATACCATGTGTCCTAGGAAGACATGTATTGACAAAGCACTGCTGGATTTAGGTGCAAGTGGAAGTTTGATGCCTTTAGTTGTCTGTAATAGACTAAACTTAAGAGACATGTGTCGCAACGCGAAAAACAACCGGCGGAAAAAATACAGAGCCGCCACCGACACTATTCATCCTATGACGGAAAGGGAGCGCAAGACTAACCTAAGAAAGGGAAAGGAACGGTCTTACGACCAGAGATTATAAGGTACGGGAGTCGGTTACGCAAAGGGAAGGTGTTAGCACCCCTCGCGTCCGCCGTACTCGACGGGATCCACGCTCAAAAGATAGCTCAAAGAGTAAGAAAAGGGTTGCTAATAAACTGCTCAAAAAAACTGCACAAACTGGAATGATAAACAGGGGGGAAGAGAAAGAAAACGGAGGAAGTAGACTCGGCAGGATGTCGCATCCTGGGCCTACGTAGTTTGTCAGAAACAAACATCAGAGTCAACGTAGTTCGGGAAAAGAAGACATGCTCGCTAACACATCGCGTCCTATGCCTACGTATCTTCTCTATCCAGAGGATAATCAGAGCACTCGTAGCTCAGCTAACGCACGCTGAACAAGACACCAAAAAGGGACGCTGAGACGTCGAAAGAAACACCCAAAAGGAAACAGAATGCCAATACATGGACTTACACCCGACTCCTAACAATAACAAACAGGAAACATAATGCTAATACATGGACTTAGATCCGACTCCCAACAATAACCCACAAAAGGAAACAGAATGCCAATACATGGACTTATATCCGACTCCTAACAATAACCAACAAAAGGAAACAGAATGCCAATACATGGACTTATATCCGACTCCTAACAATAACAAACGCTAAACAGCGAACACCAAAGATGAACCCCAAATGATAACAATCATCACGAATGAACCCCAAAGATGAACCCCAAGTGAACCCCAATATGAACCCCAAGTAATAACCATCATCACAAATGAACCCCGAAGATGAACCCCAATATGAACCCCAAGTGAGTTACAATCATCACAAATGAACCCCGAAGATGAACCCCAATATGAACCCCAAGTAATAACAATCCTCACAAATGAACCCCAAAGCTGAACCCCAATATGAACCCCAAGTGAATATCAATCGTCACAAATGAACCCCGAAGATGAACCCTAAGTGAATATCAATCATCACAAATGAACCCCGAATATAAACCCCAATATGAACCCCAAGTGAATATCAATCGTCACAAATGAACCCCGAAGATGAACCCCAATATGAATCCCAAGCAATAACAGGAGAAATCCCTCCAAGGTATGAACATACCACACACGCCCACGCTGGACAAACAAGTACTCACACCAAAACAAAGAAAAGGATGAATAAACAGAGACTCAACAAAAAAGGGTGAGAAACACACGAAAACAACACAGCAAAAAAGAAAAAGGGTGCCCGGAGAGATTGCTCACAACCTCCTGCCTACGTATCTCATCTAGTATGAGAATCAGGGTGACGTAGTTCCCCTTTGTAATACCCCAAAATTTACCCTTCATTTTTCCTGAAAAAAAAAAAGTTAAAAATAAATAAATAAATAAAATATAACAAATTTTTTTGGACTTGGGTCTCCCTCATTTGAGCCCACTACCCACGAAAATCAGTCTATAAATACTGAAGTTTCAGTACAGGAAAAGACATTTGGAGTTACATTTGGAGTTACACTTGGAGTTACACTGGGAGATTCACTGGAGAAAGATTTTGAGAGAAGGAAACCTAGGAACTACTCTGCAGCGACCTTCAGGCAGCCCTGAGAAGTTCACTCCGCCTCACACAAACCCTAGTATTACTTTGCAGATCCGGCCGTACCATTCAATCTTAAAATCAATCTCTCTCATCAGGTATGCCTTTGTTCCTATTACTTTATGCCTTGAATTTGAATGCTATGAATGTATGAGGTAACATCAGGTTTTGCCCACGGGTTTATATTTGTGTATGAATATGTGAATAATGCCTTGAATGCTTAATCATTTAATTTCTAAAGTGTATGCCACAGGGTTTGAGGTTTCTGAAACCATACTGTTATCCATGAAAAAAATGCTTATGGTGTTTCACTAACCCTTTTGTTGAGTTTTTGTGAAGGCTCACATGACTTTTGCAGGGATAACTTGCGTGGTTTTCCATTTTATTTGTGGGATACCCCCTGGAGGTTTCATTCCGATTACCTGTACTGACTCACTTTGTTTGATGGTGTTTATCTTGGAAGGATCCCTGGGTTTCTCATTCCTCTAATTGTTGTTACTTCGGATCTTTATCCGTGTGGTACTTTTACATTTTTCCCGCATTTTACTGCTTTCCTAGCTGGAAAACCTCGATAGGAGGCAATGTTTTTGTGTTTACTTTATGCAGGTTCCTTTGTCCAGGGTTAAGAGCTATGAGGTCTTATCCTAATTACCCTTTTGCATGCGCGTTCCTACAATGCAAACAAACCCTTCATTGATTTTTTCTTCTCCATAACACACGTTTACTCCTTCTACTACAGGCGAGTAAGTCTCCAAAGGTCGAGCATCCGGTAGATTGCGTAGTGACGTCTGTAGCGGTGTATTCGTCGCTATATGATTTATTGATTAAACCATAAGCAAAGTATACAATGAATCGAGTCGCCACCGCACTTTTATTTATCCTAAGGACTGGTTAAAAAGCGAACAAAAACCTAAGAAGTTTTACACGTAGAAAACCAATAAAAGATCAGAGAGTCTGGGTAAGGGGTAAATTACGCAATGGGAAGGTGTTAGGCACCCATCACGTCCTAGGTACTCCTAGGGAGCCCTTTTCACACTTGTTGTATAAAAATGTTTATTTGTTTTGACATATTGTGCAAACATGAATGGGATGATGAGAAAAGAATGTACAAGTTAGTTATTTTTGTGTTTGAACGGATGAACCTGTTGCCTACGTACCTTCCATCAAAGGTAAGGATCAAAACGCCGTAGTTCGGCTAAAAGATTTCCAAAAATTAGTGAGTTCATTTTAAAACACAAGAATTAAGGCTTTTCATTACCAATAGGAGAAAACTCAACCCGAATCGACAATCCACCATGCGAGGACGGCTTCGACGTACTAGAGGGGTTAACCCTGTTTTCAGTACGGAAGTCTTACAATCGACTCACTAAGGATAAGGTAAGATTTACATCAACCACTATGGTAATTGAAACCTATGGCTAATGTATGAAAACATATTAATAATGGACAAAGCCACAAAACAATTGAATGTGTGAAGTTAATTGATTATGAGTATTCACAAAATATGGTCAAGGTATGATTAAGATTGATTCAAAGAAGTGTTATGAAATGGAGTTTGAAAAGTCAAGGACTTATGGTCCAGGTTTCTAATTTGAAAAAAAGACATGAAGATGTTTGCACAACAAGTCAAAGTTTTTGAAAGCAAAGTGTGAAAGGGTTTAGGACAAAGAGGGTATGGATAGTGGAATGTAAAACTTCTTAGAAAGGTTCACCTCTTGATATCATATAGAAGATGATTCAAGTGTGTCCTTAGGAATAGGCAACAAAGCAAGTAAGCAAATAAAAGCAAAGTGATACCGGATGCCATCAATGGACTTATACCAATCTCACAAACAAAAGCGGATACCGGATGTAGCACCTCAAATTTGCACCTATCATTGTACATACATTCTCATATTAGGTCATAACATAACATGGTCCACTGCATAGCATTGCATTGTCCCTTTTGCCTCAAGTGCAAGCCAGTCAAGAAATTAGGTCAAACTGATCAGGAGATCAGTCAACCAAGCAAGCAAGTGTGTTTCTCAAGGAGCCAAGGCCCTAGGGTTGGTCCAACATGTTCACATGACTTGGGGATCCTTTTGAAGTGATTAGGTCAAAGATTGGAGGCTCAGAGGTCATCAGTCCATGCACAGTCAGTCAGAAACCCTAAAAAGTCAAACTTGGTCAACTGTGATTGATTTTATGGTTTTGATGGATGGATTTGGTTTGAGAGAGCTTATTCATGTCCAAATAGGCCTCATATATCATGGCAAACAACATCATTGAAGAATGTGAAGCAAAATCAGAAATTTCCAAAAATAGAAACTGGACCTGTAATTTTAACTGCCAAAAATGGAAACTTCTTGATCCCAAACTTACATCATGATACAAGCTTCAAATGAATTTTTGCCCAACATGAAAGTTGAAGATCTTGTTCTCCCATTTCCAAAAAGTCCAAGAACTCTCAATTCCCATGTATGGTTGGCAAGATATGATCAATTCATTTTCAAAAATTCTTGAACTTCAAAAGGCCATATCTCTCAAACCATTTGGCCAAATTTGGTGAGGTTTTTTCCAACAAGTCATATTTAATCTCCTCTTTCCAAAAATGTGACCTTCATGTACCAAAACTCTATGGATCAAAATGGCATTTTTTCACTATCATGTTTAAATTTCAAGTGTGGTGCAAAATTGGATTTTTGAATTAAGCATTTTCCATCACAATGGCCAATTGGAATTGTTTTGAAATGTCATTTGTGACTTGCTACAAAGCCCAAATTCGTGCTCCTACCACTACACCCCACCATATGGACAAATTTGGCAACTTAGCAAATTGATTCATTTAAGCAAAGCATGATTAGCATACATGGATTAAAGCTTAAACAAAAGTATATTAACATTTTTCTGATCATTTGGTAGCCCTAGCAGCCACACAAACACAAAAAATATCACTTGCTCTCAAGGTCCATTTTTCTCCCATCTTGAAATTTCTGCCAAAAACCTCAAAGAACCCGACCTTGCCTTTGTTGTTTCATCATCCAAGCATCATTGTGAGCTCATTGCAACATTATTTCCACAACTGTAAGCTCATTTGCCCGACTGTTTTTGCAAAGCACCATTAATGGCAAAGTTCGATTGAAGCTGTTTCAAGTTGTTCCAAGCCAAACCAACTTCACCATTCAACTGTGGGGAGCTGTTAGTGCATCTCTTTCAGCAAGGCATCACAAGACAACCACTGTTTCATCCATTTCTTCAGAATCAAGTGAATTTTCGAATCCCTAATTTCTCAAAACCATGATATGTACTTTGTAGATCTCTTATTCCTGAGCACACTAAGCTTTGAATCACTTGATTTGGTTGATTATTTCTTGAGTTATGTTGTTTTTAAGTTTGAAAATGAAATGTATTTCTGCTCGATTCATGAGTCGTATGATGTTTTAGTGAAAATTGATGATGGATTTGTGTTATTCATGCTTTGCTGATCATGTCTGTGTATCCAATTTCATTTTCTGGAAAAAATTTTGATGAGCTCGAATTGGGGATGAATGTATGCATGCTGTTCTTCATAAAACCCTAATGTTTGAATGCCATGCCCAGAAAAGTGATACACTCACGTTGCATGCTACTGTTCCTTCATAATGACCAATAAGAACATTTCCCTGGCCGTGAGCAAAACGCACCGTTTTGTTAAATGAACCCCATATTTACCAAAATGCCATCTGGTCCTTATTAATTCAATTTAATTCATTTATTTTCTCATTTTTATTTCATTTGATATGCTCAACTTGTAAAAATCATGACTCATTCATATTAAATCCAAAATTCATGGGACTTGTTGCATTGTGTTCATATGGATCCCTAGTTTTTTATCATGATTTTTGCTGATTTTTTGGATGAGTAGATTTTAAATGGCATTAGGGTTTTGTTCATGTGCCCAATTTTTGTACATCTTGCCAAATCCTTTGTGAAATTGTGATGCATTATCCAATGGCCCTGAAATTTTTTGTGCTCAAACTAGACTCATTCATGTTTATTTTGATGTAAAGATCATGAATTTATCTTATTTGGTTTGTGAGTTGTGAATTTTTGAAGTAGGGTGTGACAATTTGTGTCACACCATTGATGTGCAACTTGTTGATTTTTGATACCATGCTTCTTGACCTCCAATTGATCTGATTTTTTGCATGAACCTACTCTTGTATGTCTAGTTTGTATGTGATTTTTTGTGGAATTGTTCATGGCATTTTCCATTTGTTTGAGATTTTCTCCCCTGTTTGACCAAAATGTTGACCTTATGTGATGCATGTTGCCATTTCATTTGTGAAATCCTCATACTTTATTAGATGGACATGAAATTTTACATGAGATAACTAGACATCCTAAGCTTTGCCATGGTTTTAGTCCCATTCATTTATCATACACCATCTCTGACTTATGAATTTTTCAAGTTGATGCATGTTTGGTTGACTTCTTTGAGCATGTTCAAAATTGTTTTGACTTTCTGATTTTCATTGACTGCCTTCCACTTGTCCAAATAAGATGAAATTTGATATGCTTACCATGCTATGTGTTAGGATTGATCATGATTTATTTGGTGATTTGTGGAAATGTTTGAGTTTGCTTTTGATGCAAGTCTTTCTGTTGACTCTTATGAGCTCCTGTTTGCAATGCTTTGACTTAAAATTGCTCATGAAATGATGATGATGATTGATATGAATGTGAACCCAATTGGCATTGATTCTTGATTGTTTGAACATGATTTTGGATGCTTGCCCTTTGCTGTTTTGACTTTTTCATTCCTTTTTGACCCTAGGCTTGCCCTAGTGGTCCTGTTACTCACCTTTGAGTTCATGTTTTCAGGTTGACCAACAAATGACCAATGAGACCAATTCTTTTTGATTAAGATTGCTTGAATATCATTGACTAACTTGTTTGTTTTGTAGGTGGCTTGGCTCACATGCCTTAAGCCTTGTGCCTTGCACATCCATTTGCTTCTGATTAACTGTTGATGTCTGTTTCTTTTTGCTTTGTCTGAAGTTGTATACTAATGTCTGCTTGACTATTTCAGGTGCTTTTAGTTGCTCAGTTCCTTGTGAACTTTTGCTTTGCTTTGCTTGTATAAGCAATTTGCATTGAGGTATATTTCTAATCTTCATGTAGTCTGGAAGACCTGGCCTGTTACTTGGCCAGGCAACTGTCTGAAGTCCTCCTTAAGAGGCAATGTTTGTGTATGTTTAATTTGTCCCTGTACATAGTCAAAGACCTCCTAAGTGAAGAGGCAATTGGCAGAACCCAAGGGATATGCAACCTATCCCCTGCTATTCTGTGTGTCATCTGCTTTGCTCACACCACTGTGTTGATGCATTGCAGATACAAACCCAAGATCTTGTACAATTGTACAGTTGAGTCAGTTTCAAATGTGTAGAAGGGTTCCCACCTTCTGAACCCACACATTCTTGTCTTAAGCTCTCCCAGGCCAGGGATAAGAGCTGTGAAGTCTCATCTTCACTCACCTTTTATCTGCTTCACCTTAGCCCCTCAATGGCAAGGTTAAGAGCTAACACTACCCAGTTCCAGTGGTTTGTTTGTTGAGGTTGATATGACCCCTCGACTAAAACCTAGCCTTGATGTTTGAGCCCCTTGTTGGTGTGTTTATTTCATGTTGTATGTGCTTGTGTGGTGTGATTGTATCCCCTAGGTTTGCTAGACTCCGCGTAGTCTCGTTTGCATGTCAATTAAGGTAGCACGGTTCCTTCGTATAGGACTTCCTTTCTTGCTTGAGCTTTCCTAAAACACAAACAAACATTATCCCCTCTTAAGGATACGTTAACTCCTTCTACTACAGGTGAGTAAGTCTCCAAAGGTCGAGCATCAGGTAGATTGCGCAGTGACGTTGTCCACTTAAAAAACACAAACCAACGGGAATAGTTTGGCCGAACTACGGCAACTCTGATTCTCATGTCCAGATGAGATACGTAGGCACGAGATGCGATGTCTTGTCGAGTTTGACTAACAACTAATCCTTGTTTGCTTTCGCCCTCGTTGCGATCCTTTCTCTCGCCCTCGTTGCGATCGAGACTTTCCCTTTCTCTTGCCCTAGTTGCAATCGAGACCCTTATTCCCCATAGTTTAGCCGAACTACGGCAACTCTGATTCTCATGTCCAGATGAGATACGTAGGCACGAGATGCGATGTCTTGTCGAGTTTGACTAACAACTAATACTAATTCTTTTCTCTCGCCCTCGTTGCGATTGAGACCTCCCCTTTCTCTTGCCCTAGTTGCAATCGAGACCCTTCTTCTTCCTGTGCAAGTTAGCTAGAAACCTTAACTTAGGGACGACTTTGCATGACAACATCTAGGCTCGAGTCGTAGTCTCCCTAGTGTTGTGTCTCCCTCTGTTATCTGGTTAGGCTAGTTCTTTTTCCCTGCGTAGGGGAACTACATCGCCCTGATCTTCATACCAGATGAAGTATGTAGGCAGGAGATTGAGCTGATCTCTCCGGGCGCCCTTTTTCTTTTTCAACCCTTTGTGTCTTAACCACCCAGTGTGGGTTTGTTTTGGTTCGGATGCTGATGTAAGTCCAGTGATTGGCAGTCAGGCTCCATGTTTGCCAGTGTTTGTTTGTGTGCGTGTCAGCCGAGCTACGAATGCTCTGATTCTCCTTCGTCAAAGGAGATACGTATGCATAGGATGCGACATCCTAGCGAGCATGTGTCGCTTCCCCATTCCGAACTACTTCGACTCTGATGTCTATGCCTGATAGACTAAGTAGGCCCAGGATGCGGTATCCTGCCGAGTTAGTTTCGGTCTTGTTTGTTTTCTTGTGTCTCTTTCAGCCAGTGTGTGTGTGTGAGCAGTGTTTTAGCAACCATTTTTCCTTCCTATTGTGCGTGGATCCCGTCGAGTACGACGGATGCGTAGGGGTGCTAATACCTTCCCTTCGCATAACCGACTCCCGATCCCATTCTCTTTGGTCGCGAGACCATGTCTTTTCCAGGTTTACTCTGAGCGTTTCCTTTCCCTCTTTTGGGATAAATAACGCACGGTGGCGGCTCTGTTGTTCTTCGTTTCCCGCCGGTTTTTCGCGTAATGCGACAGCTGGCGACTCTGCTGGGGAAATAGAGAAGTTGACCTCTGCTGGTCCATCTTCCCTGAGCGAGTCTCTCCTAGCGCTCTCTAGGTTAGGGTTTTGGTTGCTTTGTGCTGTGTTTGTTTATTGCATTCATTATTTGTTCATTTCATTTACTGTTTGCATTTATGTTTGTAATTATGTTTGCATTCATATTCATTATTCATCTGCCTGGCTGGTTGTCTGTTTTTCTCTCTTTGGGGTGGGAGTCACTTGAGGTAAAAGGTCCAATACCCAGACCATGAGTGAAATCTAGGATGCTTAGGAATAGAGTGATTCGTGGGAAGCGGGTGGTATTGCGCCACTCAGCGGAACATTGATATCACGAACAGTTCAGACCCTGGTGGGATATTGTCGTTGCATACTTCAGGTGTGTATATGATGATATTCTGCGAAAGGTTATTTATGCTGTGTTTCTCTCGACCTTACCCTGGCCTAGACTACACCTGTGAGTGGGGAAGGGTTGATCATTATTACAGGTACAGTTGGTGACTCTCGGTACTGACGGTGACTATGAATTATGGACATTTATTTCTGGGACGCCGGAGTTCTGTCCGTGGTTTATCAGCGGGTTCCGTTTATTTCGGATCCCCGGGTTGAATTTGAGAGTACCTGTTCAGAGGATCTGGCTGTCATCCGTTCAGTGGATGTTCCTGTGATGATAGTGATGTAATCTCCAGTTCCGTTTATTTCGGAACTCCCCAAGTCGGATTTATGGTGACTTGGTTCCTCATATTGGTTTCAGATGCCAGTTGATCAGATTGACTTTGGGTTTCAGATGAATTGTGACTCCGAGTTCAAGCTGAAGCTTTGACCCTGTGCCTTGAGACGCACAGCCTGACCAGTCATGTTCGCATCATTTGCATCATAGCATGTTATTTTCAAAAAATAATAATGCATGAAAAAAAAAAAGTTAACTCGCATACGCATATCCTTTATCAGGATCATTCATGATAAAATAGCATCCGCATCATGCATATCATGCACATAACATCCTTGCATTGCAGACATGTTTGGGAGAGACTTCTCACTTTGGGTTTTGACTGAGACAGGATTGTTGATCATCGTCCGCACCGCAACCAGACTAAATCAACAGAGGAGTATGGATCAGGTTCAGACTGAGTTGGCTGAGATGAGGGCGAACATGGCCCAGTTCATAACGATGATGCAAGGGGTCGTTCAGGGGCAAGAGGAGCTGCGTGCCTTAGCCCAGAGACAGGAAGTTGTGATTCCAACTGCCAACCGTGCTTCACTAGTGGGTGTTCCTGTGGATGATAATGCTGCCGCTGCCGCTCCCGCCAGTACCTTTGATGGGGTTGATGAGTTGAGAGGAATAAGAGTCAATGGACAGCCTCTTCCTGCAAAGGTCAATGTCAGAGCTACCCGGGCTCCGATTCGTCATCCAGCTCCGTTTGTCGACCAACAAGAGGACATGTTCACATTGCTGAGTGAGGATGATGAAGTGGTCAGAATGGAGGCTAGGGATCGTAAGGTGGATGCTCTTGCTGAGAAGATCCGAGCCATGGAATGTCAGAACTCACTTGGGTTTGATGTGACCGACATGGGTCTGGTGGAAGGGTTGAAAATCCCCTACAAGTTCAAGGCACCCTCATTCGAAAAGTACAACGGTACCTCCTGTCCTCGCACTCATGTGCAAGCTTACTTCAGGAAGATATCCGCTTACACTGATGACGAAAAGATGTGGATGTACTTTTTCCAAGATAGTCTATCTGGGGCATCTTTGGACTGGTACATGGATCTGAAGCAAGAATCAGTCAGAAGCTGGAGAGATTTGGGTGAGGCCTTTCTGAGGCAATACAAGCACAACATGGACATGGCGCCGAGCCAAACCCAATTGCAGAGCTTGTATCAGAAAGATAAGGAAAGCTTCAAAGAGTATGCCCAGAGGTGGCGTGAGCTAGCCGCAAGAGTGCAACCTCCTATGCTGGAGAGAGAGCTGACTGACATGTTCATTGGAACCTTGCAAGGTGTGTTCATAGATCGCTTGGGAAGTTGCTCGTTCAGTAGCTTTTCAGATGTTGTTGTCTGTGGGGAAAGAACTGAAAGCCTTATCAAAGCAGGAAAGATTCAAGATCCTAGCTCTTCAAACTCTTCAAATTCTAAGAAGCTATACTCTGGGGCACCCAAAAGGGGAGAGGGTGAAACAAATGCTGTACACCGTCGGAGGAGTGCAAACAGAGGACAGAATCGTCAGGTTGCTGCTGTGACTATTCCAGCACCTCAACAACAGCAGAGAAGGCCAACTCAGCAATATCAGCATCAACAACATCGTCCTCAGCAGCAGGCTTCCCAGCAAGCCAGTACGAGTAATGAGAGGAAGAAGATCATTTTTGATCCAATCCCCATGTCCTACGCCGAACTCTATCCCACTCTGATAGAGCGGAACTTGATTACTCCCAGAGACCCGCCGCCCATACCCGTCAGCCCTCGGTGGTGGTATAGGCCTGAACAACATTGTGTGTATCATTCGGGTGCTCCTGGTCATGATGTGGACAGTTGTTTCCAGCTGAAGATGAAGGTTCAAGACCTTGTGAGGTCAGGTATTCTGATTTTGGAAGACTTAGGTCCCCGTGACAATCAAGCCTGAAGATAACAAGTCCTGGGTTGGCGCCGACTTTTTCTTCAGAAGGGTTGTTCAGAAAACAGAAGCTGCTGATGCAAGAGATACTGACAGTTGTCATCCCCGGTGGGATCTATCACAATTGGGTCACTGTGGGCGTTCCTACAGTTGTTCATAAGTCTTTGTAATAATCACTTTGTTTAAAAACCCTTCTCCCATGCCAAAAGGAGAAGTGATGGCATTGTTGGCAACATTTTGTGCAATGATATTTTCATTCAAATAAATTCATGTTAAACATTTGTTTTTCCATTTGTTTTCTCTTTTCGCTATTTACATGAAATTGGTGATCACAAAAAACCTTAAAAACAAGAATAAAAGCAATCTTTTCATCTGCATAACGATTATCTTGTTTGATTTTCAAAGAGCTTTTCATATCAAAATCTTTATGCAGGTTGTTTCTCAAACCCATTCAACATAATGATCGGACGTCATCTCCCAATTTTGAATTCCCTGTATTCGAAGCGGAAGAAGATGATGTTGAAGGGATTCCTGACGAGATTTCCCGACTTCTTGAGCAAGAAAAGAAGATCACTCAGCTGCATCTCGAGAATCAGCAGAACAGCCAACTGGGGCATTAAAAAAAAAAAGAAGAAAAAAAAATTAATCAAAAAAAAAACAAAGAAAGAGAGGGTGCAAAATCAAAAGAAATCAAAAGCAAAATCAAAAGAAAACAAAAGAGAATAGCACCCTCAAAGTCCCAAGTTGACTGATGCTGAATTCGATCGAAAAGAAGAGATCAACTGCCATGTGTCATGGTCAGTCATATCAGCAGAGAGTGAAAAAGCATTCAACAAGAAGGTCAAGCCTCGTGTGTTCCGAGGGACCTTGTGCTCAAGAAAATCTTGCCTTTCGTGCCCAAGTCCAGGGGCAAGTGGACTCCAAGCTATGAACGTCCAGCCTCTTCAGGCAATGTTTTGACACTTACCACGATGGATGGAAAAGTTCACTCGTCCTGTGAATTCCGATGCAGTCAAGAAATACTTCGCCTAAAACAAAAAAAGCAGAATAGCTCGCTAAGTCGAACACCCCAAAGGGCGACTTAGGCAAAAAGGAGCGTCTCGGTGGATTGAAAACCCGAAAGGGCGATCCAGGCAAAAGTTAGAGACATTGAAAAAAGAATTTGCATCCCGCTAGATTGATCACCTCACACTGGGGCAATCTAGGCAAAAATTAGGGATTTGGCAAGTAACTGCATCTTGACAAGACTGTGCTCTCTAATCTGTCATCCGTCAGGGATTCTCGATTCGTCATCGACTGAAGCTCCGAATACATCGAAAATTCGGAATGGTAGAGGAAAGGTAATTATGTTCAATGTAGCCCTCTTCCAATATACATCACCGATTTCAAACTTGTACAGATCTATGGAGTCTCGCCCTTTGCAGACTACCATTCCATCTCATCAATTTGAGCTTTTATCCAATTATTTGCACTCTTATTTGTTTCAACTCAACGAATGTTTTGCATGTTTTAATTGATAAAGTATCATTGTTTTCAAAATAAACAAATTTTTCAAAAAAAATTGTTCTTAAACAAAGTGAACGTTCACAATGATGGAAGGATACTTAGGAGATCCGCAGTGCTCTCCTGAGGGTGGTATGATTACCAACAGGTAAGACAATTGTTCGTATCTCGAGCACGACTGTATCTTTCTCCTGTCGAACCTCTTTTGGTTTCTCCTCAGCATGGTTGCTCAGTGCAGTGTTTGGTTGAAAGTTGTTTACCTTCATGTTCCCGGCAGTACAACATTCGTCCTCCAAATCCCTGTTAGCCCTATTGTGGGGCATCTCTAGTAGAGTGTTGTTTGAGCCCTACCGTGGGGCATTCCCAGCAAGGTTGCTGTTGAAATACTTTTGTGGGGCACTTCCCAAGCAGAGTGTTTACTGAAGACGTTAGCGTTCGTCTCTCCAGCAGAGCAGTCTTCTCCTCTCCCTGCAGGATGGTGTTGTTCCCTGATATCCCGGTTTCCAGCAGATCGCGTTTGCTCTCCGGTGTTTTTGGCCTTCCCTATGGAAAAAGAGTAGTACCGGGTGGTTGATTCCTGGACCTGTGTGTTTACATGTCTGTTTGTCAGCATTCATCATACATTCATCATGCATAATGCATACATGCATAATCATAGCATTTGGATACTCATCTTGCAGCTGTTGCCGTGTATCTGTTGATGGTTGTCTCCTGCTGTTTGGTGATAAGAATCTCTCCAGTAGATTTTCCTCTAGCAGAGTTGGGTGTGTCTGATCTCTCCACGTAGAGCCAACCCCTTAAGCAGAAAGTGTCTATCCTTTCCTGCCATTTCCCCACTGAGATACATCCTCGTGGATGACGGTTGTTTCCGTTCCCTCCCAACACACATTGGGATGGGTTTTCCCTATTGAGTTCTTTCCTCATTAGGATGAGTCCTGATTCAGTCTGCCTTTTTGGATCGATCCTAAATTGGCTTCTTGTTGGCTGTTTCTTGTGCTTCCCTGGGGCATAAATGAATAGTCGCTCACTAACCGGCACTCATTCATCTTATCCTCAGCGGAATTTGTGGCTTCTACCTACAAACCGGTAGCTGTAAGTCCTTTCTTTACGGTCTTCTACCCACTACCCGGTAGTTGTAAATCCTTTTTTCTCACTCTGTCTCTCAGTAGATCATTTGTTGGCTTCTACCTACAAACCGGTAGTTGTAAGTCCTATCTTGGTGGTTTTCTACCTACTAGCTGGTAGTTGTAAAATCCCACTTTCATCCCCTTGTTGGAGTTAACCCTTTGTGCTCATCCTATTGATGACTGGTTACTTTTCTGTGGTTTCCTACCTACAAACCGGTAGATGTAATCCCCTCCTTGCAGTTATCAGTATCCAGCTTGCGGTATTGATACTCTTTTTCCCTTTGGATACTTGCCTTGATCAAGCAGTATTGTCCCCATTGGGTCTTCCCCTGCCTTTGGGTATTTGCTCCGAGTTAGCAACTTTATCCCTTTTTGATTGGTCATCTTTTGCATACCTAGTCCTGGTACCCTGATGCCTTTCATGTCGGTCGATTATTCATTTAACAACCTACAACCCGGTTATGGATAATCTTCCATGCGAGTGTATTATCTACGTTTTGACGGCTATAGATAGTATATCTCATGCACTCTTTGGTCAGTCTTTCGACTGTTATCTCCAACAGAGTAAGATTCGTATTCCTTGTGGAATCGAATGTCCATCCTTTAACAAGTTTGCTTTCGCTCTCTTCAGGATGATGTCGGTCGATTATTCATTTAACAACCTACAACCCGGTTATGGATAATCTTCCATGCGAGGTTATTATCTACGTTCTGACGGCTATAGATAATATATCTCATGCACTCTTTGGTCAATCTTTCGATTGTTATCTCCAGCAGAGTAAGATTCGTATTCCTTGTGGAATCGAATATCCATCCTTTAACAAGTTTGCCTTCGCTCTCTTCAGGATGATGTCGGTCGATTATTCATTTAACAACCTACAATCCGGTTATGGATAATCTTCCATGCGAGGTTATTATCTACGTTTTGACGGCTATAGATAGTATATCTCATGCACTCTTTGGTCAGTCTTTCGACTGTTATCTCCAACAGAGTAAGATTCGTATTCCTTTGTTCGGAATCGAATGTTCATCCTTTAACAAGTTTGCTTTCGCTCTCTTCAGGATGTTTTCGGTCGTTTATCCATTTAACAACCTACAACCCGGTTATGGATAATCTTCCATGCGAGGTTATTATCTACGTTTTGACGGCTATAGATAATATATCTCATGCACTCTTTGGTCAATCTTTCGATTGTTATCTCCAGCAGAGTAAGATTCGTATTCCTTGTGGAATCGAATGTTCATCCTTTAACAAGTTTGCTTTCGCTCTCTTCAGGATGTTTTCGGTCGTTTATCCATTTAACAACCTACAACCCGGTTATGGATAATCTTCCATGCGAGTGTATTATCTACGTTTTGACGGCTATAGATAATATGTCTCATGAATTTTCCGGTATTCAAACCGAAGAAGTTTCCGACGATCAGGTCGATGTACTTATGGCACTCAGGCCAATTTTCCGGTATTCAGACCGAAGTGGCATCCAGGCCAATTTCCGATGTTTCAGATCGACATCAAATCTCTCATATACCGATGCTCAGTATTCAGACTGACGAGCGGCGCTCAGGCCGTGGTTATCCCTGTGTTACCATTTATTTTGGTATCCAGGTCGACGTTTCTGTTTCGGTATTCAGGCCGATTTCTTTTTCCGTTCCAGACGGGTTTTTCTTTCAAGACTGTTTTCTTTGCCGATCCTGACAGGCATTCTTGTATTATATCCAGTCGGTGCAAATTTCTACGGTTCTTTGGTATTCAATCCCTGTTTACCCTGAAAGTCTGACAGCCGTTGCTCTCATCCATTCGGGTTCCCAGCTGATTGAATAGGGGCAGCTGTAGCACCTCAAATTTGCACCTATCATTGTACATACATTCTCATATTAGGTCATAACATAACATGGTCCACTGCATAGCATTGCATTGTCCCTTTTGCCTCAAGTGCAAGCCAGTCAAGAAATTAGGTCAAACTGATTAGGAGATCAGTCAACCAAGCAAGCAAGTGTGTTTCTCAAGGAGCCAAGGCCCTAGGGTTGGTCCAACATGTTCACATGACTTGGGGATCATTTTGAAGTGATTAGGTCAAAGATTGGAGGCTCAGAGGTCATCAGTCCATGCACAGTCAGTCAGAAACCCTAAAAAGTCAAACTTGGTCAACTGTGATTGATTTTATGGTTTTGATGGATGGATTTGGTTTGAGAGAGCTTATTCATGTCCAAATAGGCCTCATATATCATGGCAAACAACATCATTGAAGAATGTGAAGCAAAATCAGAAATTTCCAAAAATAGAAACTGGACCTGTAATTTTAACTGCCAAAAATGGAAACTTCTTGATCCCAAACTTACATCATGATACAAGCTTCAAATGAATTTTTGCCCAACATGAAAGTTGAAGATCTTGTTCTCCCATTTCCAAAAAGTCCAAGAACTCTCAATTCCCATGTATGGTTGGCAAGATATGATCAATTCATTTTCAAAAATTCTTGAACTTCAAAAGGCCATATCTCTCAAACCATTTGGCCAAATTTGGTGAGGTTTTTTCCAACAAGTCATATTTAATCTCCTCTTTCCAAAAATGTGACCTTCATGTATCAAAACTCTATGGATCAAAATGGCATTTTTTCACTATCATGTTTAAATTTCAAGTGTGGTGCAAAATTGGATTTTTGAATTAAGCATTTTCCATCACAATGGCCAATTGGAATTGTTTTGAAATGTCATTTGTGACTTGCTACAAAGCCCAAATTCGTGCTCCTACCACTACACCCCACCATATGGACAAATTTGGCAACTTAGCAAATTGATTCATTTAAGCAAAGCATGATTAGCATACATGGATTAAAGCTTAAACAAAAGTATATTAACATTTTTCTGATCATTTGGTAGCCCTAGCAGCCACACAAACACAAAAAATATCACTTGCTCTCAAGGTCCATTTTTCTCCCATCTTGAAATTTCTGCCAAAAACCTCAAAGAACCCGACCTTGCCTTTGTTGTTTCATCATCCAAGCATCATTGTGAGCTCATTGCAACATTATTTCCACAACTGTAAGCTCATTTGCCCGACTGTTTTTGCAAAGCACCATTAATGGCAAAGTTCGATTGAAGCTGTTTCAAGTTGTTCCAAGCCAAACCAACTTCACCATTCAACTGTGGGGAGCTGTTAGTGCATCTCTTTCAGCAAGGCATCACAAGACAACCACTGTTTCATCCATTTCTTCAGAATCAAGTGAATTTTCGAATCCCTAATTTCTCAAAACCATGATATGTACTTTGTAGATCTCTTATTCCTGAGCACACTAAGCTTTGAATCACTTGATTTGGTTGATTATTTCTTGAGTTATGTTGTTTTTAAGTTTGAAAATGAAATGTATTTCTGCTCGATTCATGAGTCGTATGATGTTTTAGTGAAAATTGATGATGGATTTGTGTTATTCATGCTTTGCTGATCATGTCTGTGTATCCAATTTCATTTTCTGGAAAAAATTTTGATGAGCTCGAATTGGGGATGAATGTATGCATGCTGTTCTTCATAAAACCCTAATGTTTGAATGCCATGCCCAAAAAAGTGATACACTCACGTTGCATGCTACTGTTCCTTCATAATGACCAATAAGAACATTTCCCTGGCCGTGAGCAAAACGCACCGTTTTGTTAAATGAACCCCATATTTACCAAAATGCCATCCGGTCCTTATTAATTCAATTTAATTCATTTATTTTCTCATTTTTATTTCATTTGATATGCTCAACTTGTAAAAATCATGACTCATTCATATTAAATCCAAAATTCATAGGACTTGTTGCATTGTGTTCATATGGATCCCTAGTTTTTTATCATGATTTTTGCTGATTTTTTGGATGAGTAGATTTTAAATGGCATTAGGGTTTTGTTCATGTGCCCAATTTTTGTACATCTTGCCAAATCCTTTGTGAAATTGTGATGCATTATCCAATGGCCCTGAAATTTTTTGTGCTCAAACTAGACTCATTCATGTTTATTTTGATGTAAAGATCATGAATTTATCTTATTTGGTTTGTGAGTTGTGAATTTTTGAAGTAGGGTGTGACAATTTGTGTCACACCATTGATGTGCAACTTGTTGATTTTTGATACCATGCTTCTTGACCTCCAATTGATCTGATTTTTTGCATGAACCTACTCTTGTATGTCTAGTTTGTATGTGATTTTTTGTGGAATTGTTCATGGCATTTTCCATTTGTTTGAGATTTTCTCCTCTGTTTGACCAAAATGTTGACCTTATGTGATGCATGTTGCCATTTCATTTGTGAAATCCTCATACTTTATTAGATGGACATGAAATTTTACATGAGATAACTAGACATCCTAAGCTTTGCCATGGTTTTAGTCCCATTCATTTATCATACACCATCTCTGACTTATGAATTTTTCAAGTTGATGCATGTTTGGTTGACTTCTTTGAGCATGTTCAAAATTGTTTTGACTTTCTGATTTTCATTGACTGCCTTCCACTTGTCCAAATAAGATGAAATTTGATATGCTTACCATGATATGTGTTAGGATTGATCATGATTTATTTGGTGATTTTTGGAAATGTTTGAGTTTGCTTTTGATGCAAGTCTTTCTGTTGACTCTTATGAGCTCCTGTTTGCAATGCTTTGACTTAAAATTGCTCATGAAATGATGATGATGATTGATATGAATGTGAACCCAATTGGCATTGATTCTTGATTGTTTGAACATGATTTTGGATGCTTGCCCTTTGCTGTTTTGACTTTTTCATTCCTTTTTGACCCTAGGCTTGCCCTAGTGGTCCTGTTACTCACCTTTGAGTTCATGTTTTCAGGTTGACCAACAAATGACCAATGAGACCAATTCTTTTTGATTAAGATTGCTTGAATATCATTGACTAACTTGTTTGTTTTGTAGGTGGCTTGGCTCACATGCCTTAAGCCTTGTGCCTTGCACATCCATTTGCTTCTGATTAACTGTTGATGTCTGTTTCTTTTTGCTTTGTCTGAAGTTGTATACTAATGTCTGCTTGACTATTTCAGGTGCTTTTAGTTGCTCAGTTCCTTGTGAACTTTTGCTTTGCTTTGCTTGTATAAGCAATTTGCATTGAGGTATATTTCTAATCTTCATGTAGTCTGGAAGACCTGGCCTGTTACTTGGCCAGGCAACTGTCTGAAGTCCTCCTTAAGAGGCAATGTTTGTGTATGTTTAATTTGTCCCTGTACATAGTCAAAGACCTCCTAAGTGAAGAGGCAATTGGCAGAACCCAAGGGATATGCAACCTATCCCCTGCTATTCTGTGTGTCGTCTGCTTTGCTCACACCACTGTGTTGATGCATTGCAGATACAAACCCAAGATCTTGTACAATTGTACAGTTGAGTCAGTTTCAAATGTGTAGAAGGGTTCCCACCTTCTGAACCCACACATTCTTGTCTTAAGCTCTCCCAGGCCAGGGATAAGAGCTGTGAAGTCTCATCTTCACTCACCTTTCATCTGCTTCACCTTAGCCCCTCAATGGCAAGGTTAAGAGCTAACACTACCCAGTTCCAGTGGTTTGTTTGTTGAGGTTGATATGACCCCTCGACTAAAACCTAGCCTTGATGTTTGAGCCCCTTGTTGGTGTGTTTATTTCATGTTGTATGTGCTTGTGTGGTGTGATTGTATCCCCTAGGTTTGCTAGACTCCGCGTAGTCTCGTTTGCATGTCAATTAAGGTAGCACGGTTCCTTCGTATAGGACTTCCTTTCTTGCTTGAGCTTTCCTAAAACACAAACAAACATTATCCCCTCTTAAGGATACGTTAACTCCTTCTACTACAGGTGAGTAAGTCTCCAAAGGTCGAGCATCAGGTAGATTGCGCAGTGACGTTGTCCACTTAAAAAACACAAACCAACGGGAATAGTTTGGCCGAACTACGGCAACTCTGATTCTCATGTCCAGATGAGATACGTAGGCACGAGATGCGATGTCTTGTCGAGTTTGACTAACAACTAATCCTTGTTTGCTTTCGTCCTTGTTGCGATCCTTTCTCTCGCCCTCGTTGCGATCGAGACTTTCCCTTTCTCTTGCCCTAGTTGCAATCGAGACCCTTATTCCCCATAGTTTAGCCGAACTACGGCAACTCTGATTCTCATGTCCAGATGAGATACGTAGGCACGAGATGCGATGTCTTGTCGAGTTTGACTAACAACTAATACTAATTCTTTTCTCTCGCCCTCGTTGCGATTGAGACCTCCCCTTTCTCTTGCCCTAGTTGCAATCGAGACCCTTCTTCTTCCTGTGCAAGTTAGCTAGAAACCTTAACTTAGGGACGACTTTGCATGACAACATCTAGGCTCGAGTCGTAGTCTCCCTAGTGTTGTGTCTCCCTCTGTTATCTGGTTAGGCTAGTTCTTTTTCCCTGCGTAGGGGAACTACATCGCCCTGATCTTCATACCAGATGAAGTATGTAGGCAGGAGATTGAGCTGATCTCTCCGGGCGCCCTTTTTCTTTTTCAACCCTTTGTGTCTTAACCACCCAGTGTGGGTTTGTTTTGGTTCGGATGCTGATGTAAGTCCAGTGATTGGCAGTCAGGCTCCACGTTTGCCAGTGTTTGTTTGTGTGCGTGTCAGCCGAGCTACGAATGCTCTGATTCTCCTTCGTCAAAGGAGATACGTATGCATAGGATGCGACATCCTAGCGAGCATGTGTCGCTTCCCCATTCCGAACTACTTCGACTCTGATGTCTATGCCTGATAGACTAAGTAGGCCCAGGATGCGGTATCCTGCCGAGTTAGTTTCGGTCTTGTTTGTTTTCTTGTGTCTCTTTCAGCCAGTGTGTGTGTGTGAGCAGTGTTTTAGCAACCATTTTTCCTTCCTATTGTGCGTGGATCCCGTCGAGTACGACAAATGCGTAGGGGTGCTAATACCT
Source organism: Lathyrus oleraceus (assembly GCF_024323335.1). Taxonomy (NCBI): domain Eukaryota; kingdom Viridiplantae; phylum Streptophyta; class Magnoliopsida; order Fabales; family Fabaceae; genus Lathyrus; species Lathyrus oleraceus. The sequence goes on from NC_066584.1 coordinate 394,261,992, forward strand.
TCCCTTCGCATAACCGACTCCCGATCCCATTCTCTTTGGTCGCGAGACCATGTCTTTTCCAGGTTTACTCTGAGCGTTTCCTTTCCCTCTTTTGGGATAAATAACGCACGGTGGCGGCTCTGTTGTTCTTCGTTTCCCGCCGGTTTTTCGCGTAATGCGACAGCTGGCGACTCTGCTGGGGAAATAGAGAAGTTGACCTCTGCTGGTCCATCTTCCCTGAGCGAGTCTCTCCTAGCGCTCTCTAGGTTAGGGTTTTGGTTGCTTTGTGCTGTGTTTGTTTATTGCATTCATTATTTGTTCATTTCATTTACTGTTTGCATTTATGTTTGTAATTATGTTTGCATTCATATTCATTATTCATCTGCCTGGCTAGTTGTCTGTTTTTCTCTGTTGGGGTGGGAGTCACTTGAGGTAAAAGGTCCAATACCCAGACCATGAGTGAAATCTAGGATGCTTAGGAATAGAGTGATTCGTGGGAAGCGGGTGGTATTGCGCCACTCAGCGGAACATTGATATCACGAACAGTTCAGACCCTGGTGGGATATTGTCGTTGCATACTTCAGGTGTGTATATGATGATATTCTGCGAAAGGTTATTTATGCTGTGTTTCTCTCGACCTTACCCTGGCCTAGACTACACCTGTGAGTGGGGAAGGGTTGATCATTATTACAGGTACAGTTGGTGACTCTCGGTACTGACGGTGACTATGAATTATGGACATTTATTTCTGGGACGCCGGAGTTCTGTCCGTGGTTTATCAGCGGGTTCCGTTTATTTCGGATCCCCGGGTTGAATTTGAGAGTACCTGTTCAGAGGATCTGGCTGTCATCCGTTAAGTGGATGTTCCTGTGATGATAGTGATGTAATCTCCAGTTCCGTTTATTTCGGAACTCCCCAAGTCGGATTTATGGTGACTTGGTTCCTCAGATTGGTTTCAGATGCCAGTTGATCAGATTGACTTTGGGTTTCAGATGAATTGTGACTCCGAGTTCAAGCTGAAGCTTTGACCCTGTGCCTTGAGACGCACAGCCTGACCAGTCATGTTCGCATCATTTGCATCATAGCATGTTTATTTTCAAAAAAATAATAATGCATGAAAAAAAAAAAGTTAACTCGCATACGCATATCCTTTATCAGGATCATTCATGATAAAATAGCATCCGCATCATGCATATCATGCACATAACATCCTTGCATTGCAGACATGTTTGGGAGAGACTTCTCACTTTGGGTTTTGACTGAGACAGGATTGTTGATCATCGTCCGCACCGCAACCAGACTAAATCAACAGAGGAGTATGGATCAGGTTCAGACTGAGTTGGCTGAGATGAGGGCGAACATGGCCCAGTTCATAACGATGATGCAAGGGGTCGTTCAGGGGCAAGAGGAGCTGCGTGCCTTAGCCCAGAGACAGGAAGTTGTGATTCCAACTGCCAACCGTGCTTCACTAGTGGGTGTTCCTGTGGATGATAATGCTGCCGCTGCCGCTCCCGCCAGTACCTTTGATGGGGTTGATGAGTTGAGAGGAATAAGAGTCAATGGACAGCCTCTTCCTGCAGAGGTCAATGTCAGAGCTACCCGGGCTCCGATTCGTCATCCAGCTCCGTTTGTCGACCAACAAGAGGACATGTTCACATTGCTGAGTGAGGATGATGAAGTGGTCAGAATGGAGGCTAGGGATCGTAAGGTGGATGCTCTTGCTGAGAAGATCCGAGCCATGGAATGTCAGAACTCACTTGGGTTTGATGTGACCGACATGGGTCTGGTGGAAGGGTTGAAAATCCCCTACAAGTTCAAGGCACCCTCATTCGAAAAGTACAACGGTACCTCCTGTCCTCGCACTCATGTGCAAGCTTACTTCAGGAAGATATCCGCTTACACTGATGACGAAAAGATGTGGATGTACTTTTTCCAAGATAGTCTATCTGGGGCATCTTTGGACTGGTACATGGATCTGAAGCAAGAATCAGTCAGAAGCTGGAGAGATTTGGGTGAGGCCTTTCTGAGGCAATACAAGCACAACATGGACATGGCGCCGAGCCGAACCCAATTGCAGAGCTTGTATCAGAAAGATAAGGAAAGCTTCAAAGAGTATGCCCAGAGGTGGCGTGAGCTAGCCGCAAGAGTGCAACCTCCTATGCTGGAGAGAGAGCTGACTGACATGTTCATTGGAACCTTGCAAGGTGTGTTCATAGATCGCTTGGGAAGTTGCCCGTTCAGTAGCTTTTCAGATGTTGTTGTCTGTGGGGAAAGAACTGAAAGCCTTATCAAAGCAGGAAAGATTCAAGATCCTAGCTCTTCAAACTCTTCAAATTCTAAGAAGCTATACTCTGGGGCACCCAAAAGGGGAGAGGGTGAAACAAATGCTGTACACCGTCGGAGGAGTGCAAACAGAGGACAGAATCGTCAGGTTGCTGCTGTGACTATTCCAGCACCTCAACAACAGCAGAGAAGGCCAACTCAGCAATATCAGCATCAACAACATCGTCCTCAGCAGCAGGCTTCCCAGCAAGCCAGTACGAGTAATGAGAGGAAGAAGATCATTTTTGATCCAATCCCCATGTCCTACGCCGAACTCTATCCCACTCTGATAGAGCGGAACTTGATTACTCCCAGAGACCCGCCGCCCATACCCGTCAGCCCTCGGTGGTGGTATAGGCCTGAACAACATTGTGTGTATCATTCGGGTGCTCCTGGTCATGATGTGGACAGTTGTTTCCAGCTGAAGATGAAGGTTCAAGACCTTGTGAGGTCAGGTATTCTGATTTTGGAAGACTTAGGTCCCCGTGACAATCAAGCCTGAAGATAACAAGTCCTGGGTTGGCGCCGACTTTTTCTTCAGAAGGGTTGTTCAGAAAACAGAAGCTGCTGATGCAAGAGATACTGACAGTTGTCATCCCCGGTGGGATCTATCACAATCGGTTCACTGTGGGCGTTCCTTCGTCAAAGGAGATACGTATGCATAGGATGCGACATCCTAGCGAGCATGTGTCGCTTCCCCATTCCGAACTACTTCGACTCTGATGTCTATGCCTGATAGACTAAGTAGGCCCAGGATGCGGTATCCTGCCGAGTCAGTTTCGGTCTTGTTTGTTTTCTTGTGTCTCTTTCAGCCAGTGTGTGTGTGTGAGCAGTGTTTTAGCAACCATTTTCCTTCCTATTGTGCGTGGATCCCGTCGAGTACGACGGATGCGTAGGGGTGCTAATACCTTCCCTTCGCATAACCGACTCCCGATCCCATTCTCTTTGGTCGCGAGACCATGTCTTTTCCAGGTTTACTCTGAGCGTTTCCTTTCCCTCTTTTGGGATAAATAACGCACGGTGGCGGCTCTGTTGTTCTTCGTTTCCCACCGGTTTTTCGTGTAATGCGACAGCGGATACCAATAAATGGGTTTACACCAATCTCCTAAAACACAACAATGATACCGGATGCCAATAAATGGTCTTACTCCAATCTCACAAAAGCAAAAGCGGATATCGGATACCAATAAATGGATTTACACCAATCTCCTAAAGCAAAACAAAACCTGGATGTCAGATGCCAATCTGTCTGGACTTATACCAACCTCCAAAGGATGATCATGGGAGTACAAATGCCAACAACATGGTCTTACAATTGCATCCTCACATACAACAAACAAACAATGCACTAAGCAATGGACATGAGTGGCCAAATGAAATGGTCTTACACTTTATCCCTTCCAAATCATAGGAACAATGGCCAATTAATGGACTTACAGTTGTCCTCAATGGGTAAACCAAACATGGATCACAGAGATATGCAATGATGATCATGCAATAATGAACAATCAATGATGATAAGTGCACAAAGGCAAACAAGCAAACATGTACAAATGCACCAAGCAATCAATCAGACAAAGTCATTTAGCACTCGCTATAACCAAACAATTAGGCTCAATCAAAGGGTTAGACTTAAAAGTCAACTGGAATGGGGTAAATGGTGCTCTTAACCTTGACATTGAGAGCCAAGGTGAAGCAGATGAAAGGATATGAGGGGTGTGCCTCATCACTCTTATCCCTGGTCAGGGAGAGCATTGAATATCAGAAGGTGTGGGAGTTCAGAAAGATGGAACTCTCTCCACAAGTTAAGGACTCGATAGATCTTGGGTTTTTACTCACTATGCATCAACACATGTGGTGTGAGCAAGGTGAGTGACTCACAGAATAGTAGGAGATAGGCTACATATCTCTTTTGTCTACCAATTGCCTCACATGAGGTCTTTTCCTGCTTGGGGACAAAGTTAAACAATCACAAACATTGCCTCTGAAGGAGGACTTCAGACAGTTGCCTGGCTAAGTAACAAGCCAGGTCTTCCAGACTACATGGAGACAAGAGAGTCTACCTCAATGCTCAAGCAAAGCAAAGCAATAGCAAGTTCACAAAGGAACTAAAGCAACTATGGTACCTGAAATCAATCAAATATAATCAGTATACCAATCACAAAGTCAAAACAGACAAGTTATGAACCAACAGTCAACACAATCAACCACCTGTGCAAAGCACAAACTCAAATCAAATGAGTTAGCATCCTACAAAACAAACCAAGTTAGTTCATGATAATCAAATAAACCAAAATCAATCAACTTGAATTAATCTCCTTAGAGCAATTGCTCCTTAACCTGAAAAAACAACTCAAATGTGAGAAGTGAACCCTTAGGCCAAAGCCTAGGGTCAAAGGAGGAGAAAAATTTAAAACAGAACATGAAACTTGATCAAAATCAAGATTTATCAAATAAGAACAAATTCCAGCTGGTCCCATATCAAAAGCATTCATCAATTTCATTTCATAAGCAAATCATGTCAAACTAGGCAAGTTGAGAATTCAATGATGTAAACAGAATGAACACAAGCATATCAATACCAAAATGGCTCAATAAATTCCAGGAAACATCATGCTTAACCCGAACACATTGAATGAACAACACACCAAATTTCATGTCATTTGGACAAGTGGAAGTAAGGAAATTAAAATCCCTAAGTCAAGGCATATTCAAGCAAGCTCATACAAGACCACAAATCATACATCAAGTTCAAGCAATCATAAAACAGTGATCAAACATGAGAAATGAATGAGATCAAAGCCATGGCAACCTTTAAGATGTCTAAAGTACACATGCCAAACTTCAAATTCATCCAACAAACCACAAGGATTTCACAAATCATGTAAATTGAACACTCAAGAAAAGTTCACAAATGACCAAACAGAGGGAAAATTATCAAACAAATTGAAAATGCATTCCAAAATTCCAGAAAAAATCACAAGCAAACTAGACATCCATAAGTATTATCATGCAAAAATCCAGAGCAATTGGCATAGCATAAGCATGGAAACTAAAATCAAGAACATGAACAAGGCATGGTGTGACATACATTGTCACACCTCCAAAGATTACATCATATCTCCTAATCCAGAAATGCAAAATTAGCAAACCATATACCAAAATCACCAGGAGTGAGTCTAGATCATGCATAAAAAATTTCAGGCATTTCCAATTAAGCATCAAGATTTCATGCATGAAAAGGTGAGCAAGGTGCAAGATATGGTATTCACAAACAAACCCTAGGCATTTTAAAAATCTAACCGTGCACAAATTTATTAAAAATGTCCATAAAATAATAGACATGATGATTAACAAATCAAAAAAAGAATCATGAATTTTGGACGTGTATTTTTTTATTTATCAATTTTTGAATGTGGAAAAGAAATAAAAAAATGCATGAGAAAGCATATACATGAACATGTGAATACTTGGAATACAATAAATGCAAGGCAAAGCTTTTGTAGCCAGCGGGGAATCGAACCCCTGGCCTATTTGAATGGGGCGCGTTTCAGGATGAAATGCCCCTTTTCATTTATGACGTGGCTAAATGTGATACGCTGCATGGCACAGAAACACGGAATTCACATGCGAACGAAACAAAATGGATCTAAGCATGCCTGGGAACGAAAATCAAACAAGCTTCATCGTGTTCTTGCACATTCATCATCATCATGACAAAAAGTTACAGAAATGCATAAACCATATATGGATCGAATCAGCGTTCAACATAGATCAACAATATAACCTTGATTTGTCCTAATTCTATGCATGGCAAGAGATTCGATCAAAAGAAGTTTTGTCATCAAGATTTCAAACTAGCATAACTTGCTCAAAACCTAATGGATTCACGCGATTCAAGTTGCAGAATGATCTACGTAACCAGATCTACCAAAGGCACATGCTAATTTCAAGAATTGAGATGGTTGAATTCCTACCTCTTGGAGATGCAGATCCTGTTATCGTGCTCTTCAAGCCTTGAAAGTGTAAAACAGATAGCCCGTGATGACGAGGAAGATGTATGGAATCAATAATTCAGCTCAAAACCTCTTGGATTAGCCTGGATCTTCAACTGCCATGCGCAAGCTCAAGATGCAACAACCACGATTTAGCCAAGTTCTTCCACAATTCTTCTTCAACAGTTGTTCAATAGTACCTGCAAGTGGAGATCAACACGAGAGAGAGCACAAAGAATGAAGAATTTTGAAGAACCAAGTGAAAAAAGTTTGGAAAATTTTGAGAGAATTTAGAGAATTTTTGATTTGGATTTGAGATTGTGATTGTGGATTTCGATTTTCTGTTATGATTAGGACTATATAGTCCTTGTTAATCACCTTTGCTAATCATGCTTAGGCCAAACCAAATGGATTAGTGAAAATGAACCTTATGTCAAGTTGGCCAAAATGCCCTTATGCTTGTGCAACCAATGGAACAGTAAGTTTCTACTTGAAGCAAATCCAAATTCCTGTTTAGAAGCTATTGGAAATGGTTTGGCATGAAAATCATGAGTATTTTTCAAAATCACTATTTTTCCCACCAAAATTTAAATGGTTCACTTGAAAAATGACCTTTTGATGTGAAGATTTTTGATGAAATGTAATGATGCATTATGATAGCTCATGTCAAATGAAATTTGCTCAAAGAAACCTCACTCAATTTGGCCAAATGGTTCAAGAGTTATGCCTCCTTGAAGTTCAACTTTTCTTGAAGATGATTTGATCATAACTTGCCAACCACAAATGAGAAATGAGTGTTCTTGGACTTTTTGGAAAGGCAAGAGCAAGATCTTCAACTTTCATGTTGGACAAATTTTGATTTGAAGCTTGCTTGATGATGTAAAGTTGAGGAGAAGGACTTTCCATTTTTGGCAGTTGAAAATTACAGGTCCTTGCTATTTTGGGAAACTTTTTGTCTGACCTCCAATTCCTCAATGATGATGTTTGACATATTATATGAGGCTTGTATGGACATGAATGAGACCTCTGAAACCATTTCACACCTTCAAATCCCTGATTAAATGCACAGTTGACCACAGTTGACTTTGCTAGGGTTTTGGTTGACTGAGCCATGCTTTGATGAATTTCAAGCCTCTACCACTTGAAATCTTGATACCAAATGGTGTCACAACTCATATGAATCTCTTATGAATGATCATGGTGCCCAAATTCTTCAAGAATGGCCACCATCTATTGCTCAATGACTGATTTTGACTGATTTGACCTAATTGCTTCATCTGCAAGCAACAAGGTTAGATGACAATATTTTTGTACTTTTGGTTAGTAAACAAATGAAAAGCAATGATATACAAATGCAATACATGCTTGGTGATCAAGAATCACACTCACAAGATGGCCCACCCACTAGGAGGGAAGCAAAGGTGCACAATGATCCTTGAGGCAAATGAGTGATATGATATGATATGATGAGGGATCTTAGGGCAAAAATTGGGGTCTTACAGATGCCCCTATTTAAGGTCATTCTAGCCGGAGAAGTGAAGTTTAGAAATCTTCATCTTGACGCGGTAGAATGGGCTTAAATAACAGTAATGAGACAAATTTTGGTCCCTAATAGACCTCATGATGCAAATGTATGCATGCAAAAGACACAAACTCTGTGGGGAATATGATTCACACAGAAGAAAAGACGGTCCATCGGAGTAATACACTCACCAGGAACAGAGACATTAACAAGACTCTCATGGGAATTCTTATTGGGGATAATGAAAGAAAAAGAATGCGTGAGCAGGTCACGACTCTGAGTTAGGGGATAACAAAAATAGACTGGAGACTTTACTAGGGAAGTAAAGGACTCAAACTGGGGAGAGAGAGAAATTCCAAAGGAAAACACTCCCATTGGAAAGACTCAAGCTGACTCACAAAATGCATGTACTGAGGATAACACCAATACATCAACACAAATAGGAATACAGGAAATCTAGAAAAGACTTTCCAGGGGAAACCAAAGGATGAGATGTTACCGGTTAGTGAGTAACAAACTCAGGAAGAATGAATATCTAAAACCTGTATGAGGGTGAGAGATATCAATCAACCAAACATCTGAGAAAGACCTGAAAAAGGTACATAAACTCAGGAAAATCTGACTCCACATGGGACCAAGGTCATAATAGGGAGCAGACAGGAAGGAAACACCAAGGATATCGGGTTGTAGGTATGTAACAGGTGACCGACCAAGGCGTGAATTGGTGTGTGTTCCAAAACACTCATCATCCTGAAGAGAGCGAACGCAAACTTGTTTATAGGATGGACATTTGATTCTGTAAAGAATGCAAATCTTACTCAATTGGGGAAACAAACAAAGGATCCGACAAAAGAGCGCATGAGACATATTATCTATAGCCGTTAAAACGTAGATAATATACTCGCACGGAAAATTATCCTGAACCGGGTGGTAGGTTGTTTATAGGATAAAATCCGGAAACGTGAATTGGTTTGTGTTCCAAGACACTCATCATCCTGAAGAAATCGAAAGCAAACTTGTTTATAGGATGAACATTCGATTCCACAAGGAACACGAATCTTACTCTGCGGAGAAAACAATAGAAAGATTGACCCAAGAGAGAAAGAGACATAATATCCATTACCGTCAAAACGTGGATAGTACACTCAAAAGGAAGATTATCCTGAACCGGGTTGTAGGTTGTTTATAGGATAAAAATCCGAAAATGTGAATTGGTTTGTGTTCCAAGACACTCATCATCCTGAAGAGAGCGAAAGCAAACTTGTTTATAGGATGAATATTCAATTCCACAAGGAATACAAATCTTATTCTATTGGGGAAGATCAACAAAGGATTCCAACCAAAGAGTGCATGAGACATATTATTCATTACCGGCAGACCGTGAATAATATACTCGAAAGGAAAAGACACCAGAGATACCGAAGTATATAATAGGTGACTAACCAAAAAGGAGAGACAATCGATACCAAGCATCCGGGTAAACGAAAGACAACTCAAAGGGATAAATTGCAAGCATCCGGCAATTATCCAACAACAAATATTCGATTCCGCCAAGGGAAATAACGAATCTTACTCGACTAGAGAAACACAAAAGGTTTCAACTGAAGAGTGAATGAGATATATTATTCATAGCCGTCAAAACGTGAATAATAACCTCGAGAGGAAGATTATCCTTAACCGGGTTGTAGGTTGTTTATAGGATAAAAATCCGAAAAGAAAGGCATCGGGATACCAAACAAGGTATATAAAGATGGCCAATCAAAGGGAGCAACAGACATTACCAACAAGAGGGTAAATGAAAGAAGACTCGCTGGGATACAAATGATGAAAAATCAATGATCCGGGGAACACAATCACTGCCAAACGGTGAAGGGACCCGCTGGGGATAAAATTGCTAGCGTATGGCAATTATCCGCAAAAGGCTTGCTGGGGATATAAGTGCTTATTCAAGCAACTTATCCAAACAAAGGGAAAATCAACATCGAGAACTAGATGAAGATAACCACAAAGGGGGAACTTGTCATCGGTTGGGATGAACAACAAAGTTGACTCCGTTAGGGGAGAAAACGGGGTTTATAACTACCGGGTAGTAGGTAGAAAACCGCAAAGATAGGACTTACAACTGCTGGTTTGTAGGCAGAAGGCCAAACATTCCTCTGAGGATAAGATGAATGAGCGCCGGTTCGTAAGCAACTATTCATTTATACCACAGGGAAGCGCGAGAGACAGTTGAAAAAGGGCCAATTTAGGATCAAACCAAAAAGGCGGACTGAATCAAGACTCGTCCTGATGAGGATATAACTCAAAAGGGTAAACCCGTCCCAAGGTGTGTTGGGAGGGAACAGAAACAACCGTCATCCATGAGGATGTATCTCAGTGGGGAAATGGCAGGAAAGGATAGACATTTTCTGCTTAAGGGTTGACTCTATTTTGAGAGATTAACACCTGACATCCGCTTTGGGAGATCTATGAAGAGATCTATATCACCACAGCAGGAAACAACAAACAAAAGATATATGGCAAAAATGCAACGTGAATATCTGAATGTTTATGAGTATGCATGAATATGCGTGATTTATGTTTGATGAATGCTGACAAAACAGACATTTCTAACACAAACAGGATCAGGAATCAAACATCCGGTACCATACTCCCAGGGAAAACCAAGGAGGTCCAACTGGAACGCCAATTTGCTGGAGATCTTCAAGCTGAAAAGCAAAGATCTGCGGGGAGGCAAAAGATCGGAGATATCCCAAAATCTCTGAGTAATGGATCAGCAATCAACCCAACTGGAGTACAGAAAGTCACAACAGGCAATAACGGCCACAAAGACAAATCTGTTGGGGAATGGGATAAATCCCAAAATATCTGCCAGGGAACAAGAGCTCACTGCACGGGCAAAAACTACCACGAAGGCAACTCCGCAATAACTCCACTGGGGAACAACCCACAAAGGGAGAACAGAAGATCACACAAGTAGATTCTGCAACAAGCTACTCTACTGGGGATCAATAGCAATCAGGGAATCAACCCAAATCTATGGATGATAGATCACCAACCGGTCCTACCGGGGAAAACAGAGGTTTCCGACTCTGGCGGAGATTCTGAGGAGAATATCATGGATGCAATCCTGACTCTGTTGAGGAATATCCGTCCCATAGGGGATTTTGCATATACACGATCCACCAAACCACAAACTTACTGACGGTTCCTGGGGAGATCCGTTGAAAAATCCACTGAGGAATATATGGAAGAGAGTTGGGGATCAACCACCAGATGCTGACTCTTTTGAGGAGAAAATCCACAACTGCTAAGGAGGAACACAATCACTGCCCTGTTGCAGGAATAAGCGCACTGACGGGGAGATATAGCAACTTCGCTGGCGACGTGGCCGGGGAAGAGAGTACTACTGGAGCAAACAAAATCTTCCACAACACTCTGCTCTGGGGATATATCACAGATCCCGCTATCGACTGTGTTGAGGAAAGATAAAGTATCGTGATGTCAATCCACCAACCATTGAATCTTCAAAGGGAAAGCATCCATGCTGAGGATAAAAACCACAACTCCGCTGGCGATTGCACTGGGGAGAGTGACAGGGTACCGGGGTCTCAAACCACCCACTACCGAAGCTTCCAAATGGGAAACACCCATGCTGGGGGAGAATACTGCTGGAGAAGAAAATGAAGTCTTCAACAACACTCTGTTTAGGGAACAACCCTAACAAAAGCTCTGCTTGGGGAACAACCCCTAATAACAAAGCAGGATAAAGAGGATACAACCGATGTCAGGAATATGAACCAATGTCTTACCTGTTGGGAATCATGCCACCCTCGGGAGAGCACTGAGAGATTCTTAAGTATCCTTTTGTCATTGTGAATGTACACTTTGTTTAAAACAACAATTTGAAAAATTTATTTGTTTAAAACAATGACATTTTATCAATTGAAACATGCAAAACATTTGTTGAATTGAAACAAATAAGAGTGCAAATAATTGGATAAAAGCTCAAATTGATTTGATGGAATGGTAGCCTGCAAATGGCAAGACTCCATAGATCTGTACAAGTTTGAAATCAGTGATATATATTGGAAGAGGGCTATATTGAACATAATGATCCTTTATCTACCAATTTGAATCTCGATGTATGCGAAGCTTCAGTTAACGACGAATCGAGAATCTGTTGACGAAAAGACGGCTGCGGAACAGAAAGTCTTGTCAGGATGCAGTTACTTGCCAAATCCCTAATTTTTGCCTAGATTGCCCCAGGGTGAGGTACTCAATCTAGCGGGATGCAAATATCATTCTTTCTTTTTTAAGTCTCTAATTTTTGCCTGGATTGCCCTTTCGGGTTCTCCACCGAGACGCTCATTTTTTGCCTAAGTCGCCCTTTCGGGTTTTCAACTTAGCGAGCTATTCTGTTTTTCATTTGCATATACTTTTTTTTTAAGCAAAGTATTTCTTGATTGCATCTGAATTCACAGGACGAGTGAAATCCTCCCCATCCATTGTTGTAAGCATCAAAGCTCCGCCTGAAAAGGCTCTCTTAACAACATATGGACCCTCGTAGTTTGGAGTCCACTTGCCCCTGGAATCGGGCACGAAAGACAAGACTTTCTTGAGCACGAGGTCACCTTCTCGGAACACGCGAGGCTTGACCTTCTTATCGAATGCTTTCTTCATTCTCTGCTGATATAACTGACCATGGCACATGGCAGTTAATCGCTTCTCTTCAATCAGATTCAACTGGTCATAACTACTCTGAATCCATTCAGCCTCAGTCAACTTGGCTTCCATCAAGACTCTCATTGATGGGATCTCCACCTCTACTGGGAGAACAACCTCCATGCCGTAAACAAGAGAAAAAGGGGTTGCCCCTGTTGAAGTGCGTACAGATGTATGATATCCATGCAAAGCAAATGGCAGCATCTCATGCCAATCTTTGTACGTAACTGTCATCTTCTGGATAATCTTCTTGATATTCTTATTAGCAGCTTCAACAGCCCCATTCATCTTATGTCTGTAAGGAGAGGAATTATGGTGTGCAATCTTGAATTCAACGTACAACTCATCCATCATCTTATTATTCAGATTAGATCCATTATCAGTAATGATCTTATCTGGCACACCATAACGGCAAACCAGCTGGTTCTTGATAAACTTCACAACCACCTGTCTGGTCACGTTCGCATACGAAGCGGCTTCAACCCATTTGGTGAAGTAGTCAATTGCTACGAGAATAAACCTGTGTCCATTGGACGCTTTCGGTTCAATCATGCCAATCATGTCGATTCCCCACGTAGAGAAAGGCCATGGTGATGAAATCACATTCAGAAGTGTCGGAGGAATATGAATCTTATCCGCGTAAAAAATCTGACACTTGTGGCATTTCTTCACATATTTGCAGCAGTCAGACTCCATTGTCAGCCAATAGTAGCCTACTCTCAACATCTTTCTAGCCATGGCATGTCCATTGGAATGAGTACCAAATGAACCCTCATGGACCTCAGTCATCAACAGGTCTGCTTCGTGTCTATCCACGCATCTCAGCAAAACCATGTCAAAATTTCTCTTATACAGCACTTCACCACTGAGGTAGAAACTGCCTGACAACCTTCTCAAAGTTTTCCTGTCTTTCACAGATGCCCCAGGCGGGTAGACCTGGTTCTAGAGGAAATTCTTGATATCAAAATACCAAGGCTTGTCATCATTCACCTCTTCGATTGCAAATACGTGAGCTGGTCTATCCAAGCGCATCACGACAATATTGGGGACTTCATTCCAATACTTGACAACTATCATTGAGGCAAGCGTAGCAAGAGCATCTGCCATCCGATTATCCTCTCGAGGAATATGATGAAAGTCAACCTCTGTAAAGAATGTAGAAATCCTCCTTGCATAATCTCTGTACGGAATGAGACTTGGCTGATTCGTCTCCCATTCACCCTTGATCTGATTGACAACTAGGGCCGAATCACCATACACATCAAGATGTTTGATTCTCAAATCAATGCATTCTTCTAGTCCCATAATACAGGCCTCATATTCAGCCATATTATTCGTGCATTTGAAAGTTAGCCTTGCTGTAAGCGGAATATGCGTGCCATGAGGAGTAATGATTACTGCCCCAATACCATTTCCGTACTGATTTACAGCGCCATCGAACACCATCGTCCATCTGGAACCAGGTTCCGGACCTTCATCAAGTGTAGGCTCATCGCAATCTTTCATTTTCAAATACAGAATCTCCTCGTCAGGGAAGTCGTACTGAACTGACTAATGATCTTCAATCGGCTGGTGCGCTAGATGGTCAGCCAAGATACTACCTTTGATAGCCTTCTGAGCTCGATACTCGATATCATACTCAGACAACAGCATCTGCCAACGGGCAATCCTCCCAGTCAAAGCAGGCTTCTCGAAAATATACTTGATTGGATCCATTCTGGATATCAACCAAGTTGTATGATTTATCATGTACTGGCGCAACCGCTTAGCAGCCCAAGCTAAAGCACAACACGTCTTCTCAAGCATGGAGTACCGAGACTCACAATCAGTAAACTTCTTACTGAGGTAGTATATAGCAGATTCTTTCTTCCCTGATTCATCTTGCTGACCCAGGACACAACCCATCAAGTCTTCAAGAACAGTCAGATACATGATCAGAGGTCTTCCTTCCACAGGCGGAGACAAGATCGGGGGTTCAGACAGATACTCTTTGATACTGTCGAAAGCTTTCTGGCAATCCTCAGTCCAATCATGAGACTGATCTTTCCGAAGGAGCTTGAATATCGGCGCACATGTGGCAGTCATGTGGGATATAAATCTGGAAATATAGTTCAAGCGGCCAAGAAAACCTCGGACTTGCTTTTCAGTTTTGGGTGCAAGCATCTCTTGTATTGCTTTGACCTTTGCAGGATCAACCTCAATACCTCTTTCGCTGACGACGAAACCCAACAACTTGCCGGAACGGACTCCAAATGTACATTTGTTCGGATTCAGGCGAAGTCTGAACTTCCTCAGACGCTGAAAAAGCTTCAACAAATGCTCAACATGCTCAACTTCCGTTCGGGACTTAGCAATCATATCATCAGCATAGACCTCTATCTCCTTGTGCATCATATCATGAAACAAGGTAGTCATAGCTCGTTGATACGTGGCTCCAGCGTTCTTCAAATCGAAGGGCATCACTCGATAACAGAATGTTCCCCAAGGTGTGATGAATGTTGTCTTCTCCATATCTTCGGGTGCCATTTTGATTTGATTATATCCGGAAAATCCGTCCATAAAGGAAAAGACTTTGAATTTAGCTGTATTGTCTACCAACATGTCAATGTGTGGTAGAGGAAAATCATCTTTGGGACTAGCTTTATTCAAATCTCTATAATCAACGCACATACGGACTTTTCCATCCTTCTTAGGAACAGGCACAATATTGGCCACCTATTGAGGATATGTAGAAGTCACCAGAAACCCCGCATCAATTTGCTTATGAACTTCCTCTTTGATTTTCACTGCCATATCTGGATGAGTTCTTCTGAGCTTCTGCTTCACAGGCACGCACTCAGGCTTTAAAGGCAGGAAATGTTGCACAATATCTGTATCTAGGCCCGACATGTCTTCATATGACCAAGCGAAGATATCGGAATATTCTCGTAGCAATTCGATCAATCTCTTCTTGACAGACTCTTCAAGAAGTGCCCCAATCTTCACCAAACGAATACAATCCTCAGACCCCAAGTTGATTGTTTCCAGATCTTCAAGGTGCGGCTGAATGATCTTCTTCTCGTGCTCAAGGAGACGGGAAATCTCATCAGGAATTCCTTCAACATCATCTTCCTCTGCCTTGAATACAGGGAATTCAAAATTGGGAGATGGCGTTGGATCATTATGTTCAATGGGTTTTAGAATCAACCTGCATAATGATTTTAGTTAATGAAAAACTTTTGGAATTTAAACAAGCAAATCATTATGCAGATGAAAAATGTTTGCTTTTATTCTTGTTTTTATGGGTTTTTTGTGATCACTGGTTTCATGCAAAAAGCAAAAAGTGAAAACAAATGGAAAAACAAATGTTTAACAATGCATTAATTGAATGAAAATATCATTGTATTAAATGCTGCCAACAATGTCATCACTTCTCCTTTTGGCATGGGAGAAGGGTTTTAAACAAAGTGAACAATTACTCTGATCTATGGATGACTGTAGGAACATCTACAGCGACCCAATTGTGGCAGACACCACCAGGTATGACGAAATTGTTCAGATCTTCTGCATCCTCTTCCAAGATAGCAGCAGCCTCTTCCTCAGGTTG
Source organism: Lathyrus oleraceus (assembly GCF_024323335.1). Lineage (NCBI taxonomy): Eukaryota > Viridiplantae > Streptophyta > Magnoliopsida > Fabales > Fabaceae > Lathyrus > Lathyrus oleraceus. Next base: position 394,278,121 of record NC_066584.1, read on the forward strand.
ATCGGCATGGATGAATCCTCCACTCTTGAACAAACCTTGCTCATTAAATGCCCCAGAACAGTAGCCAATGCCAGCCCGAGATCTATTGTCTTCAAGCTCAATCACCTTCCCTAAACCAGCAACTGCACCACATTCAATGGCCAGTTTCGCATCACGGTAGGAAGAAAATGAAGGAGACTTCTTCTCAATAGGTTCATCAATAGATAAAGCTTGGAATGGCGTTCCAACTTCATCCTCAGCGTCAATATATGAGAAAGAAGACAAATGGCTAACCAGGAGAGCCTTTTCTCCCCCTACCACAACCAATTTCTTGTTCTTCACAAATTTCAGCTTCTGGTGTAGGGTGGATGTCACGACGCCAGCCTCGTGAATCCATGGTCTGCCTAAGAGATAACTATATGATGGGTGGATATCCATTACCTGGAAGGTAACTTGGAAATCACTAGGTCCAATTTTGATTGGGAGATCAACTTCCCCAATCACAGTTTTGCGCGACCCATCAAATGCCTTCACAACAACACCACTCTGCCTCATAGGAGGACCTTGATACGACAACTTGGAGAGTGTGGTTTTTGGCAATACATTCAAGGATGATCCAGTGTCCACCAGCACGTTGGACATGGCATCCGATTTGCAATTCATGGAGATGTGTAAAGCCATGTTGTGGTCTCTTCCCTCCTCAGGGAGATCAGCGTCACAAAAACTCAACGTGTTGCAAGTAGTAATGTTTGCAACAATACTATCGAACTGCTCAATCGTGACGTCGTGATCGACATACGCCAGGTCCAAAACCTTCTGCAGAGCCTCCCTATGGGGTTCTGAATTCAGCAGCAAAGATAACACGGAAATCTTGGATGGCGTTTGTAGAAGCTGGTCTACAATATTGTACTCACTCTTTTTGATGAGCCTCAGCATCTCATCAGATTCTTCATTCACAATGCCACTAGGGCCAACTGAAGAAGCAGGAGTCTTTTGTACAGAGGAGGAGGGTTTGGCAACAAGTGCCGGATTCTAAATATTAACCGCCGTCCCAACCGGATGCTCAGCAGCATCAGAAGCAACAGGAGCCTTGGGAGGTGCAGAAAACACGCGACCACTACGGGTCAACCCGCTCACATCTGCGATGTTAGTGACAGACGTTGAAGGCAAAGGCACTTCTACCCCAACTTGCACAGCAACGGGATTATATCTGAATGGCACAGCTCTGTCCGAAGAATAAGGCACAGGGCCTGCAGGCTTGATGATTAATGAAGGAGAGACCTTCGGCTTGCTGCTATCATATCGGATAACAACAGGCTCGGGCAACTTGAACACTGGTGAAATAACATTCACCTCGGGTTCGTCCTCATCAACATTGCGATTCTGGAGAATCTCAATGGTTCCCTCATCTAGCAATTCTTGAAGTTCTCTTCGTACCTGATTGCAACCCAAACGATTAACAGAGCAGATACGGCATTTGTCGTGGTCATGCTCCATGTGGCTGTACTGACACAGCAACCGATGTAATTCGACCAACGACTGTCTAATATGGCTGACATATTTGACCTTGTATTTCCCAGGGCACCCCTTGACCATATTCACAGATTTCCCATGCGCGGGCAATGGGTTCTTGGTAACATTCGGGCTCGAGTCTTCAAAACTCAGAATGCCACATCTCATCAGGTCTTGCACTTTGGTCTTCAGCTGAAAACAGTTCTCTACATCATGGCCCGGAGCGCCAGAATGATAGACACAGTGCAGGTCAGGCTTATACCACCACTGAGGGTTGACCGGTATAGCCGGAGGATCTCTGGGAGTAATCAGCTTCCGCTCTATTAGAGAGGGATACAACTCTGCATACGACATAGGAATTGGATCGAAACTGATCTTTTTCCTATCATAGTTCATGTTAGCTTGATTACTGGTGCTACCACGAGGCTGGTAGGCCTGTTGCTGTGGACGAGATTGTTGTTGACGATACTGTTGAGAAGATTGTTGTTGATTGTGTTGCTGCTGCTGATATTGCTGAGGTTGCTGATATGGAGCACTGTCTCTGAATACAGGTGCTATACTAGCCACCTGGTGCTGATTGTTGTTATGTCGTGCTGGCTTCCTCTGAACAGAGGGTCTCTTGGATTTGGCATGAGACTGCACAACATGTGCCTCTCCATCCTTCTTCTTAAACGCCCTATACCGTTTAGAAGATGAGCTCTCATCTTTTGCTAAACGTCCTTCACGGACACCTTCCTCAAGTCGCATCCCCATGTTCACCATCTCGGTGAAATCAGAGGGAGCACTTGCAACCATCCGCTCGTAATAAAATGAGCTAAGAGTCTTTAAGAAGATCTTAGTCATCTCTTTCTCCTCTAGCGGTGGAGTAATTTGAGCAGCCAGCTCTCGCCACCTCTGGGCGTACTCCTTGAATGTTTCCTTGTCCTTCTGGGACATGGCCCTGAGCTGATCACGGTCAGGAGCCATATCAACGTTGTACTTATATTGCTTGACGAAGGCTTCGCCAAGATCGTTGAAGGATCGGATGTTAGCACTGTCCAAACTCATGTACCATCTGAGCGCAGCACCGGACAGGCTGTCCTAAAAATAATGGATCAGAAGCTGATCATTATCTGTTTGGGTAGACATCTTCCTAGCGTACATGACCAGGTGAGCAAGAGGACAGGTGTTCCCTTTATATTTTTCAAAGTCAGGTACTTTGAATTTGATTGGTATCTTGACACCGGGAACAAGACACAACTCGGCAACAGACTTGCCGAACAAATCTTTACCTCTGAGGGTCTTCAATTCCTTTCTCAGCTCAAGGAATTGGTCGTTCATTGCTTCCATCTTCTCATTAACATCCGGGCCCTCAGACGGCTCGGAATGATAGATGGTGTCGTCTACCCTCGGCATGGTATGCACGACAGGAGGAGCAGCAACAGGGACCGGGCTAGATGCCGGTATATGAGCAAAGGTTGGAGCAGGCAGATCAGGCATGAAACCCGGATGCATACCCCAAGGGAACCCGGCTGGCATGGCGTGAGACGCAAAATGAGCATTGGCGGCTGCCACAGTCAGAACAGCGACCTCGGATATAACCGTCCTCTGGACAGGAGTAGCAGGCGGTTGAGCAGGTTGATTCTGGGCAGCAAGAAGTTGCTCCATCAAAGCGCCAAGTCTGGCGACCTCTTCCTTCAATTCACGGTTCTCTTGCTCTAGCTGATCCATGACTCTTGCAGAATTGGCTCGAGTATAGTACCGGTGAGTCAGCTTGTCTTCAAAATAAATGAAGAACACAGAGTCAGAACAAGAAGACCAGAAACAAGGTACCTTCTTATGCAAAATGATGCATGAAATGCTCGTGCATATGCTTTGTTTTATTTTCAAGGAACCCTTAGGGTATTATTTGCAATTTTGAAATTTTTAAAGCATTTTATTATCATTATGGAAAATATCTTATTCAATATAATCGAGACAAAGGAGTACAGCATTTTTTGATTCAATTACAAGGAGAAAAGGAAAATAACATCCTATGGATCCCTAGAAGCTCGGGATGCTGGAAGACGAGAAGTACAAAGCTTCTTGATCTCTCTCTCATAGGCTGCTTCCATATCTTCTTTCTCCTTAGCAAGCTGATCATACTTCCTCTTCCAAAACTTGGAAGACTGAGGAAGAAAAGAAGTCCAAGTATCATTGGGATCGTCGATCACCCGATGCTCGAGAAATTCAATCAGAGCGTCCTTCTCCTTAAGCTGCTGAAGTAATTCCTCTCTTTCACGGATCCAAGCACGTGAAAGGTCTTCTTCTCTCAACTCCTCTACACGTTGGGTAGGGAGGGTTGAAGGCCCAGCCACATCCAACGGTGTAGGTCTCGGATGATCATAAGGCATGAGGTATACGACAGCTCTCTGTCTAACCCAAGAGGTATAGCGCTCCAAAGCAATGCAATTCTTCGGACCTAGCTCATTCCTACTCTTCTTGCAGATCTTGTGCCAAGCGCGGACAAATCTGGCTTTCAGGCCTTGGGGATCTTTACCCTCTTGAAAGAACACACCTTCTAACAGAATGTTATGAGGTTTATCCTTTAGGGGGAACCCAAGCTGACGTCGTGCGAGAATGGGATTGTAGCTGATCCCACCATATGTACCAAGAAGAGGCACATTAGAGAATTCACCACAATAGTCAATGATCTGAACGGTATCATAAACGCGATCATACCAAGAGATATCATCATTAGTGAGAGACATGAGTCTCTGAGACCACCGTAGACATCCCTTGTTCTCCTTGAAAGCAAGAGTCTGCGGCAAGTGCGAAATAAACCACTTGTACAACAGAGGTAGACAGCAGACAATAACTCCTCCACCCTTTGCATTCCTCATATGCAAAGAGACATAGGCATCACCCAACAAAGTCGGAACGGGATTAAGAACCGAGAAGATCCTAATGGCGTTCATATCCACGAATTTGTCGAAGTTGGGAAACAACACCAATCCATAGATGAGCAGCACAAATAAAGCCTCAAAGGCATCCTCACTCATGGCCTTCCCATAGATGGTAGCTTGAGCAATGAGGAAATCAGAAGGAAAACCCTGAATTCCACCTTTGGTAGTCAGATTGGCTTTAATCAAAGCTTCATCTATGTGCAACAAGTCTGCAATCTCTCGAGCGGTCGGAATACTTTCCAAGCCGCTGAACGGCACCTGATCCAGAATCGGGATCCCAATAAGGTGAGAATACTCCTCCAAAGTAGGCAGCAACTGGAAGTCCGAGAATGAGAAGCAGTGATACAGAGGATCGTAAAACTGAGCTAGAGTACTCATCAACCCTTCGTCAACCTGAGTAGTCAACAGAGGCAGAAGCTTCCCATAGCGAGCTTTGAAGCCCAAGGGATCTAATACATAAGATGTCAGATTCCTTAACTCTTTCACATCGGGCTGTCTAAAGCTGTACTTCTTTGTATGCCTTTTCGGTCTTTCCATGTCTGAAAATTTTGCAAATAAACCCCTTTAAGTTCCTTGAAAATTTTCTTTTTTTTTTCTGATGACATGAAATGCATATGAATGCATGAATGCATGAATGCAACAATCACACTCAAGGATCAAGCAAGGCACACCAAACAAAGGTCATGGGAAAGCTCATTGTATCCCTAATATCAATCATCCATTTTGGTGGATTTAGGTTTTCACCTTATCGACACCCAAGTTCCATTGATATTAACGGTACATGAACCGGCTCTAACATCCTTAATATCAATCATCCATTTTGGCGGATTATGGTATACACCTTATCAACGCCCAAGTTCCATTGATATTAACGATGTTTGAACGACTCAACCACGAATCACGGGTTTGCTGAGAGTCACGAGCATGGAGTCTCGGTTAAGAACCACCCAAAGGGAGTGTACTAGGGTTTAAACCTGCCAGACATGTTCTACCAGGGGTTCCCATAATCATCGTCCCATCTCTCAGATATTATCGGAGAAACGAATACTCGTATTCCAAAAATATTCTCGAGAGAGACTCTTATGAGTGTAGTATCGCGTAACAATCGCATCAGATCTTACATCTGAACGACTTCCGCACTACGTCCTAAAAATAGGCCAAGATGGGTTTGGTAAACTAAGGTCCTTGGCTTCTAAGGCACATGATTGAAAGAATAATGCCTAACCAGAAATAACTTGTGGGACATTATTAATCCAACATGACCTCCACCAAGTGAATGGACTCGCAAGTCAACTGGCTAAGGAATACTCCACACCAGTCAACGAGACTACGCCATTCTCCTATCCTAGAGTGCACTCGAGTTCGGGTATAGAACTCATCTCACAGAGATCACCAAAGCAAACAGCAATTGTATATCAAGCAATTCAAACATTACAATCAATACAGTTATCCCAAATTGTACAAAAATATGTCAAATAACACATAAACAAATATCATACAACAAGGGTGAAAAGTAGGCAATACCACCAGGGAAGGTCTAATGTTGTCCCCAGCAGAGTCGCCACTTTTCTGTAGCGGTGTATTCGTCGCTATATGATTTATTGATTAAACCATAAGCAAAGTATACAATGAATCGAGTCGCCACCGCACTTTTATTTATCCTAAGGACTGGTTAAAAAGCGAACAAAAACCTAAGAAGTTTTACACGTAGAAAACCAATAAAAGATCAGAGAGTCTGGGTAAGGGGTAAATTACGCAATGGGAAGGTGTTAGGCACCCATCACGTCCTAGGTACTCCTAGGGAGCCCTTTTCACACTTGTTGTATAAAAAATGTTTATTTGTTTTGACATATTATGCAAACATGAATGGGATGATGAGAAAAGAATGTACAAGTTAGTTATTTTTGTGTTTGAACGGATGAACCCGTTGCCTACGTACCTTCCATCAAAGGTAAGGATCAAAACGCCGTAGTTCGGCTAAAAGATTTCCAAAAATTAGTGAGTTCATTTTAAAACACAAGCATTAAGGCTTTTCATTACCAATGGGAGAAAACTCAACCCGAATCGACAATCCACCATGCGAGGACGGCTTCGACGTACTAGAGGGGTTAACCCTGTTTTCAGTACGGAAGTCTTACAATCGACTCACTAAGGATAAGGTAAGATTTACATCAACCACTATGGTAATTGAAACCTATGGCTAATGTGTGAAAACATATTAACAATGGACAAAGCCACAAAACAATTGAATGTGTGAAGTTAATTGATTATGAGTATTCACAAAATATGGTCAATGTATGATTAAGATTGATTCAAAGAAGTGTTATGAAATGGAGTTTGAAAAGTCAAGGACTTATGGTCCAGGTTTCTAATTTGAAAAAAAAGACATGAAGATGTTTGCACAACAAGTCAAAGTTTTTGAAAGCAAAGTGTGAAAGGGTTTAGGACAAAGAGGGTATGGATAGTGGAATGTAAAACTTCTTAGAAAGGTTCACCTCTTGAAATCATATAGAAGATGATTCAAGTGTGTCCTTAGGAATAGGCAACAAAGCAAGTAAGCAAATAAAAGCAAAGTGATACCGGATGCCATCAATGGACTTATACCAATCTCACAAACAAAAGCGGATACCGGATACCAATAAATGGGTTTACACCAATCTCCTAAAACACAACAATGATACCGGATGGCAATAAATGGTCTTACTCCAATCTCACAAAAGCAAAAGCGGATATCGGATACCAATAAATGGATTTACACCAATCTCCTAAAGCAAAACAAAACCTGGATGTCAGATGCCAATCTGTCTGGACTTATACCAACCTCCAAAGGATGATCATGGGAGTACAAATGCCAACAACATGGTCTTACAATTGCATCCTCACATACAACAAACAAACAATGCACTAAGCAATGGACATGAGTGGCCAAATGAAATGGTCTTACACTTTATCCCTTCCAAATCATAGGAACAATGGCCAATTAATGGACTTACAGTTGTCCTCAATGGGTAAACCAAACATGGATCACAGAGATATGCAATGATGATCATGCAATAATGAACAATCAATGATGATAAGTGCACAAAGGAAAACAAGCAAACATGTACAAATGCACCAAGCAATCAATCAGACAAAGTCATTTAGCACTCGCTATAACCAAACAATTAGGCTCAATCAAAGGGTTAGACTTAAAAGTCAACTGGAATGGGGTAAGTGGTGCTCTTAACCTTGACATTGAGAGCCAAGGTGAAGCAAATGAAAGGATATGAGGGGTGTGCCTCATCACTCTTATCCCTGGTCAGGGAGAGCATTGAATATCAGAAGGTGTGGGAGTTCAGAAAGATGGAACTCTCTCCACAAGTTAAGGACTCGATAGATCTTGGGTTTTTACTCACTATGCATTAACACATGTGGTGTGAGCAAGGTGAGTGACTCACAGAATAGTAAGAGATAGGCGACATATCTCTTTTGTCTACCAATTGCCTCACATGAGGTCTTTTCCTGCTTGGGGACAAAGTTAAACAATCACAAACATTGCCTCTGAAGGAGGACTTCAGACAGTTGCCTGGCTAAGTAACAAGCCAGGTCTTCCAGACTACATGGAGACAAGAGAGTCTACCTCAATGCTCAAGCAAAGCAAAGCAATAGCAAGTTCACAAAGGAACTAAAGCAACTATGGTACCTGAAATCAATCAAATATAATCAGTATACCAATCACAAAGTCAAAACAGACAAGTTATGAACCAACAGTCAACACAATCAACCACCTGTGCAAAGCACAAACTCAAATCAAATGAGTTAGCATCCTACAAAACAAACCAAGTTAGTTCATGATAATCAAATAAACCAAAATCAATCAACTTGAATTAATCTCCTTAGAGCAATTGCTCCTTAACCTGAAAAAACAACTCAAATGTGAGAAGTGAACCCTTAGGCCAAAGCCTAGGGTCAAAGGAGGAGAAAAATTTAAAACAGAACATGAAACTTGATCAAAATCAAGATTTATCAAATAAGAACGAATTCCAGCTGTTCCCATATCAAAAGCATTCATCAATTCCATTTCATAAGCAAATCATGTCAAACTAGGCAAGTTGAGAATTCAATGATGTAAACAGAATGAACACAAGCATATCAATACCAAAATGGCTCAATAAATTCCAGGAAAAATCATCCTTAACCAGAACACACTGAATGAACAACACACCAAATTTCATGTCATTTGGGCAAGTGGAAGTAAGGAAATTAAAATCCCTAAGTCAAGGCATATTCAAGCAAGCTCATACAAGACCACAAATCATACATCAAGTTCAAGCAATCATAAAACAGTGATCAAACATGAGAAATGAATGAGATCAAAGCCATGGCAACCTTTAAGATGTCTACAGTACACATGCCAAATTTCAAAGTCATCCAATAAACCACAAGGATTTCACAAATCATGTAAATTGAACACTCAAGAAAAGTTCACAAATGACCAAACAGAGGGAAAATTATCAAACAAATTGAAAATGCATTCCAAAATTCCAGAAAAAATCACAAGCAAACTAGACATCCATAAGTATTGTCATGCAAAAATCCAGAGCAATTGGCATAGCATAAGCATGGAAAATAAAATCAAGAACATGAACAAGGCATGGTGTGACATACATTGTCACACCTCCAAAGATTACATCATATCTCCTAATCCAGAAATGCAAAATTAGCAAACCATATACCAAAATCACCAGGAGTGAGTCTAGATCATGCATACAAAATTTCAGGCATTTCCAGTTAAGCATCGAGATTTCATACATGAAAAGGTGAGCAAGGTGCAAGATATGGTATTCACAAACAAACCATAGGCATTTTAAAAATCTAACCGTGCACAAATTTATTAAAAATGTCCATAAAATAATAGACATGATGATTAACAAATCAAAAAAAGAATCATGAATTTTGGATGTGTATTTTTTGATTTATCAATTTTTGAATGTGGAAAAGAAATAAAAAAATGCATGAGAAAGCTTATACATGAACATGTGAATACTTGGAATACAATAAATGCAAGGCAAAGCTTTTGTAGCCAGCGGGGAATCGAACCCCTGGCCTATTTGAATGGGGCGCGTTTCAGGATGAAACGCCCCGTTTCATTTATGACGTGGCTAAATGTGATACGCTGCATGGCACAGAAACACGGAATTCACATGCGAACGAAACAAAATGGATCTAAGCATGCCTGGGAACGAAAATCAAACAAGCTTCATCGTATTCTTGCACATTCATCATCATCATGAACAAAAAGTTACAGAAATGCATAAACCATATATGGATCGAATCAGCATTCAACATAGATCAACAATATAACCTTGATTTGTCCTAATTCTATGCATGGCAAGAGATTCGATCAAAAGAAGTTTTGTCATCAAGATTTCAAACTAGCATAACTTGCTCAAAACCTAATGGATTCACGCGATTCAAGTTGCAGAATGATCTACATAACCAGATCTACCAAAGGCACGTGCTAATTTCAAGAATTGAGATGGTTGAATTCCTACCTCTTGGAGATGCAGATCCTGTTATCGTGCTCTTCAAGCCTTGAAAGTGTAAAACAGATAGCCTGTGATGACGAGGAAGATGTATGGAATCAATAATTCAGCTCAAAACCTCTTGGATTAGCCTGGATCTTCAACTGCCATGCGCAAGCTCAAGATGCAACAGCCACGATTTAGCCAAGTTCTTCCACAATTCTTCTTCAACAGTTGTTCAATAGTACCTGCAAGTGGAGATCAACACGAGAGAGAGCACAAAGAATGAAGAATTTTGAAGAACCAAGTGAAAAAAGTTTGGAAAATTTTGAGAGAATTTAGAGAATTTTTGATTTGGATCTGAGATTGTGATTGTGGATTTCGATTTTCTGTTATGATTAGGACTATATAGTCCTTGTTAATCACCTTTGCTAATCATGCTTAGGCCAAACCAAATGGATTAGTGAAAATGAACCTTATGTCAATTGGCCAAAATGCCCTTATGCTTGTGCAACCAATGGAACAGTAAGTTTCTACTTGAAGAAAATCCAAATTCCTGTTTAGAAGCTATTGGAAATGGTTTGGCATGAAAATCATGAGTATTTTTCAAAATCACTATTTTTCCCACCAAAATTTAAATGGTTCACTTGAAAAATGACCTTTTGATGTGAAGATTTTTGATGAAATGTAATGATGCATTATGATAGCTCATGTCAAATGAAATTTGCTCAAAGAAACCTCACTCAATTTGGCCAAATGGTTCAAGAGTTATGCCTCCTTGAAGTTCAACTTTTCTTGAAGATGATTTGATCATAACTTGCCAACCACAAATGAGAAATGAGTGTTCTTGGACTTTTTGGAAAGGCAAGAGCAAGATCTTCAACTTTCATGTTGGACAAATTTTGATTTGAAGCTTGCTTGATGATGTAAAGTTGAGGAGAAGGACTTTCCATTTTTGGCAGTTGAAAATTACAGGTCCTTGCTATTTTGGGAAACTTTTTGTCTGACCTCCAATTCCTCAATGATGATGTTTGACATATTATATGAGGCTTGTATGGACATGAATGAGACCGCTCAAACCATTTCACACCTTCAAATCCCTGATTAAATGCACAGTTGACCACAGTTGACTTTGCTAGGGTTTTGGTTGACTGAGCCATGCTTTGATGAATTTCAAGCCTCTACCACTTGAAATCTTGATACCAAATGGTGTCACAACTCATATGAATCTCTTATGAATGATCATGGTGCCCAAATTCTTCAAGAATGGCCACCATCTATTGCTCAATGACTGATTTTGACTGATTTGACCTAACTGCTTCATCTGCAAGCAACAAGGTTAGATGACAATATTTTTGTACTTTCGGTTAGTAAACAAATGAAAAGCAATGATATACAAATGCAATACATGCTTGGTGATCAAGAATCACACTCACAAGATGGCCCACCCACTAGGAGGGAAGCAAAGGTGCACAATGATCCTTGAGGCAAATGAATGATATGATATGATATGATGAGGGATCTTAGGGAAAAAATTGGGGTCTTACAACGTCGTATGTCCAAAACCCAATCCATAACCCCGTAGTTAGCCGAACTACGGCCTGCTCTGATTCTCGTTCCAGATGAGATACGTAGGCATAAGACGCGATGTCTTAGCGAGCACACATCCCCCAACCCATAGGTCAGCCGAGCTACGAAGACTCTGATTCTCATATTCAGATGAGATACGTATGCAGTGGATGCGACATCCGCGCGAGTCATTTCTCTTAACATTTTTAGTAAATAAACACATTAGGTAAACTCACACCCTTTAGACAAAAACCACAAAAGTGGATCCCGTAGAGTACTATGGATGCGTAGGGGTGCTAATACCTTCCCTTCGCATAACCAACTCCCGAACCCAAGATTTGGTTGCGAGACCCCGTCTTGTCCTTTCCTTTTTCAGGTTTACTTCGAGCGTTTCCTTTCCCTCCTTTGGGATGAATAACGCACGGTGGCGACTCTTTTGTCTTTTTCTTTCGCCGGTTGTTTATTTTTCGCGCACTGTATTTTTCAGGTTGCGACAGCTGGCGACTCTGCTGGGGAAATTAAGAATTTGACCTCTTGCTAGTCCATCTTCCCTAAGCGAGTCCCTCATAGCTTGTGTGATTTTCTTGTTTATTGGGTGTTCATGCTTTTGTACATTTATTTACTTACTTACTTGCATTCATCTGCTATATCTGTTGGAGCTGTTGTTTGTTTGTTGGGATGGGATGTTCTATGAGAGATAAGCCCATTACCCAGGCTTGAGTGTACACATAGGTTTTAGAGTGGATGATCATGAGGCTTGCATGGCATGTTGCTACGTTAAGTCGTTCGTGAAGAACCACACCCAGACGAGGTTTCTTTTGGATATATTATGTCCTACGGATGTTCCGTAACGACATGATGTTCCTTTAGAAATCGTCGACTCTGGTGACCATTTCCCGAGAACTCAGTCGAGGCCTCTCCTCCGAAACGTGATTATGTTATCTCTGGTGGGCGCATTCTCGCTGCTCAATCCGAGGACCCCGAGACTGGGAACTTTCTTTAGGATGTCCTGTTGAGGGGAGTCAGTGGAGGTCTTTTATCCCGTAATAATGCCAAACCTTCAGTGGTAAACGTATTATTCGCGACTGAAGGGCTGAAGTTGACGAACTTCTGTTCTTAGAACCTACCAGTGAGGGGCGGGCTAAATTCAGGAAACCTTAACCTCCAACCAACCCGGTTTTCTGGAGCAGAGCTTTGATCTTGTATTATATTCCTCAGTGGTTTTCTCTTCAGACAGTGTAACCCGACAGATGTTCAAGCAGATACAACAATCCTGATTGACATGCCACTGCATTGCATTCACATCATCACATCATTTGCATTCATATCATTTAACACATGTTTATCCTTTTCAAGGGGGTTTAAATCTTCTTCTTGATTCTAGTCGGGGTTTTCTTCTTACACTATTTATCAAATGTGAGACTGGAATCAAGGGGGTAGAATGCCTTTTGGAATTGATAAACATGTCATTGCATTTGCATAGTCATCCGCATGTCTTGCATAACAGGTACCGCCACAATGTTCTCAGTTTGTTTGGTGTCCCACTATCAGGATAGCTGACTCAGGCATTCACCGATACGGTACCCGAAGGAATCAACAGAGAGTAATGGAAAGCCTACAGGCAGAGCTCGCCGAGATGAAGATTCGCATGAATCAATTCATGGATTTGGTTCAAGGGGTGGCTCAAGGACAGCAGGAGCTTAGATTGTTGGTACAGAGGGATCCCCCTATTACTCAACCGGAGACGTTGGCTGATCCTCCAGCTGGAGAGGCTAATGATCCCAATGGACCGGGGCCTATCCCGATCCCGCATGTCAACCTAGATCAACAACCCATTCAGGATGGTCAGGATGATCAGTTCCCCTTGCTTCAGGAAGACTTTGGCATGGACCCCATGTTTAGAAGATTGGAAGAGAGGTTGAAAGCAGTGGAAGGACAGAATCTTCTGGGAGTAGATGTTGCTGACTTGGGGCTGGTCCCAGGTGTGAGAGTGCCACCGAAATTCAAGGTCCTGATATTTGACAAATACAATGGCAGCTCTTGCCCCAAAACTCACGTGCAAGCCTATTTCCGTAAAATGGTTGCATACTCTGATGACGAGAAGCTACTTATGTACTTCTTCCAGGATAGCCTAGTTGGGGCATCCTTGGAATGGTATATGAGGCTGGACAGAGCCCACATCCGTTGCTGGAGGGATTTGGCAGAGGCTTTCGTGAAGCAGTATCGGTATAATGCAGACATGGCTCCGGACAGAACTCAACTTCAGAATCTGTCTCTTAAAAGCAATGAGTGCTTCAGGGAATACGCTCAACGCTGGAGGGATACAGCTTCCCGTGTTCAGCCTCCTATGTTGAAAAAGGAAATGGCCAACATGTTCATGAATATGCTGCCTGGACCTTATCTGGAGCGTCTGGTGGGGTGCAATGCTTCCAACTTTGCTGATGTGGTCTCTACTGGAGAAAGGGTGGAGAATTACCTAAAGACCTATAAGAGCCAGAGTGGAGGTGGATCCTCATCAGGGGTGAAGAAGCCGTTCATTCAGGGACAGAAGAGGAGAGAAGGGGATGCAAATGCCATATCTTCTTATCAGAACAGGGATAACCGGAGGAATAATTTTCAGAATTATCATCAGCAACCGTATGTTGCGGCTGTGACCATTCCAGCTGTAGCGCCACTACAACAACAACAATCACAACGTCAACCAGCTCAGTATCAACAGCAGCAGCAACCGGGTAACAGACCCGCTTATCAACAGAGGCAAAGGATGATGGACCGACGTTTCGACACCCTTCCAATGTCGTACGCTCAGTTGCTTTCTAGTCTTCAACAACTACAACTTGTGCAAATGCGCACTCTGGCTCCTCCTATTGGTAGACTTCCGATGGGTTACGACGCCAACGTTAGGTGTAGCTTCCACTCTGGGGCACCTGGCCACAATATTGAGAACTGCAAAGCTTTTAAGCACGTAGTTCAAGACCTCATAGATTCAAAGGCCATCGACCTTGCACCGGCTCCGAATGTCGTCAACAATCCCATGCCCCAGCATGGTGGTGCGAACGTTAACATGATAGAGGGAAAAGCCAAGTCCATTAAAGATGTGCTGAAGTTGAAGACTCCATTGTTGGATATCAAAGGATGCTTGCTGAAGGTCGATGTTTTCCCCGGTTGTGGGAATGGTTGTTTGGATTGTGCCACTTAGAGTGGAGGTTGTTTGAAGCTACAGCAGGGTATCCAGGCCTTGCTCGACAAAGGTATCCTCCAGGTTGAAGATTTGTCTGTCCAAGAGTTTGTGGAAGGGGTTGAGGAAGAAGGGTTTGAAGATGCTACTGATGAATTTGCAGATGTTGTTCCTACTGGTTCTGTAATCCACGATGATGTATTTACTTTTTCCAATGTGGATGATCCTGATGTAATTGAACTTGATCCCGATGTTTCGGATGCTTGCATTTCAATGAATGAGATTTCCGAGTACGATTGTGATATTGCTACTATCACTATTTTCTACCCAACTAATCAGATCAGTGTGCCAGAAGCGCAACCCGTGCCACCAGTGCGACGATCTACTATGACCATCACAACCCCTGGTCCTTTACCTTTCACCAGTGAAAGGGCCATTCCGTGGCATTATGGGGGGAGTGTGTATATGCACGATCATAAGGTGGAACGGCCACTGAAAGTAGAAGAGGGTCAGAAGCCTGAACTTGATGGTCCCGCAGTGGATAATGTCGGTGGAATCGGCCGATTCACCAGGAGTGGTAGATTGTTCTCACCACCGGTTACCCAAGCTGATAATGCTGATGCTGTGGCGAAAACCAAAGGCAAGCAAGTCGTGAATGAGGGTACCTTTGCACCCCAGGATGGTTCTGAGCCCACTTTTGCAAAGGATGTGGACGAGCTTCTGAGAATCATAAAGAAAAGCGACTACAAGGTAGTCGATCAGTTGATTCAGACTCCGTCCAAGATATCCATTCTCTCACTCCTGTTGTGTTCGGAGGCACACAGGGAGGCACTTCTGAAGGTTCTTAATGCTGCATATGTACCTCAAGAAATCTCGGTAAACCAACTAGAAGGGATCGTCGCCAATGTGCATGCAGGCAACGGGTTGGGTTTTACCGATTCTGACTTGACACCAGCCGGACGCAATCATAACAAGGCTCTGCACATCTCGATGGAATGCAGAGACACCGTGATATCACATGTTCTGGTGGATACAGGCTCCTCTCTCAATGTGCTACCCAAGAGAGCCCTGTCGAGGTTAGAAGCAGAGGGTTTGGTCTTGAAACCTTCAGATCTTATTGTGAGAGCCTTCGATGGTTCTAAGAGATTGGTGTTTGGAGAGGTAGAGTTGCCAATTCTGATTGGATCACAAACCTTCAACACTGTCTTCTACGTGATGGATATCAGTCCTTCCTACAGTTGCCTGCTGGGTCGTCCTTGGATCCATAATGCTTGGGCAGTCTCTTCAACTCTACATCAGAAGATTAAGTTTCCGGTCAACGGACGAATTCTCACCATCTGTGGTGAGGAGGGCATCCTGGTCAGTAACCTGTCTACATTCAAGTATGTAGAAGTAGAAGGTGAAATTCATGAGACTCTGTGTCAGGCTTTTGAGTCAGTTCAAATCAAGGATGCAACTCCGATGGAAGAGGTTAAAGCGGGTGCCTCTATCTCATCCTTTAAGCAGGAACGGGCCGTGGTGGATTCAGGTGTTGCTCCCGGTTGGGGGCGTCTGTTGGAATTACCAGTGAAAGAAGATAAGTTCGGGATTGGGTATCAGCCAGTTTTGACTTCTACAACACTTCAGGGGCCGATCACTTTCTCCAGTGCTGGCATCATTCAGTATGGTCAAGTCTCTACAGTCAACGAAGAAGATGGGGATAGTGATTGTGACATTGACAACTGGGTGCGTCCGAGGATCCCGGGTGAAGTCATCAACAATTGGTCTTCTGAAGAGATTATCCAAGTCACTCTTCTTGAAGAGTAATTTTCTTTGTTTATTCATGCATATCCAAGTCTTACGTTCCGCACAAGGCGTAATGACTCATTGTAGGGCTCATCTATGTGACACTTGCATTTTTTATCATAAATAAAGGACGTCTTTTTGCATTCAAATATTTCGTTCCCTGTCTTTCTATTTTTGCAGTTTTTCAAAATAAAAAAAATGGCAATGTTTTGTTTAGTTTTCACTTCTTGTTCACACTCATAAGCACATACCATCACTCATGCAGATGCACATCACCGGATCCTATTGATAACGTTTCTGCTACGGCTCGTTTCGACTTTGAAAATCCAATCTTTCAAGCTGAAGAAGAGGGTGATGAAGATTGTGAACTCCCTGAAGAGCTTACCAGGTTATTAAAACAAGAGGAAAGGGTTATTCAACCGCATCAAGAGTCTGTTGAAGTGATTAATCTCGGCACCGAGGACGCCAAGAGAGAAATCAAGATAGGGGCTGCTTTAGAAAACAATGTGAAGAAAGGGCTGATTGAATTGCTGCAAGAGTATGTTGACATCTTCGCTTGGTCTTATCAGGATATGCCCGGGTTGGACACAGACATCGTGGTACACCGCTTGCCTCTCAAAGAAGGTTGTCCTCCGGTCAAGCAGAAGCTCAGAAGACCAAGACCAGAGATGGCTGTCAAGATAAAGGAAGAAGTGCAAAAGCAGTTGGATGCAGGGTTTCTAGCAGTCACCAATTATCCGCCATGGGTTGCAAACATCGTCCCAGTACCTAAGAAGGATGGAAAGGTACGGATGTGTGTCGACTACCGGGATCTGAACAGAGCTAGCCCTAAAGATGATTTCCCATTACCTCACATCGACGTTTTGGTGGATAATACAGCTCAGTTCTCGGTATTCTCCTTCATGGATGGCTTTTCTGGCTATAACCAAATCAAGATGGCACCAGAAGACATGGAAAAGACAACTTTCATAACCCCATGGGGCACCTTCTGCTACAAGGTGATGCCGTTTGGTCTGAAAAATGCCGGAGCAACATATCAACGAGCTATGGTAACTCTGTTCCATGATATGATTCATCATGAAATCGAGGTTTATATGGACGATATGATTGCCAAATCTCAGACAGAAGAAGAACATTTGGTGAATTTGCAGAAACTGTTTGAGCGTTTGAGGAAATTCAAACTGAGACTTAATCCGAACAAGTGCACTTTCGGGGTGAGATCGGGAAAATTGCTGGGTTTTATTGTTAGCGGAAAAGGGATTGAGGTGGATCCTGACAAAGAGAAAGCAATACAGGAAATGCCAGAGCCAAGAACAGAGAAGCAAGTCCGTAGTTTCTTAGGGAGGTTGAACTACATTCCAAGGTTCATCTCTCACCTAACAACCACGTGTGAGCCAATTCTCAAATTGCTGAAGAAAGATCAGGCTATCAGGTGGAATGAAGATTGTCAAAGGGCTTTCGAGAAGATAAAAGAGTATCTACAGAAACCTCCGATCCTTATACCTCCAGTTCCTGGGAGACCTCTGATAATGTACCTATCAGTGACTGAGAACTCGATGGGGTGTGTATTGGGACAGCATGACGAGTCTGGTCGAAAAGAGCATGCCATATACTACCTTAGCAAAAAGTTTACCGACTGTGAAATCAAATATTCGCAGCTTGAGAAAACTTGTTGTGCTTTGGCCTGGGCTGCTCGCCGACTGAGGCAGTATATGTTAAACCATACTACCTTGTTGATTTCTAAGATGAATCCAGTGAAATACATATTCGAGAAGCCAGCTATCACCGGAAGGGTCGCTCGTTGGCAAATGATTTTAACAGAGTATGATATTCAGTACACGTCATAGAAGGCCATCAAAGGTAGTATTCTGTCGGACTATCTTGCTCAGCAGCCGATTGATGATTATGAGCCGATGAAGTTTGAATTCCCTGATGAAGACATCATGTTCCTCAAGATGAAAGACTGTGAAGAGCCAGTTGTTGAGGAGGGACCTGATCCAAACAAAAAGTGGACTTTGTTGTTTGATGGGGCTGTCAATGCTAGAGGAAGTGGAATTGGTGCTGTCATTACAACTCCGAAAGGTGCCCACATACCTTTCACCGCTCGTTTGACTTTTGAGTGCACAAATAATGAAGCTGAGTACGAGGCCTGTATCTTGGGTATTGAGCAAGCCATTGATTTGAGAATCAAGACTTTGGACATCTTCGGAGATTCAGCTCTGGTGATCAATCAAGTGAATGGTGATTGGAATACTTTCCAGCCCACTCTGGTCCCCTACAGAGACTACATGAGAAGACTGTTGACTTTCTTTTCTTCACAACAGTAAAATTGTATCATATACCTCGTGATGAGAACCAGATGGGAGATGCACTTGCTACTCTATCCTCCATGATCAAGGTAATTCGCTGGAACCATGCTCCCAGGATCGATGTGATGCGCCTTGACAGGGCCGCATATGTGTTTGTTGCGGAACTGGTAGTCAATGACAAGCCCTGGTATCACGATATCAAGTGCTTTCTGAAGAATCAAGAGTACCCTGCAGGGGCATCCAACAATGACAGAAAGACTTTGAGAAGATTGGCAGGCAGTTTCTTCTTGAACAAAGACGATGTGCTGTATAAGAGGAACTTCGACATGGTTTTGCTCAGATGCGTGGACAGACACGAGGCGGACATGTTAATGCAGGAAGTTCATGAAGGTTCCTTCGGTACTCATGCCGGCGGGCATGCAATGGCTAAGAAATTGTTGAGAGCGGGTTATTATTGGATGACCATGGAATCAGATTGTTTCAAATATGCTCGGAAGTGTCATAAATGCCAGATTTATGCTGATAAGGTGCATGTACCGCCAAATCCTCTGAATGTGATGACTTCGCCGTGGCCGTTTGCTATGTGGGGCATTGACATGATTGGAAAGATTGAGTCGACTGCTTCCAATGGGCATCGCTTCATCCTTGTTGCCATCGACTATTTCACCAAGTGGGTCGAGGCAGCGTCGTTCGCAAATGTCACCAGACATGTGGTTTCCCGTTTCATCAAGAAAGAAATCATTTGTCGCTATGGGATTCCTGAAAGAATCATTACTGATAATGGTTCTAATCTCAACAACAAAATGATGAAGGAGTTGTGTCAGAACTTCAACATTCAGCATCACAATTCTTCCCCTTACCGCCCTAAGATGAACGGCGTTGTTGAGGCGGCAAATAAGAACATAAAGAAGATTGTGCAGAAGATGGTCGTCACGTACAGAGATTGGCATGAGATGCTACCTTTCGCCTTGCATGGGTACCGCACTTCAGTACGTACATCGACCGGGGCAACCCCTTACTCCCTGGTGTATGGTATGGAAGCAGTCCTACCTGTTGAAGTGGAGATTCCTTCTCTAAGAGTCTTGTTGGATGTCAAGTTAGACGAAGCCGAATGGATTCGGACAAGGTTCAATGAGTTGAGTCTTATCGAAGAGAAGCGAATGGCAGCCATTTGTCATGGGTAGTTATATCAGAGTCGGATGAAGAGAGCCTTTGATCAGAAAGTGCGTCCTCGTTGTTTCCAAGTCGGAGATTTAGTGTTGAAAAGGATCCTTCCTCCTCAGACAGATCGCAGAGGCAAGTGGACTCCTAACTATGATGGACCGTATATTGTCACCAAGGTTTTTGATGGTGGGGCTTTAATGCTTGCAACTATGGATGGTGAAAACTTCACTTCCCCTGTGAACTCAGACGCAGTTAAAAAATACTTCGCATAAAATAGACCCGCTGGACAGTAAAAAGAATAGTCCAGGCAAAAATGGGCATCCCGACGAACCAAGAAAATGAAAAGATTCGGGCAAAAATTAGGGATTAAAAATGAAAAGATCATACACCCGGTAAGTTGAAAACCTGAAAAGGCAACTTAGGCAAAAATGGGTATCCCGGTGGATTGAAAACCCGAAAAGGGCGATCCAGGCAAAAGTTAGGGATTAAGCGAATGACTGCGTTCTGAGTTAGTTCTGAATCTCATCTCATGTCGATGACTGGAAATTTTCGAAAGGTAGGAAACAGTTCAATCACCTTTTCAGAAGGCTGATCATTTGGAGGATCTTGAAGACGGGCAATTCATAGCAGAATTGGAACCCAATAGAAATCCATTTCACATTGCCATTAGATTAATTTCTGTTTTTATCTTTTGTGCGATTACCTCTTTCCAGGGATTGCTTCCTGATGTAAATGCCTATTCAGAGGCCATTCAATCAATAAAATCATGTCATTCAGTATATCTCTGTTTTCATTTTCATTTTACTGTTTTGTTTGCAAAAATGACGTCCGAATTTTTGATAAACATTACATCATGACACATAAGGGCTTTACAGGTACATGCTTAATAAACATTTAAAATTGCTGTAAATTTTAAGTGCTTTGGATCGTCTATTCAGAACAGATACCCTCGGGGCATTTCCTTAAAATCCCCTGCAGATGATCGTGAATATCTTCCCCAGTGAAGTCGCCAACAGACGAATCCGGTGTCTTATCCTTGCAGAGCTGATCAGAGTGTTGGATTCTTCAATCCCCAGTAGGTTCTCACCACTGTACTTCCCCAAGCGTTTGTTTCAGGATATACACTCCCCAGTAGAGTTGACAGTGCCAGACTATATATCCCCAGCGGAGTTGACAGTGTCAGACTGTATCTTCCCAGTAGAAGTGGCTGCTCCTTAGAGTTCGAGGCCAGATCGATAATCCCAATGCCAGATCCATGGTTTCTTTCCTTGAAGCAGAACCCTGGTACCGTATCAGTGTTTGCTTCCTCTGTTGAGTCATCTCTCGCAGATCGTGGTTGCCAGAACCACTATCGCTTTCCCCAACAGCAGATTTTCAGTGTCGTTCTCTCCCCAGTCTGAATCTCGCTATTTCGTCATTGCTAGAACACCGTGTGGCGGATCATTTCCCCACATATTCTTTGCGCTGTGCATCTCCAACAGCCTTGCCAGGGTCCAGAAGATGGTGATCATTTCCCCAGCAGATCCCCTGCCTCAGCTTGGCATTCTACCTAGCATTTCGCATCCCTACATGTAGAATCATATTGCATTGCATCCTCCCAAATCGCGTAGCATTTCCATTTTCATGGAGCATTACGCCATTGAAAGATTCAAACATACGCATATAAGCATAAAACATTCTCGGTATCCCAAGTGATAAGCTAGAAGTTGTTTCCAGTACTCAGACTGAAGATTGTTCATGACTCACCTTTGTTATCCCCAGCAAGTGTCATTGGCCCATGCGCCGCCTCTATTATCATTCCCTATTTCTGCCAATGCTGACAGACATGAAGTTTTTCGATGTTCAGATCGAAGAAGTTTTCGACGTTCAGGTCGATGCAACTTGTGGCATTCAGGCCAGTTTTCTGGTATCCAGACCGAAGTGGCATTCAAGCCAGTTTTCCGGTATCCAGACCGAAGTGGCATTCAGGCCAGTTTTCCGGTATCCAGACCGAAGTGGCATTCAGGCCAGTGTTCCGATGTTCAGATCGAAGAAGTTTCCGACGGTCAGGTCGATGCGACTTGTGGCATTCAGGCCAGTGTTCCGATATTCAGATCGAAGTGGCATTCAGGTCAGTTTTCCCGATATTCAGATCGAAGTGGCATTCAGGCCAAGTCTTTCCGATGTTCAGATCGAAGAAGTTTCCGACGTTCAGGTCGATGCGACTTGTGGCATTCAGGCCAATTTTCCGATGTTCAGATCGAAGTCCTTTCCAGTATTCAGACTAATGAGCGGCATTCAGGCCATGGTTATTTCTGTGTTACCATTTATTTTGGTATCCAGTTTAACATTCTTTTTCGATATTCAGACTGACTCTCACCGTACCAGACGGATTCTTCTTTCAAGACCACCTCTTTGCCGATTCTGATAGGCATTGTCACTTCACTTCACTTCAGTGCAAATTTTTGGGCTTTTATTGTATTCAATCCCTTGATACCTCGAAAGTACGAAAGCAACTGCCATCTTCTTTCCGGGTCTCCAGTTGATTGAATAGGGGCAGTTGTAATACCCCAAAATTTACCCTTCATTTTCCTGGAAAAAAAACGAAAAAAAAAAAAGAAAACGAAAAAAAAAAAGTTAAAAATAAATAAATAAATAAAATTTATTAAATAAATAAATAAAATATAACAAATTTTTTTGGACTTGGGTCTCCCTCATTTAAGCCCACTACCCACGAAAATCAGTCTATAAATACTGAAGTTTCAGTAGAGGAAAAGACATTTGGAGTTACATTTGGAGTTACACTTGGAGTTACACTGGGAGATTCACTGGTGAAAGATTTTGAGAGAAGGAAACCTAGGAACTACTCTGCAGCGACCTTCAGGCAGCCCTGAGAAGTTCACTCTGCCTCACACAAACCCTAGTATTACTTTGCAGATCCGGCCGTACCATTCAATCTTAATCAATCTCTCTCATCAGGTATGCCTTTGTTCCTATTACTTTATGCCTTGAATTTGAATGCTATGAATGTATGAGGTAACATCAGGTTTTGCCCACGGGTTTATATTTGTGTATGAATATGTGAATAATGCCTTGAATGCTTAATCGTTTAATTTCTGAAGTGTATGCCACAGGGTTTGAGGTTTCTGAAACCATACTGTTATCCATGAAAAAAATGCTTATGGTGTTTCACTAACCCTTTTGTTGAGTTTTTGTGAAGGCTCACATGACTTTTGCAGGGATAACTTGCGTGGTTTTCCACTTTATTTGTGGGATACCCCCTGGAGGTTTCATTCCGATTACCTGTACTGACTCACTTTCTTTGATGGTGTTTAGCTTGGAAGGATCCCTGGGTTTCTCATTCCTCTAATTGCTGTTACTTCGGATCTTTATCCGTGTGGTACTTTTACATTTTTCCCGCATTTTACTGCTTTCCTAGCTGGAAGACCTCGATAGGAGGAAATGTTTTTGTGTTTACTTTATGCAGGTTCCTTTGTCCAGGGTTAAGAGCTATGAGGTCTTATCCTCATTACCCTTTTGCATGCGCGTTCCTACAATGCAAACAAACCCTTCATTGATTTTTTCTTCTCCATAACACACGTTTACTCCTTCTACTACAGGCGAGTAAGTCTCCAAAGGTCGAGCATCCGGTAGATTGCGTAGTGACGTCGTTCGTCCAAAACCCCGTAGTTAGCCGAACTACGGCCTGCTCTGATTCTCATTCCAGATGAGATACGTAGGCATAAGACGCGATGTCTTAGCGAGCACACATCCCCCAACCCATAGGTCAGCCGAGCTACGAAGACTCTGATTCTCATATTCAGATGAGATACGTATGCAGTGGATGCGACATCCGCGCGAGTCATTTCTCTTAACCTTTTTAGTAAATAAACACATTAGGTAAACCCACACCCTTTAGACAAAAACCACAAAAGTGGATCCCGTAGAGTACTATGGATGCGTAGGGGTGCTAATACCTTCCCTTCGCATAACCGACTCCCGAACCCAAGATTTGGTTGCGAGACCCCGTCTTGTCCTTTCCTTTTTCAGGTTTACTTCGAGCGTTTCCTTTCCCTCCTTTGGGATGAATAACGCACGGTGGCGACTCTTCTATCTTTTTCTTTCGCCGGTTGTTTTTTTTTCGCGCACTGTATTTTTCAGGTTGCGACACCCTTACCAGGGGTAAAACACTCTCCTAACCAGAGACCGGGGAGACAACAAACTAATAGGGAGACTAAGACTCGAGCCTAATAGTTGTCATGCAATCAATATCCCTGAGTTGAGGTCTCTAACATGCATTCAACTTCCTCAGAAATCAATCATACAACTCCTACAGAAATGGAGATGAGAAGAGGAAAGCAGATAAACACATCACCACAAGTAAACAAACATCACATTCTATATCCATACAAGAGGCTCAAACAATGGGTGGGCTTTAGTCAAGAGGGGTCATATCAACCTCGACAAACAAGCCAAACTGTAATGGGTAATCTGTAGCTCTTAACCACTAACATTGAACGTTAGGGTGAAGCTGATCAAAGTTTAAATGAGGATGAGACCTCATGCTCTTAACCCTGACCAGGGTGAGCTCATGATACAGAAAGCGTGGGGATCCAGAAAGTGGGATCCTTTTCCACTTGACAGACTTTGGACAAAAGATATGGGGCACATGTTCAGAAGCATCAGCACGTAGTGCAAGCATAAAGAACGACACACTGAATAACGGGGGATTGGCTACTAATCCCTTTTATCCGCCAATTGCCTCTTCTCTTGGAGGTCTTATCAAATAACACATGCCTCTTCTTGGAGGTCTTTGGGCACAATTGTAAACAAACACAAACAGAGCCTCTGAAGGAGGACTTGCCAGCGAAATGCCTGCCAAAAAGGTGACAGGACTTCAGACTACATAAAGTAAGAAGCTAACTACCTGAGTGGTGTGTCAACCATAATCCAATGCTCAAGCAAGAGCTAAAGCAATCAAGCAACTAAGGTACCTGTACAAAGACTAAACAGTTAGTACTTCAGTTATACAACCAGAAAACAAGCAGTGAAACCCTCTAACAGTTACACAATTCAATGCATAAGTGCCTTAGCACTCAAAGGAGCTCATGAGCTCACCACATCAATTAAACCTACAAAACAAACATAGGTTAGAACTCAATGCATCTCATAAGGTGAGAACAAACCCAATCATCAATGATGAGTATCCAAACCTGAAACATCAGATAAAGTTAGTTTATGTACATCCAATCAACACAACAAAGCATAAACAAAGGCCAAATTCAAAACCTAACCAAATGACCAATCCAGGACTTACCCTTTCTCACATTACACCTTCAAACACTCCCCAAAATGTCCTCAAAAGGACCAACATCAAATCAATAACCAAGTGCCTCAATTGGCCTATGTAATGTAATGACCAAAAATATGCACAAAATGAACTTCCAACTTAGAAAATTCATACCAAATCAGAAATGCATGCAATGACTTTGGGATTTTTGGTATAAGTTCCTCATGCCATGAATGTTCAATGTGCAAAAGATCAAATCCAGAAATATGCAAATGCTATGTGAAAAAAATGCACCAATTCAATGCCAAAAATGTGACACAAATTGTCACACTTTTCTCTATGTGTCAAAAATGATGATAACATGTGAGAAAAAATCTAAACCAGTGACCAAAAATTCATGTCATGTATGAATGTAATGTATGCAAAAAATTGGATCAAAAAGCTCAAAAT
Source organism: Lathyrus oleraceus (assembly GCF_024323335.1). Classification (NCBI taxonomy): domain Eukaryota; kingdom Viridiplantae; phylum Streptophyta; class Magnoliopsida; order Fabales; family Fabaceae; genus Lathyrus; species Lathyrus oleraceus. Next base: position 394,303,764 of record NC_066584.1, read on the forward strand.
TGAGGATTTCACAATGCATTGAATGCAATAGGTCAAATTGGCACAACATTGATTCAAAAATTCACACATAAAAATCCAGACATCCACAATTCATGAATTCAGTAGCATAAAAAAGTAGACATCAATACAAAACTATGAAAAAAAATTGGGACTCATTTGGACTATTTTTGTATTTTTTATGAATTTTACAAAATGACTAAAATAATGGAATATGCAATGGAAAATGGAGGGAAATGAAATAATTCAAATAAATCCAGAAAATTCACCAGCCATTGGATCTGGCGCGCTATTGCATCAATGGCTCACATTCAAACAATGAAACGCTGCGTTTCATTTATCCAGTCACCATCCCAATCAGCGTTCCATGCACGCGTGGCGTCAGCCAAACGAATCCTCTCCAATCACTCCTCCATGCATGCTCCACATGGCATCCTACTCAGCTAAACCCTAACAACATACAGACGCCGGAGCTACAGCTCCGGTCGTCTTCTCCGGCGAGCCCCACGGTGGCGCCGCCCTACATTTTTCTAGAAATTCCTCCAAACACCACCGTTCCACTCGGTTTTCAACGTAGGTTCCAAATCTCCTATTGGTTCATCCTAATTCTACCTGGATTTTGCAAATCGAAGGGAAACATTTTCTAGATCCAAACTTTCAGTCCACACCAAATCCTCAATTCTCACTCATTCTCAATTCTACTTATATATTCGTGATCTACACATCAATCTCTACAGTTATATGGCCAAAAATCAGCAAAAGGAGAGGATGAAATTTGTGTCACCTGGAAATGAAGCTTTCTGAAACCGCGACCTCTCAAGCTCTACTACTCCAGATCAATGCCTTTGAACTTCCTTTGAAGCTTTGTGCAAAAAGAACTGGTTGAAACCTCTTGAATGCACCTCAATTTCCAAATTCCATTGCCATGAGAATGCTCTTGATCTGCTCGAATTCTGGCTGAATTGCACCAAACAATGGATGATTCTTGATCAGTGAAGCATGAGGATCAAGAACATGTAAGAATCTTTGAGGTTTGTGTGAAGAAAAATGCAAATCGAAGAGAGAGAAATTTGAGAGAGTTTCTTGAATTCTGATCTGAAATGGTGGTTATGGCAGTTAGGATTAGGGTTTGGCTATTTATATCCCTTGTTAATGACACTGCTAATCCTCTTTTCCATTTGTTAATCATGATTAAGGAGTTATGAAGCAATTTTCCAAAATGCAAAATGAGCTTCCATGCCCATAATGCACGTGTTCAGCTCCATGTTATGATTTCAATCCACTCAAGAACATCCAAGGGTCATGATTTGAGTATTAATTTGCTTACATCTCAAGCCAAGAATGAATGGTGGAGATTTTCTTCATTTTTCACATGTGTGAAATAATAAACATACAAGCCTTTTTCATGCATGGCAATGGCTTATTTTCACTCAAATATGGTCCATGAAGAATGCTGAATTGAAGCCTTGCCTTGGTTCTTTGTGAATATTGACTTGTAGCATGATATTATCCTTTGAACAAAATGTGAAATAATGTGACTTTTGGCCATGATTCCTCTTGCACAATTGAGTCAAATAATTTCAATTTGAGATGCCTTGATCATGAGAAGCATTTTGCAAAAAGAATGAACCAATTTGGTGCATTATACCAAAAGTTATGCCATTTTGAATTTCCATGCACACCTTGTGATCAAATGACCATAACTCCTCAACCATTCATCACATGTACATGAATTAGGACTTTTTGGAAAGGGGAGACAAAGATCTACAACTTTCATGTTCACCAAAAATCCATTTGAAACATCTTTGACATTGAAAAGTCAAGTTGAATGTGGACCAAAAACTTGCCAAATTTGGAAACTTTGCATTATAGGTCACTTTCCATTTTTAGTAACTTTTGCCATGACCTTTGAATCTTCAAGATGGATGCTTAGAATGATGAATGGACCCCATTTAAACATGATTGAGCTGTCTCAACTCATTTCCCCACCTCATAGCCCTCAGTTGACTGCACAGTTGACTTTTGGTCCTCAAATGACCTTGAAATGTCTCGATGATGATAGAACCATGATGATGGTGATATATCCTTGCAGATAAGATGATGCTCAAGACTTTTGAAGAATCAATAAACCCTAATGAAATGCAAACCCTCATATGGTTGATAATCAATTCATAGAGACCCTCAGGCTTGAATCATGTAACTTCTCCATCTTTTGAAAAGACTTTGGAGGATGACCATCTTATTTTCATATGAGATGCAAAATGCAATGCCTAATGCTCTAAAATATGAAATGCAATGTGTCAAACTAGTCTCAAGAAGAGGAGGGCAAATTTTGAGGTGTTACAACATGCAACCAACTAGGATGTTCCTTCAACTGGATGATAAATCAGTTAAGTACCCGATTAGTATATTAGAAGATATTCTAGTTAGGATTGGTCAACTTTATATCCCGACTGACTTTATCATAATGGACATCAAAGAATACAAAGATATCCCTATTCTTCTAGGTAGACCTTTCTTATCAACTGTTGGAGCTATAATAGATGTCAAAAGAGGAAAAATGAATTTCAAAGTAGGTGACGAGAAAGTCGAGTTTATCCTATCCAAGTTTCTAAAAGCACCTGCCATTGATGACTCGTGTTGTGCCATCGATATTATTAATGAGTGCATCAGAAATTTGGATAAGGAAACACCTACCGAAACAATAAAATTTCCCTCGACACCCATAATGGAAGATGATAGATTTAAATCAATGACACTGTATATGGATGACAATCTTTACAAATGCCTAACACTCACCCCAAACCATATGTCCGATCATAAGAAACTGTCAATAAAGCTCAAGGAATTACCTAAGAATCTGAGATATGAGTTTCTTGATTAGGAGCTAAATCATCCAGTTATAGTAAGTGTGAATCTAAACAATGACAAAACTAATCAACTCTTGGATGTCTTACGGAAATAACCTACAACCCTAGGTTATCATATCTATGACTTAAAGGGGACAAGTTTGTCGGTATGCATTCACCGGATAATGTTGGAAGAAGATTCTAAATCCTCCAGAGAACACCAAAGAAGGATAAACCCTATAATGAGTGATGTGGTCGAGAGGGAAGTGCTTAAATTGCTTGATGCTGATATAATTTACCAAATCTTTGATAGTAAGTGGGTTAGCCATGTACATGTGGTACCAAAGAAGGGAGGTGCCACAATTGTATAAAATGAAAAAGGAGAATTTATTGTGAAACGTATAGAAAATGGATGGTGCATGTGCATAGACTATCGAAAACTGAACAAAGTAACAAGGAAAGATCATTTTCCCCTTTCATTCATTGATTAGATGCTCGAACATTTAGCTAGACACTCTTATTTCTATTATTTAGATGGATATTTCGTATTTTTCCAAATTCCTATCCACCCCGATGACCAAGAGAAAACAACCTTTACATGTCCATATGGAACATTTGCCTATCGAAGAATGCCATTAGGACTATGCAACGCTCCTGCAACTTTCAAACGTTGCATGATGTCTATATTCGCAGATTTTTTTGATGAGATCATGGAAGTTTTCATGGATGACTTCTTAGTATGCGGACTCAGTTTTAAAAATTGCCTTGATAACTTAGAGAGAATTCTGGAAAGATGCGTACAAGTCAATATCATGCTAAACTGGGAGAAATGCAACTTCATGGTTACATAAGGTATAGTCCTAGGACACATAGTATCGGAAAGGGGAATTGAGGCTGACAAGGCTAAGATTGAGGTAATATAAAATCTCCAATCACCAAGAACAATTAGGGAAGTCCGAAGTTTCCTTGGACACGCCGATTTTTACCGACGCTTTATCGAAGACTTTTCTAAAATCACTTAACCTTTAACTGGTCTCTTAATGAAATATGTCGGCTTTAGTTTCGACGAAAAATGTCTTGAAGCCTTCAACCTCCTAAAACACACACTAACCTCTGCACCTATCATGCAACTACCAAATTAAAACCAACCGTTCGAGATTTTGTGCGATGCAAGCGTCTTTGTTGTTAGTGTTGTTCTAGGACAACGAAAAGACAAGATATTTCACGTGATATATTATGTTAGTCGAACTTTAGATGCGGCCCAACTAAACTATGCCACTATTGAAAAGGAGCTACTAGCAGTCGTATCTGCGATAGACAAATTCTGCTCCTATCTAGTTGGAGCTAAGATTATCATATACACCGATCATGCTACCATTCGATACTTACTCATCAAAAAGGATGTGAAACCCAGATTACTTCGCTGGATCCTTTTACTACAAGAATTCGATTTGGAAATTTGTGATAAAAATGGGACTGAAGATATGGTAGCTGACCGCCTTTCAAGACTCCAATATCTGAAACTAGACCTTATTCCCATAAATGATGACTTCACATATGATAGACTAATGGCTTCAATCAATAATATGACAAGTCACGATGATGATGCTGACAAGTTGGAACTATACATCGAAGCTTCCCTAATAGTAACCAGTGCACCTTGGTACGCTGACTTCGTTAACTCTCTCGCAACAAATTTATTACCTCCTGACTTGACTTATCAACAAAATAAGAAGTTCTTCCATGATGTAAAACAATTCTACTAGGATGAATCCCTTCTCGTCAAGAGAGGAACAAATGGCATATTTCATCGTTGTGTGCCTAAAGAGGAAGTGAATGACATTATAATTCATTGCCACTCCGCACCTTATGGCAGACATGCGAGCACCTCAAAAACTTACGCTAAGGTCCTTCAAGCAGGCTTATACTTGCCAACTTTATCGTGTGATGTTCATCATTACATAATCAAATGTGACCGCTTCCAACACACCAGAAATATTTCGAGACGCAATGAAATGCCTCTAAGGAACATTCAAGAAGTGGAGATCTTTGATGTCTGAAGAATCGATTTCATGGGCCCATTTCCATCATCCATTAGAAATAAGTATATTCTCGTTGTTGTCGACTACGTGTCAAAGTGGATCTAAGCCATCACCTCACCTACGAACGATGCACGAGTGGTTATTAAGATGTTTAAAAACTATATATTCCCCAGGTTTAGAGTCCTTCTCCTAGTTATAAGCGATAGAGGGTCGCATTTAATTTCAAGAATTTCTGAGAATCTCTTGAAAAAGTATGGTGTGAAACATAGAGTAAACATGTCTTATCATCCATAAACTAGTGGACAAGTTGAAGTGTCAAATAGGGAAATAAAATATATTTTTGAAAATATTGTTTCAATTTCTAGAAAATATTGGTCCTCTAGGCTACAAGATGCATTATGGGCTTATAGAACTGCCTTTAAGACCCCAATAGGGACAATCCCATTTAAATTAGTTTATGGAAAATCTTGTCACCTACCTTTTGAATTAGAACACAAATCCTATTGAGATATCAAAGCCCTGAATATAGACTATTTGGCAGTTGCTGATAACTGCATACTGGAAATCCACAAACTGGATGAACTACGTCGCAATGCCTACGAAAATGCCATAATTTACAAAAAATGAACAGAAGCATGGCACGCTAAGAAAATCGCGAGAAGAGAATTCAAGTTTGGTGACCCAGTACTTCTATTCAACTCCAGATTATGCCTTTTTCCAGGTAAATTACGTTCCAGATGGTCAGGATCGTTTGAAGTCACAAAGGTCATGCAATCTGGTGTCATTGAGATTCAAAATCAACCATCTCTCTATTTCATTGTAAATTGACAGCGGTTAAAACATTATAACAACAATAATATTCCTACCTATTATTCTCTCCATACTTTGACAGAACCACCCCTTGTTGCACCAACAACCTAATTTCAAACAATCGTCGAGTTGCCGACGTAAAATAAAGCATTGCGTGGGAGGAAACCCACGATTACCTTTATTTTATTTTAGTTTTACATATATATATATATACAATGCTGAATTATTTATCTATTTCCTTAACAAGACTAACTTGTGCGGTGTTTTACATTTCAGGTCTCATCGCTCTACATTGCCTATTCCTTCTAACCATATTTTCATGATGCAAAATTTGGATAACATGCATGTTCAGTTTAGAGATGACATCTAGAGGAAACGATATGTGGTCCTATCTAAGAGACATTTTCTTCCCACTAGATACCCTGACCCCATTTGCTCAGAAGCCCTAGGGCTCGAAGCTTCTGTTAGATACATATGTCACCAACTCCAATGGGATGAGTATTTTGAGGCCATGAACGCCATTTACCGTAACCTTACACTAGAGTTCCTTAGTTCACTTACCCATCATTGTAACCATGATCGTGGATTTAATAGGGAAATAATCACCTTTAGACTTTTTGGGCATGAGTATAAGTTTACCCACCAAAAAATTTCTAACCAGTTAGGATTTCAGAGTGGCCTCGATGTTGTAGCTGAAGTTCCTTATTGTGATTTTATATAGGAAGAGATAAATATCTTTTGGAGCTTTATTACCGGCGGGGGAAGCCCCGACCCATCCACCCAGATTTCCACTTGTATTCCTGACCTGGCATTCAGGTACTTTCAGATGATGTTAGCCCAAACCTTTTTCGGTAGAAGTGAAAATAGCGAGCATGTTAGCGCATAGGAGATTTTCTTTCTCTTTTGCATCGCCCAGTCCCGTCCTGTTGAATCTAGCACCTTCCTCATAGAAAACCTAGAGCGTATTGCATTATCTACCATAGGATCTATCCATGTAGGTGTGATAGTTACTCACATTATTCCCTAAGCCTCCTGAACCAACTTTCTCACTTAGTTTCTTAGTGTGGATACACCCTTATTGATTTGGACCATTGTCTAGATCACGACTTGGTGAGACGAGTTTTCTTTAGCACCGAACACTATAAAATCCTCATTAACAATGAAGTCGTTAACCACTTTCCTTTACCACACCACTAAAGAACTAGTATTCATAATAGGGAGAATTTGACTTATGCTTTAGATGCCCAAGGAGAAACACCAACTAAACCTGTCACTCCTCCTACCCCTAAATATCACCCTACACCCCCTTGGATAGGATCACCGTCTTTTACTCTAATATCAATATGAAAAGGCGTAACATTGGTTATGATCTCAATGTAATGCGCCAGGAGATGGCTGATGTCGCACCTCGAAAAAAATGTGATCCCTCGCAATAGGACGCGGAAAAATGTTAGTTCAAAAAGAGTATCCACCGAACTTTATTAATTCCAATGAAGGAATAGGAAAATATCGAGAAAACCTTTAGAAAGTAGAATAATGGTCGTCGCAACCATATTCGGGTTCGGGAGTGGATTACGCAAGGGGAAGGTATTAGCACCCCTTACGTCTGTTGTACTCAATGGGAACCTTTTAGTTTAGTTTGCGATTTGAGTGTTAATTTATATTGTTTATTTTCTTAGGCTGAATAAAGGTTGAAAATAGAGATGAATGGTAACCTTGGAAAGGGGAAAAGGGAGGTTTTTTATTAGTGTGCTCGCGAAGATACAACAATCTCCTGCCTACGTATCCTTATGGTGAAATAAGGAATCAGAGCATTCGTAGTTCGGGCTACTACGAATAATTGATGTGTTTTATTTTGTGAACGACTATGTAGATCGGTGTTCTAACGGCTAAATGTTGGCTCGTCTACTCTCGGTGGAGCTCTAGCACTAGTTTGTTGTGCGCATTAGAAAGGATTGACAGTGTTCTTTTTTAATAGAGTTTTGGTCACACGGGGGTGAGGAGTTGATTTGATGTGTTGGATGTTTTGTTGGTTGGATGACGATTGCTCGGATGGTCGAGTAAGACAACTCTTATCCTAATATTCGGGAAAGGGAATAGAAGACTCTAGACCGCTTTCTTTTTCATCCTTAATTGTAAAAGGACTTTAATGATGATTAAGGTGTTTTTGAAAGGATGACGAATACTCGGATGGTCGAGTAAGACAACTCGTATCCTAATAATTCGGGAAAGGGAATAGGAGACTCTAGACCGCTTTCTTTTTCATCTGAGTGATTATGAAAATAGGTTTATGTATGGTTGATGTATTTTAGAATGAACGAAAAGTACTTGAATGACTGAGTAATGTAACACCCCAAAATTTGCCCTCCTCATTCATGCATTCATTTAGCATTTCATATTGCATTTCATCATGTCAATCAGAATTAGATCCGGAAAAAAAAATGAAAAAAAAATGAAAAAAAAATATATAATTTTTTACAAAATAAATAAATAAATAAAAATAATAATAAATAAATAAATAAAATATAATAAAAAATTTTGGACTTGGATCTCTCTCATTTGAGCCCACAAAACCATGAAATTCAGTCTATAAATATCAAGGCTTCACTTGGGAAAAAGGAAGAGAAGCAAAATACTCTGAGGTTTCCTTGGAACAAAACCCTGGAGAGGAACCTGACAGAGAACTCAGAGGAACCCCCATCTCACGCAAACCCTAACATTTCAACCGGTCTCTCCCATTAGGTTTGCCTCATTCCCATAATTTTATGCTCTTAATTTGGATCATCTGAATGTATGAGGTATGATGGATGAATTTCATTATGTTTTTGCCCACGGGTTTAATTATGCATGAATGGGTGAAACCTATGCCTTGAATGTTTAATCACATGATTTCTGAAATGTATGCCACAGGGTTTGAGGTTTCTGATACCATACTGTTATCCATGAAAAAAATGCTTATGGTGTTTCACTAACCCTTTTGTTGAGTTTTTGTGAGGGCTCACATGACTTTTGCAGAGATGGTTTGCGTGGTTTTCCCACTTTATTTATGGGATACCCCCTGGAGGTTCATTCCGATTACCTGTACTGACTCACTTTTCTTTGATGGCATTAGCTTGGAAGGATCTCAGGGTTTCCCATTCCTCTAATTGCTGTTACTTCGGATCTTTATCCGCGTGGTACTTTTACATTTTTCCCGCATTTTACTGCTTTCCTAGTTGGAAGACCTCGATAGGAGGCAACGTTTGAGCCCCTTGTTGGCATTTTACTTTGAGATACATGTTTTGTGTTTTGTATTCATATCCCTGCAGGTAGCGCGGTTCCTTCGTCAAGGACTGCCTTTTTGCCCTCGAGCATCCCAAACCCTAAAACCCAAAGCAACACGTTAACTCCTTCTACTACAGGCGAGTAAGTCTCCAAAGGTCGAGCATCCGGTAGATTGCGTAGTAACGTTGTTCGCCCAAAACCCAATCCATAACCCCGTAGTTAGCCGAACTACGGCTTGCTCTGATTCTCATTCCAGATGAGATACGTAAGCATAAGACGCGATGTCTTAGCGAGCACACATCCCCCCAACCCATAGGTCAGCCGAGCTACGAAGACTCTGATTCTCATATTCATATGAGATACGTATGCAGTGGATGCGACATCCGCGCGAGTCATTTTCATTTAACCCTTTTTTTTGGTAAACAGCACAAGATAAACCCACACCCTTTAGACGAAAACTACAAAAGTGGATCCCGTAGAGTACTACGGATGCGTAGGGGTGCTAATACCTTCCCTTCGCATAACCGACTCCCGAACCCAAGATTTGGTTGCGAGACCCCGTCTTGTCCTTTCCTTTTTCAGGTTTACTTCGAGCGTTTCCTTTCCCTCCTTTGGGATGAATAACGCACGGTGGCGACTCTTCTGTCTTTTTCTTTCGCCAGTTGTTTTTTTCGCGCACTGTATTTTTCAGGTTGCGACAGCTGGCGACTCTGCTGGGGACTAAGAAGTTGACCTCTTGCTGGTCCATCTTCCCTAAGCGAGTCCCTCCTAGCTTGTGTGATTTCTTGTTTATTGGGTGTTCATGCTTTTATACATTTATTTGCTTACCTGCTTGCATGCATCTGTTGTATCTATTGGATCTGTTTGTTTGTTTGTTGGGATGGGATGTTCTATGAGAGATAAGCCCATTACCCAGGCTTGAGTGTACACACAGGTTTTAGAGTGGATGATCATGAGGCTTGCGTGGCATGTTGCTACGTTAAGTCGTTCGTGAAGAACCACACCCAGACGAGGTTTCTTTTGGATATATTATGTCCTACGGATGTTCTGTAACGACATGGTGTTCCTTTAGAAATCGTCGACTCTGGTGACCATTTCCCGAGAACTCAGTCGAGGCCTCTCCTCCGAGACGTGATTATGTTAGCTCTGGTGGGCGCATTCTCGCTGATCAATCCGAGGACCCCGAGACTGGGAACTTGCTTTAGGATGTCCTGTTGAGGGGAGTCAGTGGAGGTCTTTTATCCCGTAATAATGCCAAACCTTCAGTGGTAAACGTATTATTCGCGACTGAAGGGCTGAAGCTGACGAACTTCTGTTCTTAGAACCTACCAGTGAGGGGTGGGCTAAATTCAGGAAACCTTAACCTCCAACCAACCCGGTTTTCTGGAGCAGAGTTTTGGTCTTGTATTATATTCCTCAGTGAATTTCTCTCCAGGAAGTGCAACCTGAGAGATGTTCAAGCGGATCCATCAATTCTGATTGACATGCATTTGCATTGCATAACATCATCTGCATATTTGCATCCAACATCTCATGCTTATTCATTTGCAGGGTATTCCCTTTCAAAACGGGGGTGCCTTAAAACTGAACAAGCAGTGCATCGCATACCATGCATATTAAACCTTGTCTGTTTTGCAGGTGTCACCGCAGTGTCTAATGTTTGTTCCCTGTATCAGGCAGTTATTGGTCCCAAGCGAGTTCACAGATACCCGACAAAGGAAAACCGTCCACGACTAGCGATGGACCAAGTACAGAAAGAGCTGGCTGATATGCGTGAAAGGATGGATCAGTTCATGACATTGATGACTGGTATGGCAGCAGGTCAAGAAAAGCTGAGGGAATTGGTTGGGCAACCGAGGCCTGATCCGGAGGTGGAGATACTAAACACTGAGGGAAACCCTGGTAACCCTGGGAACGCTGATAACCCTGTGAACATTGGTAATGCGGGTAACGCAAATGCTGATGGAAACCCGGGTAATGTTGGCAACACAGGGAATGTTGGAAATGGTATTGGCGGAAGGTACGATGTGAATCAAGGAATTCGGATTAACGGGCACCCCGTTACTGAAGATTATCAGTGTGATCAATTTTCTTTGCACGACGAGGCCCTCGAGACCACTCGCCGTATGGATGAGCTTGCTGAGAAGCTCAAATCTTTGAAGTCTCAAAATTCCTTAGGCTTTGATGTCACAAATCTTGGTCTGGTTCAGGGAGTAAGGATTCCTCACAAGTTCAAACCCCCTACTTTTGAGAAATACAACGGGGCTTCTTGCCCATGCACTCATCTCCAATCTTATTTGGGAAGGTTGGGAGCTCACACGGAAGATGAAAAGCTGTGGATGTACTATTTTGAAGACAGTCTAACTGGAGCTTCTCGTGAATGGTATTCTCATTTGTCTTGTACTACCATCAAGAGCTGGAAAGACTTGGCAGAGGCTTTTGTCAAGCAATATCAATACAACTTGGACATGGCTCCAAATCGGACCTTGTTGCAAGGTATGTCCCAGACTGCCAAGGAAACCTTTAGAGAGTATGCTCAGCGTTGGAGACAGATTGTTGCGTCCGTCCAACCCCCTATGTCTGAAAGGGAGATGGCGAACATGTTCATGAACACTCTTCAAGGCAATTATATTGAGAGATTGGCTGCTTGCCCGTCAATCAGCTTTGCAGAGATAGTAATTGCTGGAGAAAGAATCGAGAGTCTGTTGAAGATGGGCCGAATTCAAGACAATAGTGTTTCCAACCCATCAGGTCCCAAGAGACCGTTTGCTGGTAACGGTCAGCGCAGAAAAGAAGGCGAGGCAAGCGTTGTGTATGCCGACAGAGGCAGGAGTAAAGGACGCCCTAATTATTATCAAGATCAAGTGGTCGCAGTCACTATTCCAACACCTGTTCCTCAACCGCAATATCATCCGCAACAACAACCCAGGTACAACAATCAACAACAAGGAGGTAATCCGGGCCAGCAGAGACACTATCAACAACGTCCAAGGCAGACGGACCGAGTCATCGAGCCAATCCCAATGCCTTATTCAATATTACTTCCCAAGCTGATTGACATGAATCTGGTTAATTGAGAACTCTGGCCCCACCAATCGATCCCAATAATTTGCCTAGAGGTTATGATGTCAACGCCAGATGTGCTTTTCACTCCAACGCACCTGGCCATACTACAGATAATTGCAAGGCTCTCCAGTTAAAGGTACAAGATTTGAGAGATGCCCAGGCTATCAATTTTGCTCCGGTGCCTAATGTTATCCAGAACCCAATGCCGGCTCACGGCAGGCAGAGGATTAATGTTGTTGATAGTGGGGAAACTTTGAATTTGGTTTCTGATGTGACTAAGGTGAAGACTTCGCTATCGGTGGTTAAAGACCGACTTCTGAAAGGACAGATTTTCCCGGGCTGTGGGGAAGAATGCAGAAATTGTCAAGCTGCCGAAAACGGATGTGACAGTTTGAGAAGGGGTATTCAGCAGCTGATAGATGAAGGTTGTCTTCAGTTCGATCAGGCCCGTCCGGTGAAGAATGATGTATCGACGGTGACGTTTTATTTCACTCCTGAAGAAATATATGTTCCTGAGAGACTCGCTCCGACAATAATATATTTCCCAGAAAGTACAGAACCAGCAGCGGTGAACATCGAAAGTTCAGCACCAGTCGCAATTTACTCTGACAGCCCTCAACCGACTTTGGTTGGTCCAATCACCATCACGGTACCAGGACCTGTTCCGTATGAGAAAGACAGTGCTATCCCGTGGCACTATGGGGCTGATATCTACTGACAGGGGCAGAAAGTTAACGAAGAAGACATTGACATTGGTAGCTCCGCTGTAGACAATGTTGGAGGGGTTGGTGGCTTCACTCGCAGTGGACGCCTATTTGCACCATCAACATTACGCGCGAATACTGAAGCCGAGGCAGCTGCCAAGGCTAAAGGGAAACAGGTATCCACCGAAGAGGTTACTACTGAGGAAGATCCTCCTAAGACCGCATTCGAGAAGGAAGTGGATGAGTTTATGAGGATTATCAAGAAAGTGACTACAAGGTAGTCGACCAGCTAAATCAGACACCCTCAAAGATCTCCATTCTCTCACTATTGCTGTACTCTGAGGCGCACAGAGCAGCCTTGTTGAAAGTACTGAATATGGCCTATGTTCCACCGGAGATAACTGTTAACCAGTTGGAGTCGGTAGTTTCCAATGTAAACGCTAGCCGGGGGCTAGGTTTCACCGATAATGACCTGACGTCTGAGGGCAGGAATCACAACAAAGCCTTGCATATCACAATGGAGTGCAAAGGGGTGATGCTTTCCCATGTTTTGGTTGATACAGGCTCTTCTCTTAATGTTCTTCCAAAGAAAGCCTTAATGAAGTTGGATTGCGATGGCATCATCCTGAGGCCAAGTAACTTAGTTGTGAGGGCTTTTGATGGCTCTAAGAGAGCTGTTTTTGGCGAAGTTGAGTTGCCAGTTAAGATTGGACCGCAGGTGTTCAAGAGCACCTTTTATGTGATGGATATCCAGCCTGCCTACAACTGTCTGCTAGGTCGGCCTTGGATTCATGTTGCCGGTGCTGTTACTTCTACCCTCCACCAGAAGCTCAAATATGAACTAGAAGGTCAGGTCGTCACTGTCTGTGGTGAAGAGGATATTTTTGTTAGCCACCTGTCTACATTTAAGTATGTAGAGATGAACGGCGAGATGCACGAGATGCTGTGTCAAGGCTTCGAAACTACAAACATCAATGAGGTCGCGCCCGAAGCTGTCTTTTCACCTGAGTTTGAGAAGGTCGGGACTTCTATCTCTTCATACAAGCAAGCTGTCGAAGTGGTTAAAGCTGGTAATGCCCAAGGCTGGGGCAAATTTGTGGAGCCAGTCATCAAAGAAGACAAGTTTGGATTGGGGTATACTCCGGGGTCTCAGAAGAATGAAGCCGGTACTTTCTCCAGCGGGGGTTTGGTTTCTCCCCACATCGTCAATGCTGCAGATGAAGACAAGGCTGACAACGACTGTGACTTAGATAGCTGGATTCGCCCGTGTGTCCCGGGAGAAAAGCTCGACAATTGGTCGTCTGAAAAAACCGTCCGGGTTACTCTACTGAAAGAGTGATTTTTATTGTTTTCCTTTATTACATGCATAATAAAGTCTTACACTTTGCCCAAGGTGTAACGGCTCATTTGTAGGGCCATCCATTTAGTTACGTTTCGCAATTATTTTTATCATCAATAAAGGACGGCTTTTGCAAACAATTTTGTGTTCTCTTTCTTTCAGTTTTTTCTACTTTTACAAAAAAAATGGCAATGTTTCTTTTTTCGTTTTTTCTTTCTTTCCAAAAAAAAATCTCTCATTCTAAGGTAAAGCATGATCCTCCATCATGCAGAGCCGACCACTCGGATCTCACTGCTAACGACACTGCTATGGCCAAGTATGACTTCGACAATCCTATTTATTAAGCCGAAGAAGAGGCTGAGGAAGATTGTGAATTGCCTGAAGGGTTAGCCAGATTGTTGAAACAGGAGGACCGAGCTATTACACCTTATCAGGAGGTGGTTGAGACCATCAACGTTGGTACCGAAGACGACAAGAAAGAGATCAAGATCGGGGCCAGTCTACAGGCCGAGAGGAAAGACCGTTGATCATGTACTTGACTGTGTTAGAAAGGTCAATGGGTTGTGTGCTCGGTCAGCATGACGAGTCAGGTCGAAAAGAGCATGAAATATACTACCTTAGCAAAAGTTTACCGACTATGAACAAAGATACTCATTGCTCGAGAAAACTTGCCGCGCTTTGGCATGGGCTGCTCGCCGACTAAGACAGTATATGTTGACTCACACGACTCTATTGATATCAAAAATGGATCCAATCAAGTATATTTTTGAAAAGCCATCACTTACCGGAAAGGTTACTAGGTGACAAATGATACTGACAGAATATGACATCTAATACACTTCACAAAAAGCCATCAAGGGAAGTGTCTTGTCAGACTATCTTGCAGAGCAACCGATTGATGATTACCAACCTATGAGGTTTGACTTTCCTGATGAGGACATCATGTTTCTCAAATCGAAAGATTGAGAGGAACCACTCCCGGAGGAGGGGCCTGACCCTGAATCCAAATGGGTTATGATGTTTGATGGGGCAGTCCACGCCAATGGTCGCGGAGTTGGTGTAGTGTTGATCATACCGGAAGGGGGTTCATATGCCATTTGGTGCCAGAATAACTTTTCCCTGCACCAACAATGAAGCCGAATACGAAGCTTGTATCCTAAGACTTGAGGAAGCCGTCAATATACAGATTAAAACCCTGGATGTATACGGGGATTCAGCTTTGGTCATCAATCAAACCAACGGGAAATGGTGTTATGCTGGAACTACGTACCCAGAATTGACGTATCTCGGTCAGAGACGAATGAAGAAAGCATTTGGTCAGAAAGTGCACCCTCGGGGGTATCAAGTCGGTGAATTGGTACTCAAAAGATTTCTTCCTCCCAACACAGATCACAGGGGCAAATGGACACCGAACTATGAGGGTCCGTACGTGGTTAAAAGGATTTTCTATGGCGGAGCTTTGATGCTAACAACCATGGATGGCGAAGGATTCCCGTCCCCTGTCAACTCAGACGCAGTTAAAAAATACTTCGCATAAAATAGACCCGCTGGACGATAAAAAGAATAGTCCAGGCAAAAAAAGGGCATCCCGACGAACAAAAAAAAGAGAATAAAGAGGTTCGGGCAAAAATTAGGGATATAAAAAAAGAGTACACCCGGTGAGTCGAAAACCCAAGAGGGCTCAGGCAAAAATGGGTATCCCGATGGATTGAAAACCCGAAAAGAGGGCGATCCAGGCAAAAGTTAGGGAATAAGCGAATGACTGTGATCTGAGTTCATCAGTGTTATATCACCGTTTCATTCAATCCGGCAATCTTCGAAGGTTAAAGATCGACTAATCATCCACTTCAGAAAGCAAGATGAGCAGAGCGTCTTAAGGACATATGAGTCATAGCAGAGTCGAAACTCAGTGGGACCCCGTATCCCCGTTGTCATTAGGATAGTTCTCTTTTTATAGCGATCACCTCTTTTCAGGGATCAGCTTCCTGATACCCTCGCCTATTCCTGGCACAAATTTTCTCCCCAGTAAGAGTCGAATAATTCAGTTAAAGAGCCTCTTTATTTTTTATTTATCAGTTTGTTTGCAAAAATGTCCGAATTTTTGATAAAACATATTGCATATGAATATAATGGTGGCTTTTGCAGATGATTTGCACAGGAAAACATTTAAAATTGCTTTGAATGTGCTTAATCCCGAACGGTGAATTCAAACCGAGTAATTCCCCCGAGGCATACGTGTATTTTTGGTTGCAGGTCACAGGAACCGGATGCCAAGTCATGAATCCTCATCCCCAAGCGGTTGACAAAGTCTCTCCTCAGCAGAGCATGTTCCCCATCAGAGTTGACAGTATCCAGACTGTCTATCCCCAGTAGAGTTGACAGTATCCAGACTATATATCCCCAGCGGAGTTGACAGTGTCAGACTGTATCTTCCTAGCAACAACGGAGTGGTTGCATACCCAATGGACAAGAGGGTGGTGTTCCCAGTGTTCATCTCATCCCCAGCAGATTATTTCTAACAGATTTGTTCTAATCCCCAGCTTGAGGACGATTAGCAAGTTCATATCCCCAGCAAAGGTCGTTTCCTACGACATTTCAACAGGAAGTGTTTTCCCCACAAACTCTCCTCACAGAGCCTCGCCGAGAAAAGTTTCCATAGTTGATACTCCCCCCGCAAGGTCAACTTTTCAAGCAGCCAATTTATTTTTGGTGGCTCATTGGTCCCGGCAGACGGATCATTCCCCACAGAGCATTCGAGGATTGATACAGCGATCTGTTCCCTACCGGAGTTTGCTTCCCCAAGCAGATTTCTTTTTACACCATGCATAACATTTGCATTTGCATGCATATCATATCAAGCATACACATAAGCTGATAAACAGGTTCTTCCAAGCAGACTGAAGAATTACTTTATAACCAAGGTCATGAGATCCAGCCAGAGGATCAAGCGTGAGTGATCCAGCCTGAGGGTCATTTCGAAGATTCAGCCTGAGAATCGTGTTCCAGTGATCCAGCCTGAGGTTCATTTCGAAGATTCCCCAGTGAAGTCGCCTACAAGCTTTATTTCCCCAGCAAGTCTAATTGAGGAGTCGTTACAACATGTTCTAGCCCGAAGAATATGTATGAAGCCCAAAAGTGGAATATGCTCGAAGCTGCATATCTAATATGAAGGTTGGGTGTAGATTTCAAAAGAGGGTCAACCAGCGCATGCCTCAGATGCGGGATCCTAATGATGGGAATTTATCATCAAAACAATCCAGATCTAGCCAGAAGATCGAAATAGATTCAGCCAGAGAATCGAAACAAAGGAGATCTAGCCAGAAGATCGAAGTAGATTCAGCCAGAGAATCAAAGGAAATAGATTCAGCCAGAGAATCGAAACAATTCAGATCTAGCCAGAAGATCGAAGTAGATTCAGCCAGAGAATCAAAGGAAATAGATTCAGCTAGAGAATCGAAACAATTCAGATCTAGCCAGAAGATCGAAGTAGATTCAGCCAGAGAATCAAAGGAAATAGATTCAGCCAGAGAATCAAAGGAAATAGATTCAGCCAGAGAATCGAAACAATTCAGATCTAGCTAGAAGATCGAAGTAGATTCAGCCAGAGAATCAAAGGAAATAGATTCAGCCAGAGAATCGAAACGAAGGAGATCTAGCCAGAAGATCGAAGAAGATCTAACCAGAAGATCAAAATCGTATCCAGCCCGAGGATCAAAATTAATATCCAACCAGAGGACTAAATTGAGTATAGGTTCAGCCAGAGGATCGAAACTCCAGATTAAGCCAGAGGATCGGAAGAAAAATAAACAGCGCGGTGTATTTCCGCGTTTTTGAGGTGTTCTCGGAGCGCAAATTTTCGGTCTGTCTTTGGTATTCAATCACAGCTCACCCCGTTTGTCTGATAAGCTGTTCGCTTTCATCCTACTCGGTTTAGCTGATGATTGAATAGGGGCAGCTGTAACACCCCAAAATTTGCCCTCCTCATTCATGCATTCATTTAGAATTTCATATTGCATTTCATCATGTCAATCAGAATTAGATCCGGAAAATATATATATATATATATATATATATATATATATATATATATAATTTTTAAAAAAAAAAATAAATAAATAAAAATAATATAAAAAAATAAATAAATATAATAAAAAATTTTGGACTTGGGTCTCTCTCATTTGAGCCCACAAAACCATGAAATTCAGTCTATAAATACCAAGGCTTCACTTGGGAAAAAGGAAGAGAAGCAAAATACTCTGAGGTTTCCTTGGAACAAAACCCTGGAGAGGAACCTGACAAAGAACTCAGAGGAACCCCCATCTCACGCAAACCCTAACATTTCAACCGGTCTCTCCCATTAGGTTTGCCTCATTCCCATAATTTTATGCTCTTAATTTGGATCATCTGAATGTATGAGGTATGATGGATGAATTTCATTATGTTTTTGTCCACGGGTTTAATTATGCATGAATGGGTGAAACCTATGCCTTGAATGTTTAATCACATGATTTCTGAAATGTATGCCACAGGGTTTGAGGTTTCTGAAACCATACTGTTATCTATGAAAAAAATGCTTATGGTGTTTCACTAACCCTTTTGTTGAGTTTTTGTGAGGGCTCACATGACTTTTGCAGAGATGGTTTGCGTGGTTTTCCCACTTTATTTGTGGGATGCCCCCTGGAGGTTCATTCCGATTACCTGTACTGACTCACTTTTCTTTGATGGCATTAGCTTGGAAGGATCTCAGGGTTTCCCATTCCTCTAATTGCTGTTACTTCGGATCTTTATCCGCGTGGTACTTTTACAATTTTCCCGCATTTTACTGCTTTCCTAGCTGGAAGACCTCGATAGGAGGCAACGTTTGAGCCCCTTGGTGGCATTTTACTTTGAGATACATGTTTTGTGTTTTGTATTCATATCCCTGCAGGTAGCGCGGTTCCTTCGTCAAGGACTTCCTTTTTGCCCTCGAGCATCCCAAACCCTAAAACCCAAAGCAACACGTTAACTCCTTCTACTACAGGCGAGTAAGTCTCCAAAGGTCGAGCATCCGGTAGATTGCGTAGTAACGTTGTTCGCCCAAAACCCAATTCATAACCCCGTAGTTAGCCGAACTACGACTCGCTCTGATTCTCATTCCAGATGAGATACGTAGGCATAAGACGCGATGTCTTAGCGAGCACACATCCCCCCAACCCATAGGTCAGCCGAGCTACGAAGACTCTGATTCTCATATTCAGATGAGATACGTATGCAGTGGATGCGACATCCGTGCGAGTCATTTTCATTTAACCCTTTTTTTTGGTAAACAGCACAAGATAAACCCACACCCTTTAGACGAAAACTACAAAAGTGGATCCCGTAGAGTACTACGGATGCGTAGGGGTGCTAATACCTTCCCTTCGCATAACTGACTCCTGAACCCAAGATTTGGTTGCGAGACCCCGTCTTGTCCTTTCCTTTTTCAGGTTTACTTCGAGCGTTTCCTTTCCCTCCTTTGGGATGAATAACGCACGGTGGCGACTCTTCTGTCTTTTTCTTTCGCCAGTTGTTTTTTTCGCGCACTGTATTTTTCAGGTTGCGACAAGTAAGACAACTCATATCCAAGAATTTGAGAAGAGGAATTGAAAACTCAAGACCATCTCCATTTTCGTATAGTTTTGATTGAGAATGATTTTGCTTACGATATAAGTTTGTGAGGAAAATGACAATTGTTCGACTGACCGAGTAAGAGAACTCGAATTCAAACAATTGAGGAGAGAAGTTGAAAACTCAAAGTCATCTCCCTTTTCATTTAGCTTATTATAAAAGTGTTTTAATTTAGTCGGGGTTTGGGAGTTTGTACGACAATTATTTGACTAACCAAGTAAGAGAACTTGTATTTAAATAATCGAGGAGAAAAATTGAAGACTCAAAGTTATCTCCCTTTTTGTTTATTATTATGAAATGATTCGATTTGTTTGTGCTTAGGTGGATAGAAATGGCGACTATTTGACTAACCGAGTAAGAGAACTCGTATTCAAATAATCGAGGAGAGGAATTGAAAACTCAAAGCCATCCCCATTTTCATTCCCAAATGAAATGGTATTTGATTGTGATTGGGTATTTTAATTTGATTTGGATAAAATACTCGACATTGGATCGAGGTTTTGAATATGTGTTTTGAATGAAATGAATTTATTTAGTGGATTGTTTTTCTACTCGATTAAATAAAATCGAATAGGTCTCATTATAAGAAAGCCCAAGAGTAAGCTATGTGAGGTTGACGGCGATGTTAGAAGCGATCGACTTACAAGGGTATTTTGAAAATGGGCTTGATGTTAAATCAAGAATTGTGTGATTGTATTTTTGAAATCAATTTTGAATTGATGATGAGTTGGAGTGAAATAAACCAATGCATTTTTTAATTAACCTAACGAATTAATTAAGGTTTGATTGAATCGTTGAATTAACTCAATTAAAATTAATTATCAAAATTATTTATTTAAACCCAAATAATCATGTTAATTAACATTAATTAAAATTATTTAATTATTTAAACAAAATTTAAATTGGTTAGTTTATTAAAATCAAAAGAATGGAAGCATGTGATAATGTTGGTTTGCAAAATTGAATAGAATTGGTTACAAAATGTGCTCAAGAACCGGTTAGAACGAAATGACAATATGGTTGATGTCATACGCGAGGTCGTAACACGGTGAAAATGTACAATTGATGTATTACAATTGGACGATATACCGGCATGAAATTGCCGGATCCGTGAAAAATCTCATTTTAGACGCAATGAAGACCCAATAACAACCTAAACAAATTATGGCACTGTTGTTAACCATGGCAACAAAGAATACCTAAATTTTCTTTTTCCTATTCACGTGAGATTGATACACATGAACATGTAATGTTTCTTCCACTTCATGCTCTATGATTAACGAATCCAATTAATTATTCAAGACATCACTCATTTCCAAACTTCAAACGATAGCCTGAAACCAAACTTTACTTTTCATACTAAAGCATACATCACATTTTGAGAGAGAATACGTGCCTTTGCACAAGGCGCCACAACAAACTTGTTAGTAAAAAGGAGTTAATCAAAAAGACATTAAAATAAGAATCAACAAGCATAATATTCTAATTGAATAGTCATGAGCTATGAACACAAACGCCTCCTCGTAAACCTTTCTTGAAAGAAAGACATCATCTTCATACCCGTATTAATACTTAAAACGAGATGTCAAAATCGTAAAAGATGCAGAAGAGGTGTTTTGTTTTTAAAGAAAATCTCATACAAGCGACGGTACTAGATTTACGTTACCATCATCAAACGACATTGTCGTTCTTCCATGCATTATTCAACCATATCCATAGATAATATTTTCAACAAGCTCAGTAAAACCCAAAGCCTACAGACCAATCGAACTCACCAAAATGTTCTAAAAGATATTAAAAATCCACCCTATAAAACAATTCGCAGAAAATCACAAAATAAAATTACATAGCATTTTCAACAACCGAGATTTTACAATCGAAACCGAGTCGACATCCGTCACATATTTGGCAAAAATACTCTCACGTCATAAGGAGAAGCTTGAATCGGAAAGAAATACCTACCCAATATGTTGCTTGTACGGATCTGGTTCGTCGCACTTTGATGGTGCTTAGTCGGGTGAAACGCTCGTCTTGAGGAGTTGTACTGCTCGAAATTCCGAGAGTTGCGACAGGAGGTGAGGCGTTGGGACAACGAAGGCGTGGCGTGTGGAGGGTATCGCCGTTTGTTGGAGTTCCGCAGAGAAATAGAAAGCAAGAGAGTCAGACAGAGGGAGTACGAGTGGGGTAAATTTGGGAAGAAGATGAGCAGTGGTGTTGTGACGGCGAAGTTGGTCGGAGGGTGGTGGTTATGGCGGCGATTGAGGTTTCGTTATAGATCGGAAAAAAAGAAAAGCGCGGATTTAGGTTAGAGATGGAGGAAGTTGAGGTTTATGGTGAGAAAGGGTGACGGTCGCAGTTGTTGTGTGGTTGAGTTGTGAAGGGTCGTGACGGTGGTGGAAATGATGATGAGTGTTGGAAGGTGGTTGACGAAGTTGTCGTTTATGGTGGTGGAGAGGAAAAGCTAAACAACTTTTTCTTCTTTTCTTTTTCTTTTTTCAGGAAGGTGAGAGAAAAGTGGTGAGGTTATTAAATGAGTGAAGGGTGAGGTGGAGAGAGAAGAGAGGAGGAGTGGGCATGAAGTGCGAAGAGAGAATCTGAGGGGAAAACATGAGAGAAAGAACGTGAGTGAATGGTAGGTGAGGATTGAGGCGTGAGGTGTCACATGAGAGAGTGAGGTGGGAGGACGCGTGTGAGACTGAGAGTGAGGCGCGTGGATGTAGATAGTGTGAGAGAGAGGGACGTGTGTGTACCGCGTGAGATGACCGTTGGCTAGAGATTCCATGGAGTCCTTTTAATTTATTTTCCTTTTGGCATCCTATGAGCTGTTACCTTATCTTATGTGAAAATAATTACTATAATTTATTACTAAAGAAAATGTTTATTAAAATCTTAGTCAATATTAAATAAAACTTTAGTTATTTAATTTGAAAACTTGAGCATAGAAACAAAAAATAAAATAATTAAATATGCATAAAAGTCAGGCGTTAATTCGCTCGAAAAATTAAATCGGACACTCTAAAATAATCAGCACAAAATATACTTATTGAAAAAATACAGCATTTCTTCAAATTCTGAAATGAATTTGCACTGATTAAAAGGCTCAGGCGGGTCAAAACGCAACCGAAACAGCCGCTGAAAAATACCACGAGCACACCAGATTAAAGTACGTGAACCGTAGATTAATAATACTGGCGTCTGCAATTTAAATTTTGAAACTTTTTACCCGCTGATTTTGCATGTTCTTGAGAAATGATTCAACCAATTTGTCTGTATTTTCAATAAATTTATCCTGACTGATATTTTATGTATTATTTATGATGAAATGCGTGTCATGTTATGCATATGATGCAAATTAAAAATGAAATCAGATTTACAAAAATTTAAAACTGCTCGGACAAAATTGGGGTATGACAGTTGCCCCTATTTAATTAACTTGAATTAGAAGGTAAGAATGACAACGGTCTTCATACATTCATGGTGGAAGGTAATTAAATACGAAAAGATCCAAATTTTGTCCTTTTTAATGCAATGGAGAAATGCAGAAAGAAAATGCAATGGATTCTAACTGCACCGAGGTTTTGGGGTAGGATATCCGATCAATGCTAATCCTCGAGTCGACGCTCGATCTTGCAGGGATCGTATTGACACGAGGACAAAAATTGAACAGGTTTCCTGGAGACAAAAGGACGACAGTAAAAATTCCACCACCAAAAGGATGATAGTAATTCAACATGATTTCCAGGATCGTCATCACCAAAAGGATGATGGATAAACCGAGCTTCAAATGTAGTCATCACCAAAAGGATGATGGTTACAGTGGCTACAACAAAGATCGTCATCACCAAAAGGATGATGGTAAGATCAACAACAAATATCGCTATCACCACAAGGATGAAAGTTCGACACAAAAAAATTCAAAGATTTCCATCACCAAAAGGATGATGTCCATCACCAAAAGGATGATGGTTATTCTGATAAAGCTTTCCATTACCGAGAGTATAATATCAAGTCTATCACCAAAAGGATGATAGTTAACTCATCAACTTCAAAGATCACCGTCACCAAAAGGATGAAGGTAAGATCCAGTAACAAAACCTGTTATCACCAAAAGGATGATAACCACCAATGATCACCGTCACCAAATGGATGAAGGTAAAGTCACACAACAAACTTTTTATCACCAAAAGGATGATAATAAGTTGAAACTCAATGATCACCATCACCAAAAGGATGAAGGTAAGTTACAAGACAAAACTTGTTACCACCAAAAGGATGATAATAAGTCAAAACAATCACCATCACCAAAAGGATGAAGGTAAAATTAAACAGAACTTGTTACCACCAAAAGGATGATAAAAATTCACGACACCTTAAATGATCACCATCACCAAAATGATGAAGGTAAGATCAAAAACGAAACTTGTCACCACTAAAAAAATGATAATAAGTCGACAACTTAAATGATCACCATCACCAAAAGGATGAAGATAAGATCAAAAACGAAACTTGTCTCCACTAAAGGATTATGATAAGTAAAATAACTTCAATGACCACCATCACAAAGGATGAAGGTAAGGCCTAATAACAAAAATTGTTATCACCAAAAGGATGATAATAAGTCAACAATCACCATCACCAAAAGGATGAAGATATAATTAAAAGACAAAACTTGTTATCACCAAAAGGACGATAATAAGTCAAAATAAGCTCAAACGATCACCATCACCAAAAGGATGAAGGTAAGATCAACAACAGAACTTGTTACCACCAAAAAAGGATGATAATAAGTCAATAACCTTAAATATCACTGACACCAAAAGGATGACAGTAAGATCAAACAAACAGAACTTGTTATCACTAAAAGGATGATAACCAGGACAAAACTTCAAAACTTGTTATCACCAAAAGGATGATAATAAGCCGAAACAAACTTAATGATCGCCATCACCAAAAGGATGAGAGTAAGATCAAAACAAAACCCGTTATCACCAAAAGGATGACAATGAGTCCATAACTCAAATGGTCACTGTCACCAAAAGGATGAAAGTAGGATTAAACAACAAAACTCGTTACCACCAAAAGGATGATAATAAGTCGATAACTTTTACTGATCCCCGTCACCAAAAGGATGAAGGTAGGATCGAACAACAAAACTTGTTATCACTAAAAGGATGATAATAAGTTGACAGTCACCATCACCAAAAGGATGAAGGTACTACAAACAAACAGGACTCATTATCACCAAAAGGATGATAATGAAACAACAATCACCATCACCAAAAGGATGAAGGTGATATCATAACTTCGAAACTTGTTACTGTAACACCCCGATAAAAATATGATAATTATTTAATTTAAGTTAATAGTATATTTATTAATTTAATTAAATAATTGGATTATTATTGGAATTATTATTATTGGAATATAAGTTGGAATCAGTAAAAAGTCCCATTTTGGTAAAAAGGGTTTTTTTCACGTGAAAAGGGAGAAGCGACAGAAAAGTGGAAAAGGGCAAAAAGGAAGAGCAAGAGAACAAGGGTTGAAGAAAAGGAAAAGCCTGAAGTTAAAGGATTTGCCGGATTAACTCAGGTAAGGGGGTTTATCGTCGTTTAATGGGTATTATGGGTTAACATGTAATGGGTAGTAATAAACCATTGAATCGACTCTAATTAGGATGATGCATGCTGAAAATGGTGAACTTATGGATGAACGAGATATGGGTTATAATTGAAGAAAATTCGTAGGAATTAGATGTAATAAGGTTAGAAATTGTGAAATTGAATGGGTATGATCTGTGTTAGATAATATGAACGAATGCTGTGTGAAATTGGACTGTGGGAGGTTGGATCTGAGAAATCTCGTAGCAGAGAAAACCCATAGCAGATCTGGAAATTGGTTTCTGGTCATACGCGTATGACACTAGGCCATACGCGTATGAGATGGCCTGGTACGCGTATGGGGTGAGGCATACGCGTATGGATGAAGAAGATGATGTTTTTAACGTAGTTTTGTCTCTGTTAGTACGCGTATGGGAGAGGTGGTACGCGTAGGATACGCGTATGAGACAGGCAATACGCGTATGGGTTGGCTAGGAAATGGGCCATACGCGTATGGGTATGAGGCATACGCGTATGGACAGAAGTGGGATTTTTCTGAGCTGTTGTTGTGCAGTTTTTGGTCGTTTCAGCTGAGTGATGTAAATTAGCTGATGTATGATATAGTAGGGATCATTTCCCGTTGTTTTGAGCGGTATAGGTATTAGTAGAGTGTGCTAATACTGTGATTTATTATTTGGCATGATATGATATGATTCTGTGATAAATACGCTGATGATGTATGGTGGTATGCATAATGCTGTGAATATATCTATTATGTATGCAATTGTGGATGGACTGTTTATGGCTTAGAGTGTGAGCATATGTCCATTGTGGATTGTTGTTGATGGTTGCATGCTAGGTGATTTAGCGTGCATAATATGGCCTTTATGGTGGTAGCTAATTCCCATGGTGAGGAATTAGTGAGTGAGTTATTGTGGATTGTTGTTGATGTTTGCATGCTAGGTGATTTAGCGTGCATAGCATAGCCCTTGGGGTGGTAGCTAATTCCCATGGTGAGGAATTAGTGAGTGAGTCACTAGGTCTCAAATGAGTGGGACTAGTGAGCTTGGTAGCCGTATCTGGGTTTGATCGGTGAGGTTGAACTAGGTGTTCACGAATAGTTGGTACCGCATGCATGGAGTCTCATTGCATAATATATGTATGGCGTATAATATGAATGGATGTATTCCAATATTATACGTGTGTTTTGTGTTGGGTTGAGTATGATTATGATTTTGAGTTGATGTTGCCGTTGCTGAATGTGTGACCTGATTTGGGTGATGAAATGTGTTAATTTTCTTAGCATTACATGATATTTTATAATGCTTGTTATATCGATTGAGGAACTCACCCTTACAACTATGTTTCAGGTAACGAGCAGTGATTGAGTAGAAGCTAGTGCTTGAAGTCTAGTGTAGTTCCTTAGTGGGTCATGCTCTGGTATATGTAACATCGGGACGGGATGTTTTACCTTGTTTTCATTGTTGTTGAATAATTTTACATGTAATGTGTTACATGGTTTGCATATCCGCTGCGAATTGTGCAATATTTTATTTTGATTATTAAATGAGCATGACAAACTATTTTGGTGAATGGTGTGAAGTGTCAAGTGTGACACCCAGAAATTGCATATCTACTCTGATTTATATTTGTTGTTTTAATTATTATTGGGGTATTTTAGAAGGGTGTTACATTAGTGGTATCAGAGCATAGTCGGTCGAGTCGAGTCGTAATTATTCTGTTTCCCTGTACGTGATAGGTGTTGTGTAACCCTATCAATACTTATTGTTTTAGCTTGTTGGGTTTTCAGAATAGAGATGGCTGGAAGAGGTAGAGATGATGCTGCGATTGCTGAGGCTCTGGGTATGCTAGCTGGAGTACTTGGAGGAAATCCGAATGTTGTGGGACTGGGAGCTGCTCGTCAACTGAGTGAGTTCCAGAAGAACAATCCTCCAATGTTCAAGGGAGCATACGATCCAGATGGTGCTCAGAAGTGGTTTAAGGAGATCGAGAGGATCTTCCGAGTGACTGAGTGTGCCGATAACCAGAAGGTCAGGTTCGGTACGCATATGCTGTCAGAGGAAGCAGATGATTGGTGGGTTGTTGCCCGCACTAAGTTGGAAGCTGCTGGGAGTGCTGAGATCACTTGGGCGGTGTTCAGGGAGAGATTCCTGAGGAAGTACTTTCCGGAGGATGTCAGAGGAAAGAAAGAGATAGAGTTCTTAGAATTGAAGCAGGGCAACCGGTCTGTTACTGAGTATGCTGCTAAGTTCACAGAGCTGTCAAAGTATTACACTCCCTATGATGAGGCTACTGGGGAATTTTCAAAATGTGTGAAGTTTGAGAACGGGGTACGTCCCGAGATCAAGCAGGCTATTGGGTATCAGCGGATTAGAGTGTTTTCTGACTTGGTTGACTGCTGCAGGATTTTTGAACAGGATACCAAGGCCAGAGCGGAGAGCTATCAGCAGAGGGTTGATAGGAAAGGCAAGAATCAGAATGATCGTGGGAAGCCGTATGCAGCTGGCAAAGGTTTCCAGAGACAGAGTGGGATGAAGAGACCTAGTGGGGGAGACTCCAGTGCCCCTGCTAAGTGTTACAGATGTGGTCAGGCTGGACATCGTATCCATGAGTGTACCAGTACTGAGAAGAAGTGTTTCAAGTGTGGCAAAGGTGGTCACTTGGCTGCAGAGTGCCGGTTGAAGACTATGACTTGTTTCAACTGTGGAGAGGTGGGTCATATCAGTCCACAGTGTCCTAAGCCGAAGAAAGAGAACCAGTCGGGAGGCAAGGTCTTTGCTTTATCGGGTTCTGAGACTTCTGCAGATGATCGTTTGATCCGAGGTACGTGTTATATTAATGGCTTTCCTCTTGTAGCTATTATTGACACAGGTGCGACTCATTCCTTTATATCTTTGGATTGTGCTGTGAAACTTAAATTAGAGATATCTGAGATGCATGGGAGTATGGTGATTGATACTCCTGCGAAGGGTTCAGTGACTACTACTTCAGTTTGTTTAAATTCCCTTTGAGTATTTTTGGTAGAGACTTTGGGATGGACCTCGTGTGTCTTCCACTAGTGCAGATTGATGTTATCCTGGGTATGAACTGGTTGGTGTTTAACTGAGTTTATATCAACTGTTTTGATAAGACTGTGATCTTTCCTGAGATTGAGGAAGGAAAGAGTTTGTTTCTATCAGCAAGGCAGGTGAATGAGGCAGTAGCAGATGGGGCAAGTTGTTTATGCTGTTAGCGACTTTGGAGGCTAAAGATAAACTGGTATTTGCGATCTAGCCGTGGTGTGTGATTTTCCTGATGTGTTTCCTGAAGAAGTGAATGAATTACCGCCAGAGCGTGAAGTTGAGTTCTCGATTGATTTGGTACCTGGTACTAGGCCGATATCGATGGCTCCGTACCGTATGTCTGCTGTTGAGTTAACTGAATTGAAGAGTCAGTTGGAAGATCTGTTGGATAAGAAATTTATTCGTCCGAGTGTGTCACCGTGGGGTGCACCGGGTTATTGGTTAAGAAGAAAGAAGGTACTATGAGGTTGTGTGTGGACTACAGGCAACTGAATAAAGTGACGATCAAGAATCGGTATCCTTTGCCGAGGATTGATGATTTGATGGATCAGTTGGTTGGTGCGAGTGTGTTCAGCAAAATAGATTTGAGATCGGGGTATCATCAGATACGTGTGAAAACTGAAGATATTCAGAAGACTGCTTTCAGAACAAGATATGGACATTATGAGTATTCTGTAATGCCTTTTGGTGTGACTAATGCGCCTGGAGTATTTATGGAGTATATGAATAGGATTTTCCATCCGTACCTAGACAAGTTTGTTGTGGTGTTTATTGACGATATTTTGGTGTATTCGAAATCTGAAGAAGAGCATGCTGAACATTTGAGAGTGGTTTTAGGAGTTCTACGAGAAAAGAAGTTATTTGCTAAACTGTCCAAGTGTGAATTTTGGTTAGAAGAGGTTAGTTTTCTTGGTCATGTGGTTTCAAGAGGGAGTGTTGCTGTTGATCCTTCCAAGATAGAAGCGGTATCTAAGTGGGAAGCTCCGAAGTCAGTTTCTGAGATAAGGAGTTTTCTTGGACTTGCAGGTTATTATAGGAAATTCATTGAGGGATTTTCTAAGTTGGCGTTACCGTTAACGATGTTGACTAGAAAGGGGCAAGCGTTTGTTTGGGACTCAAAATGTGAAGAAGGTTTCCAAGAGTTAAAGAGAAGGTTAACTACTGCTCCTATTCTGATATTACCAAGTCCATCGGAACCATTTGAGGTTTACTGTGATGCTTCATTGTTGGGTTTGGGTGGTGTTTTGATGCAGAATAAGCAGGTTGTAGCTTATGCTTCGAGACAACTGAAGGTTCATGAGAGGAACTATCCGACACACGATTTAGAGTTGGCGGCTATGGTATTTGTTCTGAAATTATGGAGGCATTACTTGTACGGGTCAAGATTTGAGGTTTTCAGTGACCATAAAAGTTTAAAGTATTTGTTTGATCAGAAAGAGCTGAATATGAGACAGAGAAGATGGTTAGAGTTTCTGAAGGATTATGACTTTGGTTTGAATTACCATCCGGGTAAAGCAAACGTAGTGGCTGATGCATTGAGTCGGAAATCATTGCATATGTCTATGTTAATGGTTAAGGAATTGGATTTAATTGAGCAGTTTAGAGACTTGAGTTTGGTGTGTGAGAGTACTCACAATAGTGTTAAATTGGGAATGTTGAAGTTAACGAGTGGTATTCTGGATGAGATTAGAGAGGGTCAGAAATCCGATGTGCTTTTGGTTGATAAGTTGACTCTAGTGAATCAAGGTCAAGGCGGTGAATTCAGAGTTGATGAGAATGGTGTTTTGAAATTTGGTAATCGGGTGTGTATTCCGGATGTTACCGAACTTAAGAAGAGTATTCTTGAGGAAGGACATCGTAGTGGCCTGAGTATTCATCCTGGGGCTACGAAGATGTATCATGATTTGAAAAAGTTATTTTGGTGGCCGGGAATGAAAAGAGAAATTGCGAGTTTTGTTTATTCTTGTTTGACTTGTCAGAAGTCAAAGATTGAGCATCAGAAGCCGTCTGGGCTAATGCAACCGTTGGCTATTCCAGAGTGGAAGTGGGATAGTATCAGTATGGATTTTGTTTCTGGTTTACCGAGGACAATTAAGAATTTTGAAGCTATTTGGGTGATTGTTGACAGATTGACAAAATCGGCTCATTTCATTCCGATCAGAATGGATTATCCGTTAGAGAGATTAGCTGAGTTGTATATTGAGAAAATTGTAAGTTTGCATGGTATTCCGTCGAGTATTGTTTCGGACAGAGATCCTAGATTTACATCGAAGTTCTGGGAAGGTTTGCAGAGGGCTTTGGGAACTAAGCTGAGATTGAGTTCTGCATATCATCCGCAGACTGATGGTCAGACTGAGAGGACGATTCAGTCACTGGAGGATCTTTTGAGGGCTTGTGTTTTGGAAAAGGGAGGTGCTTGGGATTGTTATTTACCTTTGATTGAGTTTACCTACAACAATAGTTTTCATTCGAGCATTGGTATGGCACCGTTTGAAGCTTTGTATGGTAGGAGATGTCGGACACCTTTATGTTGGTATGAGTCCGGTGAGAGTGTTGTGGTTGGACCGGAGATTGTTCAACAAACTACGGAAAAGATTAAGATGATTCAGGAGAAGATGAGGATTGCTCAGAGTCGTCAGAAGAGTTATCACGACAAGAGGAGGAAGTCACTTGAGTTTCAAGAGGGAGATCATGTGTTTCTTCGTGTTACTCCGATAACTGGGGTTGGTCGAGCTTTGAAGTCGAAGAAGTTGACACCTCGATTTATTGGTCCTTATCAGATTTTGGAGAGGATAGGGGTGGTAGCCTATCGTATCGCTTTACCGCCGTCACTTGCGAATTTGCATGAGGTTTTTCATGTGTCTCAGTTGAGGAGGTACATTCCTGATCCGTCGCATGTGGTCCAAGTAGATGATGTACAGGTGAGAGATAACCTGACTGTTGAAACATCACCTATGAGGATCGAGGATCGAGGGTTGAAGCAGTTGCGGGGTAAAGAGATTGCTTTGGTAAAGGTAGCTTGGGGAGGACCAGCAGGTGGCAATGTGACTTGGGAACTTGAGAGTCAGATGAAGGAGTCTTATCCAGAGTTATTCGCTTGAGGTATGTTTTCGAGGACGAAAACTCTTTTAGTGGGGGAGAGTTGTAACACCCCGATAAAAATATGATAATTATTTAATTTAAGTTAATAGTATATTTATTAATTTAATTAAATAATTGGATTATTATTGGAATTATTATTATTGGAATATAAGTTGGAATCAGTAAAAAGTCCCATTTTGGTAAAAAGGATTTTTTTCACGTGAAAAGGGAGAAGCGACAGAAAAGTGGAAAAGGGCAAAAAGGAAGAGCAAGAGAACAAGGGTTGAAGAAAATGAAAAGCTTGAAGTTAAAGGATTTGCCGGATTAACTCAGGTAAGGGGGGTTTATCGTCGTTTAATGGGTATTATGGGTTAACATGTAATGGGTAGTAATAAACCATTGAATCGACTCTAATTAGGATGATGCATGCTGAAAATGGTGAACTTATGGATGAACGAGATATGGGTTATAATTGAAGAAAATTCGTAGGAATTAGATGTAATAAGGTTAGAAATTGTGAAATTGAATGGGTATGATCTGTGTTAGATAATATGAACGAATGCTGTGTGAAATTGGACTGTGGGAGGTTGGATCTGAGAAATCTCGTAGCAGAGAAAACCCATAGCAGATCTGGAAATTGGTTTCTGGTCATACGCGTATGACACTAGGCCATACGCGTATGAGATGGCCTGGTACGCGTATGGGGTGAGGCATACGCGTATGGATGAAGAAGATGATGTTTTTAACGTAGTTTTGTCTCTGTTAGTACGCGTATGGGAGAGGTGGTACGCGTAGGATACGCGTATGAGACAGGCAATACGCGTATGAGTTGGCTAGGAAATGGGCCATACGCGTATGGGTATGAGGCATACGCGTATGGACAGAAGTGGGATTTTTCTGAGCTGTTGTTGTGCAGTTTTTGGTCGTTTCAGCTGAGTGATGTAAATTAGCTGATGTATGATATAGTAGGGATCATTTCCCGTTGTTTTGAGCGGTATAGGTATTAGTAGAGTGTGCTAATACTGTGATTTATTATTTGGCATGATATGATATGATTCTGTGATAAATACGCTGATGATGTATGGTGGTATGCATAATGCTGTGAATATATCTATTATGTATGCAATTGTGGATGGACTGTTTATGGCTTAGAGTGTGAGCATATGTCCATTGTGGATTGTTGTTGATGGTTGCATGCTAGGTGATTTAGCGTGCATAATATGGCCTTTATGGTGGTAGCTAATTCCCATGGTGAGGAATTAGTGAGTGAGTTATTGTGGATTGTTGTTGATGTTTGCATGCTAGGTGATTTAGCGTGCATAGCATAGCCCTTGGGGTGGTAGCTAATTCCCATGGTGAGGAATTAGTGAGTGAGTCACTAGGTCTCAAATGAGTGGGACTAGTGAGCTTGGTAGCCGTATCTGGGTTTGATCGGTGAGGTTGAACTAGGTGTTCACGAATAGTCGGTACCGCATGCATGGAGTCTCATTGCATAATATATGTATGGCGTATAATATGAATGGATGTATTCCAATATTATACGTGTGTTTTGTGTTGGGTTGAGTATGATTATGATTTTGAGTTGATGTTGTCGTTGCTGAATGTGTGACCTGATTTGGGTGATGAAATGTGTTAATTTACTTAGCATTACATGATATTTTATAATGCTTGTTATATCGATTGAGGAACTCACCCTTACAACTATGTTTCAGGTAACGAGCAGTGATTGAGTAGAAGTTAGTGCTTGAAGTCTAGTGTAGTTCCTTAGTGGGTCATGCTCTGGTATATGTAACATCGGGACGGGATGTTTTACCTTGTTTTCATTTGGTTGTTGAATAATTTTACATGTAATGTGTTACATGGTTTGCATATCCGCTGCGAATTGTGCAATATTTTATTTTGATTATTAAATGAGCATGACAAACTATTTTGGTGAATGGTGTGAAGTGTCAAGTGTGACACCCAGAAATTGCATATCTACTCTGATTTATATTTGTTGTTTTAATTATTATTGGGGTATTTTAGAAGGGTGTTACAGTTACCACCAAAAGGATGATAATAAGTTATAATAACTTCAAATATTGCTGACACCGAAAGGATGGCAGTGGGATTGGACTTTCCAAATGTCACCATCACCAAAAGGATGATAGCTTAAACTAGACTCCATAACCTCTATCACCAAAAGGATGATATTTAGATTGAACTGGACGTCATCACCAAAAGGATGAGTGACTGAACCAAAAGGATGACAGTAAGATCACAAACGTCAAGGATTTACAATTATCAAAAGGATAACGATTATGATAAACAGGGTGATGATTAATATTATTCCTCAATGGAATTTCACCAAAAGGATGATAGTGAGAAAAATACTTGGAAAAATAAGGCTACTGTCAAAGTTTAGTAAACCCGACTTGTTGGGTAGTATTGGAACATTACTGGGTAAGACTTGCTTGGGGTACCAACAACAAAAGGTTGCAGAATAATATTCTCTGGGGAGATGTAGTTTCTATCAACAAAAGGTCACAAAAAACAACTCATTGAGGGACGCTCAACGTGAAACAAGGTAAGTGTTTAAAGAAACATTATCTTGACTTAGCTGAGGATAACATATTATCAACAAAAGGTTGAAGGATGTAGCTCAATGGGGAACGTCCAATAGTAGGGTAGGAACTCACTTAGAAAAAGTGACAATGACTCGACTGAGGGTTGGCCTGGATGCCCATGACTAAACCTTGGGTTTTGATTTGTGTTATATGCATAAATGTCATGTATGCGTTATGTATGCATGTGATGCATGTTTGAACGCAAAGAATGATTGGTTTGATAGGGATTGGCCCCCCTTGAAGGTGATGTATTTTGGAAACCAATGTTGGTTGTATTTATTTTTATGCGGATGCCAACAGGGTGGACTTTGGTTTGTTGGTAATTGTCGTTGTGGATTGGACTATTGGTCGGTGAAAGGATCTGACTACCCGACACTCGGTAGTTGATGATGTGATCAACATGCAATCGAAGGTGGATATTCTTGGTGCCCCAAGTTTAACCTCTCAATGATATATTGTGTATTTGTCTTTGAGAAGATCTCGATTTCTGCTTCTGATGCATTTGGCCAGCCTATAACTGAGCATAGCGACGTGATCAACGCCTGATGATTATGCCTTTGATGTGTCCTAAGGATTCTTGTCAAGATGTGATAATGTACTTGTATGAACTTTTGACATTTTGGTTGTGAATTCAAGCAGTTACTAGTGTCTGACGCCATCTTCTTGACTGACTTTGAAGATATGAAGGGAGTTTGCCCCCTTGCAACTTGTCTTGCCCCGGTCTGTAGGGTGTTCAAAGGAATCCTCCTTGAAAGGAAACCTCTAGGAGTGATTATCCCATGCCATGGTCTGAGTTTGTTTTTTCAGTGTCTAAATCTGGCCATGGTCTGTCCCTGATTAGCCTTTGAGGGACTTACCCCAGACATATTGAGTATTGAAGTGTTTTTTCCTTCCTGATCAACCGATGCTTGGAGATTTGTCTTATACTAACTACTTCTTAAATCAATATAATCAAAAGGATGTCCTGCCCCTGATCCATAATGTTATGAGATTGTTTCTATTTGTGTTGGCATCAACGATCAAGTACCACTCGTATTTCCCCTTGTTGGAGTTTTCTCGATGTCAAGTACTGACTGACAATTAAGAGTTGTTATCCAAGAAATGGTGATTTTAATGCAATAGTTATGCAAGTTTTGAAAAACAATCATTCATTTTGGAAGTGTCATGGTAGTATATGACGAGTGAACCATGAGTCCAAACGCGGTGTTGATTTTGCTTAGCGTGTGAGTGATATAGTGAGAATAGAATATTAGCAAATCTCTAGGAGTCAGCTTACGCAACCTTGTTGTAGTATGCTTTCAGAATGAACCTTACTTCAATTAGGTCTTTTGAGGGTTGTAACATGGCTTGGTTCACGGTTATTGAAACAAAAGGATATAAGGCTCAAAGTTTATTTCAACCCACCCCTTCTTCATGATGATCTCCACTCCTACGTTCAGTTAATTCGACACACACTTACTTTTGCGAGAGTTCAGTAGTGCAATATCCCTTGAAATGACAGTTCTCTTATTTTGCTCTTCATGGCTATTGGTGACCCTTTGATTTGGGTATGGTGGTCACCGATTCTTGTTTTGTTTTGTTGGAGACTTTCATTGTCTCTTTCGGTTTTTTTTTATCCCTAACTTTTGCATGGACCGCTTGTTGAAGCTTTAATCCATCGGGATTGCCCCAGTTTTTTTTTAGTCTCCTTTTAGGGTGTTGGACTTAGCGGGCTTTTTTTGATTATTTTTTTTTGGAAATTGTGATTGCCAAGTCATTCGTCATTGAAGAACAACCGACATAAAATTTGGATTTGTATGGTTTCTTCGACACTTCAAGATGTGTACGAAGAGTATCATGTGATTGATCCTTGTATGGGATATTGCATCATTGTAATTTGAATGTGTAGTCAGATTAACTGAACACTACTCTTCCCCAGGTTAAGCGTAAGGGTTTTTAGATCCGAAAGAAACTCCTACTTCTAGACTCGAAGTGGTTGACTAGGGATTAACTCCTTATCTCTCCAGTGTTTGGGGATTTGAAACAATGTTTGTACATCATCAGCAAGGTTTTATCCGAAAGCATATGATTAGCAATTATGAGTATTTTGTTTTCATCATCCTCCTTCCAACATTTACTAACAATAGTGTGATGAAGAAGGTGAAGTGGAAAAGTATGTGTTTGTGATTTGCAAAGGTGATAATATGAGTGAATATGAAAGATTGATTCAAAGCATGCATAATCATCCCATTAATAAAACTAAATACAAATAACAATGTTTAAAGCATACAGTACTTAGACAAACAAGAACAAATTACAAGAATGTGAAAGGGTAAAAATGGCATAATGATCGCCTTCATTCAAAGAAACGGGCCTTCATCTTCTGATCCACTAGCATAATTGCTCTGCTTGTTCAGGCCGGTGGGAAGCTTTATCTTCGAGCTTCACTCGACTTTGCATGCGCCGGCATGGAATTTATTGCAACATTTGGCCTAATTGGCGTGAATGTGACTGCCTTACTGTTAATCAAATCTTGGACTTTGTGCTTGAAGGCCTTACAATTCTCCACTGTGTGCCTTGGGGCACCCATATGACAGTAAGCATTGGCGTCATAGCCTGATGGGTAGGGTGGAGTTGCAAGTGTTAGCTCCTTCAAAACAATTGATCCATCCTTTAGCATGTAGGGAAGGATCTTGCTGTATGGCATTGGAAATGGATCAAAATGTCTTTCTGGTCCCCTTGCCCTCTGCTGGTTAGGTTGACATGGTGGAGCACGTTGCTTTTGATTCTGATGTGGCTGCTGGTAAGCCGGCTGTTGATAAGGCTGTTGATATTGTTGCTGATATGGTTGCTGATAGGGTGGCTGATACGGTGTTGGGATGACAGCGGCAACCTGTTGGTAAGGCATAGGAGCATATGGACGTGCCTTATATCCTCCTCCTCTCACTATGGCATTGGTCTGGCCTTCTGGCTTCTTTGGGAGATTGGGATAGGGTTTCTTCATCCCACTTGAAGCGTTGGCAGCACAAGGTAGCTTCCCCTTTTTGATCTGGCTCTCGATTCGTTCTCCCACGGAGACAACCTCAGCAAAAGTTGGGAAACTGGATCCTACCATCTTCTCCATGTATTGAGTATGCAGAGTTCCCATAAACATATCAATCAGTTCTTTATCGAGGAGAGGAGGTTGGACCCGAGCTGCAAGCTCTCTCCACCGCTGT
The DNA here is from genome assembly GCF_024323335.1 of Lathyrus oleraceus. Taxonomy (NCBI): domain Eukaryota; kingdom Viridiplantae; phylum Streptophyta; class Magnoliopsida; order Fabales; family Fabaceae; genus Lathyrus; species Lathyrus oleraceus. The sequence goes on from NC_066584.1 coordinate 394,341,045, forward strand.
GTGTATTCCTTGAATGACTCATTATTGCGTTGAGTCATGTCTTGCAACTGGGTGCGATTGGGTGCTAGATCAGTATTGTACTGATAATTCCTAAGAAAGGCTTCAACGAGATCTCTCCATGATTGGACTTGTCCTCTTTCCAACTGCATATACCACTCCAAGGATGCCCCACTGAGACTATCCTGGAAGTAATGAATCAGGAGTTAATCATTACTGATGTTGGCAACCATCTTGTGACAATAAGCTCTGAGGTGAGTTCTAGGGCAACTGATCCCTTTGTACTTGTCAAAGTCCAGGACTTTCAATTTTTGCGGAATCACGAGGCCTGGAACCAAGCACATGTCAACAACGTCCAAACCTGGAGTAGTATGAACCTCCAAGGACTTGAATTTCTCTTTTAAAGCATGGAGCCTCTCAACAGATGGGTCTAGGAGACCTCCAACAACCGGTTTGGCGGATTGTGGCATGAAGAAATCGTCATATGGATCTTCATCACCCATCATGCATCCATGTCGAGCAGATGTAGCAGAATGCTCATGGGGGTTCACATTGTCCATTGGGACTGGAATAGGAATTGGTCCTCCTCTAGGCTGGTTAAGGTTACCATCAAGGTCAGTCACTCCAAGGATGCTAAGTGATGGTGATCCAAACTGAGCAGCAACTTTTTTAGCTTCGGCGCAGGTCTCGACATCTTTCTCCTTCTGGGCCAAGAGTAACATGGTCTCAAGCAGACGGTCCATCTTCGCTTGCATGGAGTCAATGTCTGTCCTCATGGAAACCTAGTTTGCTTCAAGCTGTTTGAGCGTCATCTTGTAGTTTCGGCGTGTCTCGTACCGGTGTCGAGTAGTCAGTGTTACTAGACAAAGGGTAGAATATGGTGTAAGTCTTTGTTTCTGGAAGATGATACGCAATGCATGTTTATGATATGAAAATGCATGAAATTTTTCCATGTTTTTTCGCAAAGGAATACAAATACTCAAGATCAATCACGCGTCGTGTACACTAGGATAACAGGAGGAAGTAATAGGTTTATCTGATTATTGAAATTCCCAAGGGTAGGTTCTAAAGTTAATGGGTTCCCGGAGTCATTGATTCTCTTTGAGAGCGTCACTGCCGTGACGAAGACTCATCGGACAGTAATACCCCTAAGATAATCTCATCTTAGGCGAGGTCTTTGTATTGTCCCAACAAGGAATACTCCATGGGGATTCTACTACGCGACTCTCGAGTCCAAGGTTCTAACAAGGTTCTCAGAGTCATAGATCGAGGTTGGAAATATTACTGTAAGGTAATAATACGTCAAAGGGATCTCATCTGATTGGGGTTTTTGTATTAACCCAACAAGTAGGAAACTTCGTAGGTTAATACTACATAACCACCGGGTATAGTGGGTTAAAAGGTCCCTAGAGTCATTGATCCAACTTGAAACACCATCGCCGTGACGAAGGCTCGTCGGACAATAATATCTCAAGAGAATCTCCTCTAGGCAGGGTCTTCGTATCTTCCCAACAAGGAAGACTCCTTGTGGGCGTCCACTACACAACCACCATCTTAAATCTTATGGTTTTACTCAGACTCGGGTAGAGAGTCTATCTCACCAAGTACCAACAATCAAAGAAAACCCAATAGTGTCACAGGAAATAAACCACAACACAATAATTACAACAAAATAATAACAAAAAGGTAACAAACAAACAAATAAGATTAACATTCAATACCGATATTGAACTAAGCTAGGCTTCACTCTCTCTTGCTTGGAGCATGGGTCCCCAGCAGAGTCGCCAGTCTGTCGCACCTAAAAAAAAATGTGATCCCTCATGATAGGACGCGGAAAAATGTTAGTTCGAACAGAGTCGCCACCGAACTTTATTCATTCCAATGAAGGAATAGGAAAATATCGAGAAAACCTTTAGAAAGTAGAATAATGGTCGTCGCAACCATATTCGGGTTCGGGAGTGGATTACGGAAGGGGAAGGTATTAGTACCCCTTACGTCTGTTGTACTCAACAGGAACCTTTTAGTTTAATTTGCGATTTGAGTGTTAACTTATATTGTTTGTTTTCTTAGGCTGAATAAAGGTTGAAAATAGAGATGAATGGTAACCTCAGAAAGGGGAAAAGGGAGGTTTTTATTAGTGTGCTCGCGAAGATACAACAATCTTCTGCCTACGTATCCTTATGGTGCAATAAGGAAATCAGAGCATTCGTAGTTCAGGATACTATGAATAATTGATGTGTTTTATTTTGTGAACGACTGTGTGGGTCGGCGTTCTAACAGCTAAACATTGGCTTATCTACTCTCGGTGGAGGCTCTAGCACTAGAAATTTTGTTGTGCGCATTAGAAAGGATTGACAATGTTCTTTTTGAATAGAGTTTTGGTCACGCGGGGGGTGACGAGTTGATTTGATGTGTTAGATGTTTTGTTGGTTGGATGACGATTGCTCGGATGGTCGAGTAAGACAACTCATATCCTAATATTTGGGAAAGGAAATACAAGACTCTAGACCACTTTCTTTTTCATCCTTAATTGTAAAAGGATTTTAATGATGATTAAGGTGTTTTTGAAAGGATGACGAATACTCGGATGGTCGAGTAAGACAACTCATATCCTAATAATTCAGGAAAGGGAATAGAAGACTCTAGACCGCTTTCTTTTTCATCTGAGTGATTATGAAAATAGGTTTATGTATGGTTGATGTATTTTAGAATGAACGACAAGTACTTGAATGATTGAGTAAGACAACTCATATCCAAGCATTTGAGAAGAGGAATTGAAAACTCAAGACCATCTCCCTTTTCGTATAGTTTTGATTGAGAATGATTTTTGCTTACGGTATAAGTTTGTGAGGAAAATGACAATTGTTCGACTGACCGAGTAAGAGAACTCATATTCAAACAATTGAGGAGAGAAGTTTAAAACTCAAATTCATCTCCCTTTTCATTTATCTTATTATAAAAGTGTTTTGATTTAGTCGGGGTTTGGAAGTTTGTAGAGGAACGATAATTATTTGACTAACCAAGTAAGAGAACTTGTATTCAAATAATTGAGGAGAAATATTGAAGACTCAAAGTCATCTCCCTTTTCGTTTCTTATTATGAAATGATTCGATTTGTTTGTGCTTAGGTGGATAGAAATGACGACTATTTGACTAACCGAGTAAGAGAACTCATATTCAAATAATAGAGGAGAGGAATTGAAAACTCAAAGCCATCCCCATTTTCATTCCCAAATGAAATAGTATTTGATTGTGATTGGGTATTTTAATTTGATTTGGATAAAATACTCGACATTGGATTGAGGTTTTGAATTTGTGTTTTGAATTAAATGAATTTATTTAGTGGATTGTTCTTCTACTCGATTAAATAAAATTGAATAGGTCTCATTGTAAGAAAGCCCAAGAGTAAGCTATGTGAGGTTGATGGCGATGCTAGAAGCGATCGACTTACAAGGGTGTTTTGAAAATGGGCTTGATGTTAAATCAAGAATTGTGTGATTGTATTTTTGAAATCAATTTTGAATTGATGATGAGTTGGAGTGAAATAAACCAATGCATTTTTTAATTAACCTAACGAATTAATTAAGGTTTGATTGAATCGTTTAATTAACTCAATTAAAATTAATTATCAAAATTATTTATTTAAGCCCAAATAATCATGTTAATTAACATTAATTAAAATTATTTAATTGATTAAACAAAATTTAAATTGGTTAGTTTATTAAAATCAAAAGAATGGAAGCATGTGATATTGTTGGTTTGCAAAATTGAATAGAATTGGTTACAAAATGTGCTCAAGAACCGGTTAGAACGAAATGACAATATGGTCGATGTCATACGCGAGGTCGTAACGCGGTGAAAATGTACAATTGATGTATTACAATTGAACGATATACCGGCATGAAATTGCCGGATCCGTGAAAAATCTCATTTAGACGCAATGAAGACCCAATAACAACCTAAACAAATTCTGGCACTGTTGTTAACCATGGCAACAAAGAATACCTAAATTTTCTTTTTCCTATTCACGTGAAATTGATACACATGAGCAGGTAATGTTTCTTCCACTTCATGCTCTATGATTAACGAAGCCAATTAATTATTCAAGACATCACTCATTTCCAAACTTCAAACGATAGCCTAAAACCAAACTTTACTTTTCATACTAAAGCATACATCACATTTTGAGAGAGAACATGGGCCTTTGCACAAGGCGCCACAACAAACTTGTTACTAAAAAGGAGTTAATCAAAAAGACATTAAAATAAGAATCAACAAGCACAATATTCTAATTGAATAGTCATGAGCTATGAACACAAATGCCTCCTTGTAAACCTTTATGGAAAGAAAGACATCATCTCCATACCGGTATTAATACTTAAAACAAGATGTCATAACCGTAAAAGATGCAGAAGAGGTGTTTTGTTTTTAAAGAAAATCTCATACAAGCGACGGTACTAGATTTACGTTAGCATCATCAAACGACATTGTCGTTCTTCCATGCATTGTTCAACCATATCCATAGATAATATTTTCAACAAGCTCAGTAAAACCCAAAGCCTACAGACCAATCGAACTCACCAAAATGTTCTGAAAGATATTAAAAACCCACCCTATAAAACAATTCGCAGAAAGTCCCAAAATAAAATTACATAGCATTTTCAACAACCGAGATTTTACAATCAAAACTGAGTCGACATCCACCACATATTTGGCAAAAATACTCTCACGTCATAAGGAGAAGCTTGAATCGGAAAGAAATACCTACCCAATATGTTCCTTGTACGGATCTGTTTCGTCGGACTTTGATGGTGCTTCGTCGGGTGAAACGCTCGTCTTGAGGAGTTGTACTGCTCGAAATTCCGAGAGTTACGACAGGAGGTGATGCATTAGGACAACGAAGGCGTGGCGTGTGGAGGGTATCGCAGTTTGTTGGAGTTCCGCGGAGAAATAAAGAGCAAGAGAGTCGGACAGAGGGAGTACGAGTGGGGTAAATTTGGGAAGAAGATGAGCAGTGGTGTTGTGACGGCGAAGTTGGTCGGAGGGTGGTGGTTATGGCGGAGATTGAGGTTTCGTTATAGATCGGAAAAAAAAGAAAAACGCGGATTTAGGTTAGAGATGGAGGAAGTTGAGGTTTATGGTGAGAAAGGGTGACGGTCGCGGTTGTTGTGTGGTTGAGTTGTGAAGGGTCGTGACGGTGGTGGAAATGATTATGAGTGTTGGAAGGTAGTTGACGGAGTTGTCGTTTATGGTGGTGGAGAGGAAAAGCTAAACAGCTAATTCTTTTTTCAGAAAGGTGAGAGAAAAGTGGTGAGGTTATTAAATGAGTGAAGGGTGAGGTGGAGAGAGAAGAGAGGAGGAGTGGGCATGAAGTGTGAAGAGAGAATCTGAGGGGAAAACGTGAGAGAAAGAACGTGAGTGAGTGGTGAGTGAGGAGAGAGGCGTGAGGTGTCATGTGAGAGAGTGAGGTGGGAGGACGTGTGCGAGACTGCGAGTGAGGCGCGTGGATGTAGGTAGTGTGAGAGAGAGGGACGTGTGTGTACCGCGTGAGATGACCGTTGGTTGGAGATTCCATGGAGTCCTTTTAATTTATTTTCCTTTTGGAATCCTATGAGTTGTTACCTTATCTTATGTGAAAATAATTACTATAATTTTTTACTAAAGAAAATGTTTATTAAAATCTTAGTCAATATTAAATAAAACTTTAGTTATTTAATTTGAAAACTTGAGCATAGAAACAAAAATTAAAACAATTAAATATGCATAAAAGTCAGGCGCTAATTCGCTCGAAAAATTAAATCGGACACTCTAAAATAATCAGCACAAAATATACTTATTAAAAAAATACAACGTTTCTTCAAATTCTGAAATAAATTTGCACCGGTTAAAAGGCTCCGGCGGGTCAAAACACAACCGAAACAGCCGCTGAAAAATACCACGAACGAACCAGGTTAAACTACGTGAACCGTAGATTAATAATATTGGCGTCTGCAATTTAAATTTTGAAACTTTTTACCCGTTGATTTTGCATGTTCTTGAGAAATGATTCAATCGATTTGTCTGTATTTTCAATAAATTTATCCTGATTGATATTTTAGGTATTATTTATGATGAAATGCGTGTCATGTTATGCATATGATGCAAATTAAAAATGAAATCAGATTTACAAAAATTTAAAACTGCCCGGACAAAATTGGGGTATGACAGCTGCCCTTCGCGAATAACTTACTAACCTTACTTTACATATGGAAGTGGCTAATTCCACTCATGCCGAAGAAACAGATTACCTCTACCAGGAGATCCACAGTCTTCAACGCCAAATCGCAGAAGCTTGGGCATCCTGTCCTTAGTGGGATCGCTCGCACAGGTCTATTTAATAGACTCTCCACTAGTCTTCTTCACACTTGATACATTAAAGCATTGAGGCCACTACTTAACTTTTGTGTGGGGGAGGATTTATATTTCACTATTTTTAGACTCATTTTCATCGCAATTAGATTTAATTTACTGTCATTATTTAATTCATCGTCCTTTAGACTCATTTTCATATTTTTCTTCCGTTATTAACATTTTTCATATTTTTCAGGATCATTTTCATCTTTATTCATTGTTATTTTCAGTTGATTTTCCAGATAATTTTTATCTTTCCACTTACACCATTTGAAATTATTATTATTTCTAACCCATATGCAAGTTTCATCTTTCAATTTTGACAATCCAGCAAAGCAAACCTTTAAGAAATTTCCAACACCCCCCAAAATGCACCCAAACACAAGCCCAAAAAATTGCAACAAAAGCCCATCTTCCGAAATTACACAGATGGCGTTCGCTATGAAATTATGGTGATCGCCACGGGTCATAAAACGTCAAAAACGGGACAGAAGAGGAAAAATCATTTTTCCCCATTTTCAACCTATCTTCTTCTTCCCAAAACCCATTCTCTTCCACCATTAACTCATATAAAAACCCCACTCACTCAAATTTACTCTCCATTACTCCATTTTCCACTACCTTCTCCATAAATCTACCAAATTCCTCAATCTCAAATTCCCTCATTCTCACAACTTCACCAAAATACTCCATTTCTCACAAAATCCACAACAATTGAAGCAATGGGTGATAAACATATCATTTTTCGACAAGGAAGGGATGACACCAGGCAAAGGAAGAAACACGAAGATTTGTTGAACCGAGACATCTTCTCCACGAGGTATGTTGACAACGCTTGCTTGAAGAGGTTGGGAATTTAGAATTGTGTTTATTATTTGGTAAGAACATTAGGATTGCAAGACCTGTTTGAACATAGAGACCGCACTTATGTGAATCTGACACGGGAGTTTCTTAGCTTACTTATCTACTCTGCAAGTCCAAACACAACAACCATTGCAGGCACAATTAAATTTTGTATGTTTAATGTAGAATACGAATATACTACTGATCAGGTTGAAGAGTTGTTGAGATTTCCTCATGAGGAAGGTGTCCCGTGTGAAGCACCTATAGAAACTAATTAAGCATTTGAGGAAGGTACATTTTGGCTGGAAATAATAGGTTATTCCACAAACACTTTTGAGGGTAACTTGGCTTCGGAAATTCATAATCCGACCATCTGTGTCTTTCGCCAAATGTTGGTGGATACCATTTTTGGCCGAGAATACACAAATAAGTTGAATGCCAAAGAGATATTCTATCTGCAACCTGCCTCACACAAAGACCATTAAACTCGACACCGTTCATGGTGGCCCACATGTGTGCAATTTTGAAAAAGAAAGGAGCCATTTATTTTAGAGGATTGATTACCTCCCTTGAGCGTGCTCTTGGACTCGATCAAGAACTTACTACTTTATAACCTCTACCACCCCACACCATTGACCTGCAATTTCTCATAAACCAGCGACCGTGTAGAGTTAGGAAGGCAGGAGGAGACCGTCTCATGGTTAACAACAAAGCCATCGAGATTGTTATTTTGCCTTGTCCTAATCGTACTGATGTGCAAAGGAGAGAAAATTGGACTTATGATTTGCTTGCCCCCGCCACTAACCAGATACCCCAAAACATCCCTCGAGATGATACAGCTGACGATGATACCGATGACGAATATGATCGGAGAAACATGTCTCCCATTTGTAACCCTTATTCCCCTCATTTTTCACCTACACACACTACACATATGCTTTCTAACCCTTTTGCAGGTACCTCATCTGGTTTCTATTATGTCGAAGAGATGTTGGGGGAATAAAGAGCTCGTGAGGAGGAGCGTGATGGCTTATTTTACGTCATGTATGAGCAACAATAAGATATGATGGAGTTCATGCGGGAATCACAACGCCAAATAGACCGCTCCCTAAGATCGGTGATGGAAACCCAAGCCACCATGGCATCCCAACAGATGTGTCTGCAAGCTTCACAGGTACACGATTTTTCTCTTGTGCAAGCTAACTAGGCATGTATAATAGGGAACCTTCAGAGTCTATAGGCGTTCAATGCCTCGCTGCCGACACGAGTCCAACAACTCCATATTTCCTAGAGTTCACGCCACTGGAGCCAGAGCCGTCATCCACGAAACCAAGACTAGACAGGAGAGGGAAGTGAAGGCCATCGGTAGCATATCGTTCAGGTTCTACCTTTCCTTTTTTCACGTTTTATCGAAATATTGGGGACAATGTTCGGTTTAAGTGTGGCAGAGGAACCTTTTTGTTTTCATTTCTTTATTATTATTGTTTTTAGCTAGATTGACTATTTTAGAATTATTGCTTAGGATTTTATTCGCTAGTTCAGTTTGTCTGTTGTGTCATTTCATGTGTTGTCGAGTCTTTATGCATGGTTTTCTGCTCTTTATTAATTCTTCCATTTCATGAGCCATACAAAAAAATTGAAAAAGAAAACAGGTGTTTAATTTGAAATTTTAGGTTATTATACAAATTAAGAATAGGTTATAGAGACTTGGGAAAACTCTTAAAAGGTCAGTATCGTCTTAACATCATAAGTCTCCTAATTATATAGATCGATTTGGTTACTTGTTATACCATGGCCTTGCAATCTTGCCCCCCTAAATAAGTCTTTAAGTAGTTTATCTTAGTAGTCAAAACCATATGAATTACCACCGAGTAAGCGAACCGATGCAAATAGGTGAACGATCCAGTGCTAAAAAGAAAGAAAAAGAAAAGTCAAATCAGGAAAAGAAAGAAATAGAAAAAGGAATCCGCCTTCTAAGTTAGGTGACCTTCACCCGGTCATTTAGCCTAACAGTTGTGAAACCTCTAAGAATATTGCATATTCATCAGAATTTTTTGACATAATATGGATCATGGTCATTAACAGGTTCGTTTACCGTGTGTGTACAAATAACGAGCTTAATGTGATTGCACCTGAATAAAAAAGGAAGAAAAATGAGATGAGTAAGTTAGGCTTAGGCATAATGACATTATGCGAATTGGTTTGTATAGGAAGGGGATTTATGATCGCAAACGTGGAATGTCTTATTACGATACCCTTAGTTTGCGAGTTAGTACCTGTTAATATGGCCTTGAGAGAATTAGAGTCTTTAGCCTAGAATAATTACATAAGCACCATTGTGTTTCTTCTGATGAGCAAGAACGCCTACTTGAGGACAAGCAATGGTTTAAGTGTAGCAGATTTTATAACACCAAAACACACCGCATATTTGGCTCAATTTGCACATGTTTTACTGTTATTTTGATTTCATTTATAATATTATGGTGGTATTTTGTCTAGATTTCAAGTACTTAACCATGTGGAATCCGTACACGAAGAAACGAGGCAAATCGAGTGGAAACGGAAGAAAGAAATGCACATTTTGCACTCACGGTGACCAGCATGGAAATCGCCATGGAGCTAGCCATGATGTGGCTGACGTGTCACATGATCCAAAGTTCACAAAGACCAACTCCTCGTGTTTTGTGAAGGTGGCGTTCTCCACAGGGAGTATGTGTAACACCCCTTTTTCTCTACCCCAAAATACTTAACATATAATCAGAGTAAATAAACACGCATATAAACAAAAGGGCGTCACATCGACGTTTTCAAAAACTAAAAGCTTTCAAAAACCAACATCGTTCATCATCAATATACAATACACCTGGTCATTTAAAATAACACATTTCAATTATCATGAATATTCAAGAATATGCGTTCGCAACGGAAAATAATGAATACTCATGTATTTCATAAAATGATCCATGTCCCATACCATGATCATCTCTCAATAATCTCCTCAAGATAAAATAAAACCATATTCAGAATATTTGGCACTATGGCCTCTCAGACAACAATTGCAAATAAACATTCACAAGTAATAACATAATACATATCCAAATAAGATATGAGTTCAATACTACTAATCTACCCCGTGTTACATGACCAGAGCATTGACTCACTACTTAGTCTCTAAAACAAAACACCGAGATTCTCCAGCTAATCTCGAGTGAGCTACCGTCCACTTACTTCAGCAATACTACTCTGGAGTATCTGCACGATGCCATGTAAAGCAACATTCAAACAAAAGGGTGAGAATTCAAATCATTATGAAGAAGTATAATAAAGCACAATGATTAAATCAACAATGAACGGAATTCATCACAACTTGTATAACCATGTCAATAATATTAACCAACATTTATTTCACATGTTTCAAGCACACATAAAAACGCAGGGAGTATAATATTACAATCCAATACTATATTCCCTATTATACACATAACTACCATTATCACATAATCACATATTTTGCCAAATTATATATCCAAACATCACCAAATTCAATTACTATATCTCATACACACCTCACAATCACATCAATGCAAACATTCAATTATCACATAACCCTAATGTGACTCAATGCAAGACATGTAACTCTATGCATGTGGTACCGCAATGTGAACCCAATGTTTCACCGCTTTCCAATTCAATATCTAGAATCCAAGCCACGCTTCCAATCCGGACAAGATCAAAACCACTATGTCTATTTCCAATTAAGGATCAACGTCTGCTACGCCTATTTCCAATTAAGGATCAACGTCTATGTGAACCCACAGTTTCACCGCTTTCCGATTCATTATCTAGAATCCAAGCCACTACGTCTATTTCTAATTAAGGATCAACGTCTGCTACGCCTATTTCCAATTAAGGATCAACGTCTATGTGAACCCACAGTTTCACCGCTTTCCGATTCAATATCTAGAATCCAAGCCACTACGTCTATTTCCAATTAAGGATCAACGTCTGCTACGCCTATTTCCATTCAAGGATCAACGTCTATTACCATGTGAACCCACAGTTTCACCGCTTTCACCATAAAGCCGACCATACCATGAATGAATATACAAATACCAACAACATATGCAATTAAGATCATCTCTACCATCTTAACATTCCACATATCACCATAATTCAACTCTATGAATTATCCACCAATGGTACATATACACATCCATAACAATACATCATTCACAATTATAGGCTAATTATCAAATATGCACACTTAGATTTCATTTCAAACTGAATACAGCCTTTAAAATCGCAATTTTTCATTTTTCAACAGTGTTAACCGGTTAACGCTTTTAGGTAACCGGTTAACGCGAGACAGAATGCACTTCCTGGCAGATTTTCAACAGTGTTAACCGGTTAACGCTTTTGGTTAATCGGTTACAAAACATAACACAATTTCTAACAGGTTTTCAACAGTGTTAACCGGTTAACACTTTTGGTTAACCGGTTAACGCAAAATAGAATGCGATTCCTGCGTTAACACAAAACAGAATGCAGAATTTTCTGCGTTTTTCATCGTTGGAGGACTTTCGGACCTCCGATTTCGATTCTGTAAAAAGCCAAACGTTCAGAAAATTATAACTCATACAATACTCTAAGTATATAAGGTTAATTTATAGTTTTAACACAATTAAATCACCACAAATCAAGAATACTCATCAAAACCTAACAATTCCAAAACCACGAAATTTAGGGATTTCAACGTAAACATATTTCTACCCATTGACCCAATCATACTAACCCATAATAATAAGGATTCTCCCCGTTACCTCTTCAATTTTTTGGAAACCTAGCTTCTCTCTTGTTCTTCCCCTCTTCTCCTTACTTTTCCTCTTTTCTTTCTCTGTTGCCGTCAAATGATCAAATGAATCCTACTTCTCACTCTCCTCACCTCTTATATTCTAGTATTATATTTGGGCTTAAAGAATGATACCTCTAATTTAATTATTAGGCCCAATAATACCTAGTATTATAATATCTCTATTTAATTCAAATAAATTAAACCAACACAATATACACACCAAAATAATTAATTCAATTATTCATTATATCTCATGTCAACTAAATAATTAATTAACACACCAAATTAATTAATATAATCGATTATTATACTACCTAACAACCAATTAATTAATTAATTAACACTACAAATAAATAAAATAAAATATAATAATAATATAAGAAATAATTACTAAAATTGGGTTGTTACAGTATGGGGATCGCCATCCCCTATAAGAGCGAATCGGTCAAAGAGTTGAAGCATTTTTCCCCACTTTCCCCTTTTTTCTCTCACATGAATTTAGTCACATTGACTTGGTTTCTAGGGTTTTGTAACACTATAAATAGATGTTGAATTTCACATTTGATGGCATCTAAGCTTAGTGCAACTTAATCCATATATTCATATTTTCGAGAGCTTTAATTCTTCATATCGGAGAGTTATTGCATTGCGGTCGTTATTGAGTTTGGGACATTTGATTTTGCAGCACTTTTAATTTTATCTTGCCAGCATTTACTTTCTCGTTCAAGTTTTTCCTTTGATTTATTCATGTACCAGATTCAAGACTCTGTTTGAAGCAGGTTCTTATTATTATCAGCATTATTTATTTATTTTGTCTATTGACTTTTTATCATCAATATTATTTAATTTTTTTTGTTCATTTACTTTACATGCTTGTTATTTTTCCTGCCTTAATTTAAATTTGAAGTTCAATTTATTTCACTACACGTTCGTAATTTTAACTGAATCTCTTGTTATGTATATTTCTAATTTTCAATCCCTCGCTTTATTGTTTATTATGACCATGTCCAACTAATCTACTAGTGTTGGAATGTGAGGACCGTCGATTCGAATGTACTCAATCTGTTATTTCTTTGGGATTACTATCAGGGTTATTTTGGTTTTTATCTTAATTTTTCAGAAATTAAATTGGTCAAGCTACTATGATAGTAGGATCGTAGATACGTCGGGTAAGATCGAAAATCGTCAGGTACCTAAGATAAAATTGTTAAGTTTTTGATTAATAAACACCGCGAGAGCACTTTGTTAATTAATTAGGAGAAATTGATATTTCTAGAAAGTGATTTTAAAACTATTTTCGGACGCGTTTATAAGTTTAGAATCTGGTAATCCGAGTGAAAGCTGGGAATCCTTTAAAGTCAAAATTTTCCAACGAAAACCACTTTTTGACTAAGGAACATAATCTAATTTCTAAAAAAGGTTTTCACTACTTTAACGCAAAACGCACCGGGCAAGCCAGAGTGGACAGTGTAATTTAGAGAGTAAAATCCGGTTCCGAATACGCGAGAGCGACAATTCCTTTTTAATTGATTCTTTTTCAAGGAAGAAAATATTTCCCCGTAAGTAGTTCTACTTAGGAATAATAAGAGTATTGTTGATCGATGAGAGCCACATCCCGGTATTACATTTCTGAATTTATTCCAATCTATTATTTTTACTATGTTGTTCCTATTCCAAATCTTTCACAATCGCCTTAGATAAACACAGTAGCAATAGAAAATGATAGATTGACCATTAAGTCTCTGTAGGTTCGACAATCTTTTATATTACTCTGATACACTTCGTATACTTTCGGAAAACACCCATCAAGTGAAACAATTGTCTTGAACTCTATCTCAGACATCAAACCGCACACAACCTTTTCTTATGGTATATTCTAATAGCTCGTGCTTTAATGGCCCTGCATGTGTATCCTAGTTTAGTGAAGGCTCTAGGAATTCTGTCTCGCAATTCCATAGGAGCCGACCTAAGTTCCACAATCACATAGGTGAGTCTATCAAGAATACTCATGTAGCATAGGTACTTCCTCATACAAATTATAAATCTCATTAAGAGTTTCTATTATCTCATCCTCTTATTGCTTCAGGATTCATGCTTCTCTTATTTACTCTAGCATGATCACCTCATATTACTCACAATTTGTTATTACCCATTGAACCTATTTTCAGTCATTTAGGACGGGCTACCATCATGAGTAACTCACTTCTCTATAAGCATTAGTCCCATCTTCGTTGATGTATTCTGCACTCTCTCTCTCTCTAGCTAATCTTTCATCAAAGCATTTGCTAAATATACATCAATGCGTACATGATCCACTCTTACAACTCCTTTAGAGATAAAATCACTAACAATGATGTGCTTTCTTCATATTTGACATCTTTTACTATTATAATAATGGTTCTCAATTTTGTAATAGTCGCGGTACTATCGCAGTGGATCAACATAGTTGGCATAGATTTTTACAACAAAGGGATCTCATCTAGCAAGTATCTTAACCAACTTGCTTCTTCATTAGTAGTTGCTAATGCTATCATCTCAGACTCCATTGTGGAATGAGCCAAGATAGTATATTTCTTTGATTTCCAAGATACAACTACTCAAACTATATTGAATATATAGCCACTAGTTACTTTGGAATCATCTAATAAGATATTCCAATTTGCATCACTGCATCCTTCAAGTACAACATAAAATCTATGATAATGCAAACCAAGATTCACAATCTTTTTAAGTATCACATGACTCTCTAAATAGCTTATCAATGCTCATTAATCAGTCTACTAGTAAATCTGCACAACAATCCTATGACATATGCAATGTCGGGTCTAGTCAATCAGAGGCATACCTAAGACTGCCAATGATGCTCGCATATTCTGCTTGTCTGGCACTTTCGCTAGTATTCTTAAACAGTTTCACACTTGGATTGTATGGCGTGTACGCAATTTATAGTCAAAGTAATTAAATTTCTTTAAGATCTTCTTCACATAGTGTGATTGATCTAAAGAAATTCTTTGTTCGGATCTCATGATCTTGATACTAAGAATCACTATCGCTTCTCCGAGGTCTTTCATGTCAAAGTTGTGGCACAACAATTATTTCACATCATTAACGGCCTGAATGTTTGATCCAAATATCAGTAGATCGTCTACATAAAGACATATGATTGTGCAAATGCGATTCTTAGATTTGTAATAAACACATTTGTCACTTCCATTCACTTTGTACCCATTCGATATCATTAAGTTATCAAACTTCTCATGTCATTCCGTTGGACCTTGATTTAGACCATACATAGACTTATCTAACTTACAGACCTTGTTTTCTTGCCCATGAATTACAAACCCTTCAAGTTGGTCCGTATAGATTTCTTCTTCTAAATCACCGTTTAAAAAAAGTTGTTTTAACATCCATTTGATGTACTATTAATTATAAATAGCATCCATTGAAATAACTACCCTAATGAATGTAATTCAAGTGCCTGGAGAAAAAGTATCGAAGAAATCTATATTTTCTCTTTGCTTAAAACCTTTGGCTATAAGGCAAGCCTTGTAGTTATCAATTGTTCAATCAGATTTTAGTCTCATTTTCAAAACACGTTTACAAACGATTGGTTTACAACCATGAGGAAAGTCTACTAAGTGCAAGGTCGTGTTAGATTCTAGAGAATCTATGTTATCATAAATAGCTTCTTGGCACAAATCTGCATCCAGAGATGACAAGGCTTATTGAAGATTTATTGGATCCTCTTCTACATTATAAGCCGCATAATCAGACTCATAGTCTTTAGCAACTCTTACTATTTTTACTTCATCGAAGTTCTATTTCTACTTCATCGTTGCTTTCAGTGCTTCTTATCACATGAATGTGATTTGATTCAGTGCCCCCACTATTTCTCAATTTGAAAGGAAATTTGTCTTCATAGAATTCAACATCATTCGATTTTATGATCACTTAAGTATTTAAGTCATAACACATATATACTTTACTGTTTGTTGTGTACCCAATGAATAAACATTCATAGGCTCTATTAACGAGTTTGACTCGCTTCGAATCCAAAATTCTGACATAAGTCAGACAATCCCAAGTTCGTAAATAAGAAAAAGTTTGTTGTCTTTTCTTTAATATCTCATAAGGAGAGGTATTCTTTTTTGACTTGTGAACTATATTCAGGACATAGCAAATAGTAAACACAATTTTATCCCACCAGTGAGATGCAATACTAGAATTCAACGTAATAGCAACAATTAGTTCAATAAAAATTATATTTTTTCTATCTGTTTTACCATTCATTTCAGAAGAATATGGTGCAGTCGTTTCATGTACAATTCAATGTTATTTATAAAATTCATTAAATAAACTGAAATAATATTAAGTTCCCTTATCACTATGAATTCTCTTAATTTTGTTACTAAATTGAATTTCAATTTCATTCGCAAAAATCTTAAACATAATTGTTTCACAAAAATATCATTTTTAATGATTGTGTTACAAATCTACTCTAATAAATTGCATTTCTATTCTTCTCTAATGTTTGTGTCAGACTTGTAGATTTTAATCTCTTACAATGTATCTGTATATTAATTAAAGAATATTATTTAATATCTTCAATGTGGAATTCTAAAGACTTCTTGCATTTTTTTTTCCAGATTGCATTGTTCAGCAGAACCTACATCAACGGATTATGAATTGGAAGAGAAAAAGATTAAAAGTTCATAGAATATTAATTGTGTCATAATTTGTCATAATGTAATGTATCATAACTAGATAAAATAGAATATTGTGTCATAGTTTTTCATAATATTCTACTCTATCAAGAATAATAGTGGTTCTAAAATAATAGTACATTTTTGTGGTGTAAAAAATGTTTTTAAAAATTCTTTTCTATTTTTCAGTTTTTAAAAGTAAAAAAATGAAACAGTTTAGTTATGTTTTGCTTTTTACTTTTCAGTTTTTAATATTATAAAATTTGAAGAAAAAACATAAAAATTTATAATTTTCATTAATGATATTAATATATTTTTAATAATTTTTATATTTTTAAAATAAAATAGAAAAATTATTTAAAAGAGTATGATATTTCTTTTATTTATGCTCTTTTTATGTATAAAAAACCTTTCCAAATATGTTTATTTATTTTACTTAATTTTTTTTGTGTTTCTTAATTATTTTCACTATATAATTTTTTTTCTATTAAACGTGTAATTCCATTTTTTACTTTTTTTTTCTTATTATTATTACAAAAAAGTGTTATGTGATTTATAAAATTAAAAATTGATTTAACCCAATTTTTTGTATTCGACTAAATATCAATTAATTTTTTTAAATTTGTAATATTTTATACAATAAAATAGATTTTAAAAATAGATGACAAAATATGCATTTTTATTCTCTTCTTAAAATACTATTAAAAAATTAGATTATCAAACAAGTTTTTTCATTTTCATATTTTCAAAACAATTTTTAAAAATTAGTTTATCATATAATTTTTTTTGTTAATTTTCTTAAAAATAGTTTTTTAAAATAGATTTGAAAAATAAATTTTAAAAACTAAAATTAAAAAGTGTTTTAAACAGACCCTTAATCCGAAGTTTAGTCGGAAGATAAGTAATATCAGACAAATGGATTTTTCGAGCCGCATCTCGCTGAAATGTAAGTTATTTGTATTTCTTGCAATATGTTTACACCGTCATGCCTTCCCAAATTGATTGACGATGTATATCTTTTTCATAGATGTTTGTAGTCTCCCATAATCATAGTTTATTTTTATATTTTCACTTGATCAATTTAAGCGTGTGTTTTATTTTTTGGTATAAGTAAGTGATGGATTTGCATCAGATTATAGTTTTCTCTGTATGGAGCATTGTCATTCTTCAAAATTATCGAGTGAAAGTGATTGGTACAAAAGTATCGTTTTATCGGGAGGAACAGCATGTTTGTCAGGTTTAACACGTAAATGTGCAAATTAATTTTCATATAAGCTATTCTAACATTCTCACAACTGTTTTAGCGGTAGATAAACCTAAATAAATCAATCCAAATACGCAGTTACATGTGAACTTCCACAAGCTAGATTCAAATTAAACTTGGCGTTGTTGTGCAGAAAGAAAGAACTTCATAGCTTACTTCCTATGTATGTGTCAAATGGAATGAGCGACACACCTCCTCCATTCGACATCAATACTCCATGGTTCAGAGCAAAGATGATTGATTGGCAAGGTAAGTTCCTTATCACCTTGATGATAAATATTTAAGGTTTTGTTTGGCTAAACAACTTAATGAAACACTTACAACATAAGTGTTTTTCATATTCAAAATATAAAAACATCTTTAAAATGTACAAAATGAAAGACTAATGATTCAGATAAAACAACATTGATGCATAACCGTAGGTGAATTCTGCCTCAAATAAATAGTATTCAAGCCAAGAGTTTCACTCCAAGAATCCAAACAACATTGAAAAAAAAATTATGATTTTCCATATGATTGGTTAGTTTTACCTTTGCTGCTTTTAAGTTCTGAATTTATATTTAACAATATCATCTACTCACTGCATTTTATTTTTCCATGTTATTTAAGTTATTAATTACTAATGGTTAGTCTTTTTTAAAAGGACTTATAGCAATCACAATAGCTATTGAAACACCTTACTAATGAAAAGCTGCAAGAAGAGTAATGAAGTTATGGTGAAAGATTGCTAAAAAAAATCAAATAGCTTCACTGAAAATATGATTTTCTATAAAGTATTTAATTCTTATGTCAATTTTTTATAAGTTATTTAATTTTACAAAATGATATATCTCAAAAAATTTACAAAGTGTGTTTTTTTAAAAAAACACTTTAAATTTGTTAAATTTTTATATTAAAAAAACTTTAATAAAAGGCAAAAATACTTAAAATATTTTATGAAAAATTATTTAAATAATTTTTTTTTATTTGAAGTGGTTTTAAAAAAAAATATTTTAATTGTTTTCCAAAAATATTTAATACTATAAAAATTACTAAAAAATAAATAAATAAAACATATGTGCCTTTTATATAATTTTTTTAAATCAATTTTTTTGAAAACTTATATTTATATTAGGATTCAATATAGTTGAATGTTTGTTGAAGACAATTCTTCATGAGATCTAAGCGAATTAAAGACACATAGTATATTTTATTCTTGTATGAATATATTTAGTTGTGTTAAAGTAAATATTAACTTCTATACTAATAAAATATATCAGTACCATATTAATATTTGTGAAATAAAATTAGTATTCACAATAATTTATAATATCAAATTAGTTAATTTTTATAATAAAAATTGTTTATAACTAGATCTCACTCTCTAATTTATGTTTATATTAGGACATAAATATGTTAATTAAATGCTCCATTTTACGAATCACTATCATCACAATATCTATTTTATTTTAATCAATAAATATTTTATTTGATAGGAAAAAAATTATTTTCAGATGTCAATTTTTTTTTCTTTCTCCATTTTATGGACATTTTTTTCTTTTTCTTTTATATGATTATTTAGTATAATTAAATTTATATAATCATTTAAATTTACATGTGCATTATGAACAATTATGCATGAACATATTTGGTGAAATGCATTAAATCTTCATTGATTGATTGAAAATGGAGATTATAAGAGTTACTTATAGAACAAGTAAGCTATATGATTTCACAAGTAACTTCTAACTATCATAACACAAAGTGGTTATGATTGATATCCCCTCAAGTCTTATACATTGCTTGTATGGTGAGAAACCTTATCTTATATCATCCTCCAATAAGTTGATGATTGATAAATATCAGGCATCATTAACTTACTAAAAAACGGAGAAAACTTGTGAAAAAATCTGCTAGTTGATCCTTTGAAGAACATGGTAGCAACTTCATTAATCCTTTCAACATATTTTCTCTTAAAATGTGACAATAAATTTTTAGATGTTTGATTCTTTCATGGAACACGGGATTCGGTGCAATGTGTAATGCGCTCTGATTATCACAATACAACACAATTGTCATTATGCATTCAACCTTTACATCCTTGAATAAGTAAATGAGCCATTGGAGCTCACATGTAGCAGCAACCAAAGCCCGATACTGAGCTCACTCGAAGATCTAGATACAATTAGTTATTTCTTGGTCCTCTGTGATATAAGAGATTTTCTAAGAAAGGATCACTGACTTGAGATGTATCTTCTAGTATTCGAGCATCCAGCCCAATCAGCATCTGAGTATCCTTGCAGCTTGATCTGTGAGTTTCTTGGCAAGAAGATTCCTCTGTCAGGACATGACTTTAGGCATCTCAAGACTCGAGTGGTTGCATTGAAATGATTCACTATTGTAGCAGGTAGGAATTGGCTCAGTTGTTGAGTGCAAAATGTTATGTCAGGTCTTGTGGCATTCAGATAAAGCAACATCCCAATTAATCTTCTGTATGCAGGAATGACATGGTATGGCATGCTAAAATCCTTATGGAGTTTTGCTGATGAATCCAATGGAGTGGAAGTTGGCTTTGCACATAGCCTTTTTGAATATTGTAGAAAGTTCAAACAATACTTCCTTTGGCATAATGAAGTGCCAAGTTTGGAATAAGCAACCTCTATTCCAAGGAAATATTTCAACTGACCTAAGTCTTTAATCTTGAATTCTTTGTACAACTTTTCCTTAATTTGTTTCATTTCTTGTAGTGAGTTACCTGCTAGAATAACATCATCTACATAAACTAACATTATAGTAAAATATTTTTGGTCTTGCTTTATGAACAATGACACGTCTGCAGTAGCTTGTTTGTACTGATGTTTGATGAGAAATGTAGTCAACCTCTTATGCCATTTTCTGCTAGCTTATTTTAATCCATATAGGGACTTAACAAGCTTGCATACCTAATTAGGTTTATCATTTTTAACACCTAGTGGAATTGTCTTATACACATCCTCTTGAAGTTCTCTATGAAAAAAGGCACTGTTCACATTCAGTTGGTAAAGATATCAGTTATTAATGGAAGCAAGAGCTACAATTGTTCTGACTGTTGTTAGCTTGGAAACTGGAGAGTATGTTTCAAAGAGGATGTGTTTGATCTTGTATGTTGTTTAATCTTGTACACCCACATGCAACCAATAGGCTTATCATTTTGAGGCAAATCAATTGTGATCTAAGTACATGTCTTTTCATGTGCAACAACTTCAGTTTGCATAGCTTGATACCAACATTCAAACTTGCAAGCCTCAACATAAGATTTAGGCTTGAAATATGATGACAAAGACAATGAATAGTGACATGTGGTGTAGATAAATTATCATAAGACTTGGAAAGAGAAATAAGATATAGCACACCTTTAGATTATAGATTGGGATTCTGAGATGTGAAGCATATATAATGTTGCAAGTAGGATGGCTTGTGTGTAACCCTTGAAGATGTATGAGTTGGTGCAGTAGGGGTGTGAATGTTATGTGGTTGTTCATGAATTTCATGACTGACAAGGTTAGAAGGATGTGGTGAAGATGGTTGGGCAGGACTGATATGTATATCAATTAGAGGTGCAGTAGGTTGGTTAGTAATATGTGGTGGTTAATAGTCTTTAGGAATATCATATATGGAAGGATGTAATGAATTATGTTGTGTAGGGATGGTATGTGGATCAGGAATTGGTGCAGGGTTAGTAGAGGAAGGTGTAGTGGTTGTGAAGTGGTCGTTGGATGCATTATGATAGTATGTCCATGATTGAGATGTTTGGGGAGTTTGTATGGTGTATGGAAGTAAATGCTCATGAAATGATACATTTCTTGAGACAAAAGTTTCTTTTGTGTTAAGGTCTAATAGAGTACAACCTTTCATGCCATTGGTATATCCCAAGAATATGAATTTTCAAGCTTTATGGTCAAATTTTGTTCTATGGACATTAAGTGTGAAGGCATAACAAAGTGAGCCAAAAACCCTAAATGAGTCAATCTCAGGAATTTTGTCATAGAAAACTTGATATGGACACTTGTTGTTTAAGGTAGAAATGGGAACTCGATTGATGATGAATGTGGCATAAAGGAGTGCATATGACCAATATTGTTTAGGAAGCTTGGCTTGGTAGAATAATGATCTTCTAACATTGAGTAAATGTTGATGTTTTCTCTCTATCCTCCCATTCTGTTGAGGGGTTTGAACCCAAGACCTTTGATGGTTAATTCCTATGGACTCATAAAAGTTCAGTAACATAAACTCAGGGCCATTGTATGTTCTTATGGTTTTAGGTGTAATGTGAAGTTGTGTTTGAATCATGGTGATGAACTGTTTCACTTTTAGAGAAACTTTAAGTTTGGTTTTCAAAAGAACAATTCATACATATCTTGTATACTCATCAAGGATTGTTAGGAAGTATTTATGGTTATGGACCGAGGGTATGGATAGAGGCCCCCGTATATCTAGATTGAGCAATTCAAACATTGAATTAGCAGTGCTAGAACTGTGATAAAATGGAAGTTTCCTTGGTCTAGCTAGGTGGCAAATATCACAAGTATCTTTATTTTCAAAGGAAATATATGGACACAACAAATCCATATGGCTAATATTTCTATTTGAAACATGACCTAATGTAAAATTCCATAAAGCATTACAAGATAATATAGTGTTGATACTGGTAGGCATATAGGGATGTGGTCTTGTGTCAACAACAAGGGAACAAGCATCCATTTGCAATCTGTATAGTCCTCAAATCTGCTTACCCAAACCAATCATCTTCATCATGCTCAAATTCTGTATGCCACAAATATTGACAGAAAAATCAATTTTGCAGTTCATGGATTGACAAAGCTTGGAGAGTGATATCAGATTGAGATGGATTTCGGCTAAATACAAGACATCACATAAATAAAGTGTAGAAGAAAATGGATGTTACCAGCTTATTTGATGTAAAGAAGATGAAACTCAGCAAAGTGATGTTAAGAGGTTTGATATCATGAATTGAAGTAAAGAAATTCAATGAAGAGCATACATGGTCATTAGCACTAGAGTCAAGTATCCAAAATTGACGATGAGGTAATAGTTTTAAACATGTACAGATAATACCTGAAGAGGTAGTATTTGATGGATCATCATGAATCATGAATGAGGCCATAATAGTATTACAAGAATTTGATGAAGTTAGTAAATTAACTTGTTGGAGGAAGCCAATTAATTAGTCATATTGTTCTTGAGAAATGGTAGAATTGTTACTTGCATGAGAAGTAAATGCAGAAGTATCACTAGTTTGAGCAATATCACAATTTTGACCGATGGATGCATTAACCTAGGATTTATTCTTGTTGAAATTCGGATGGTCATGCTTTTGATAACATAAATCTTTGCTAAATTTAAATTGTATAGGAGGATTCTTGAAGTTTTGATGCTTGCCTTTATGATCAAATCTTTGAGCTGCATTGACCAATAATGAGCTATCTTATTCAGTGATTATAACATGTTTTTTATTACTCTCCTCTTGCACAACTAATGAGTAGACTTTGTTAATTGGTGGTAAAGGTTCCATCAACAAAACTTGAGTTTTCACCACGGAATATAGATCACTGAGACCAGTTAAAAATGACATAACTTGATCTTCATGGCGATAAGCACGAACGTGTTGCGTGGCAAACACCTGGACTGATGAGTACATGAACATGTAGAAAAAGGGACGATGTTCATTGAGTTCTTCCTATAAAACTTTCAACTCAATGAAGTAATTCATAGTAGACTCAGATGCTTGCTTCAAATTTCTTATTGAAGATCAAAGGTTAAAAATACGAATGCGGTCAGCTTTGGAAAACCTTTCTTTCAAGTCATTCCATAGATCGATGGCATTTACATGAAAGATGATGGTAGATGCAATTATCTCATAAATAGAATTTCCCAACTAAGAATGGATCAAGTAATTGCACATTTTCCATTGCTTGCAATTTAGGTCATGATTATGAGGAATATCAACGGTGTCGTCGATGAACTGAAGCTTGTTTTTTGCACCTAAAGCTCGTTGCATGGATTTGCTCCATGCAAGATAATTGGAACCCTTAAGCTTTGGTGAAATAAAAATTGGATTAGGACATTTACTGGGATGAATGTAGAAGTGTGATTCGTTGTCACCTTGTTAACCTGGTGGAGCAACACACGAAGGCATGGTTTGAATCGATGGATCGAAGAAGAGGAACAGAAAAACAAGAATTGTATGAAATAATAACTATGAAAGTGAGAAGAAAACATAAACAAATCAACGAAAACTGATGATGATACGGTGCTGAGATGAAGCAGATGGTGAAGCAATAAAACAAAATGTTACAAGTGACAAAGGAACGAATCAAGAAAGTGTTCTTGATGAATGATGCAAAGAAGAATGAAGAAAAACTATTCTATCTGATACCATATTATGAACAATTATGCATGAACATATTTGGTGAAATGCATTAAATCTTCATTGACTGAAAAATGGAGATTACAAGTATTACTTATAGAACAAGTAAGCTCTATAATAACAACTAACTCTACAGAAGCCCCTATTAGAAAGATTTCACAACTAACTTCTAACTGTCATAATAAAAAGTGTTTATGGTTGTTATATCCTTAAGTCTTCTGCATTACTTAGTGTGGTAAGAAACCTTATCTTGTAATGTGCATATAAATATATTTTATACAGTATTAAATTAGTTTACTCGTGCAAACACACGAGTATATTATTAGTATTGATTAGAACATAAAGGGACAATTATGGTAGTGTGCTTAAATCTTATTTTTTAGTTATAATTAAAAAAAATGAGTTTAATTTTTTTTTTTTTGCAAAAATAGTCTCTTGGTCCCTATAAGTTTGCGAGTTTTTGATTTTGGTCTCTGTAATTTTATATTTTTGTCTGAGTCTCTATATTTCACTTTTTGTGTTGGTTTTAGCCTCTAAAATCAAAATTCGCGGAAAAATCCAAAGATTTTATGCGGATTTTCCTTCGAATTTTTCTGCGGATTTTACTTTTAGGGATTAAAACCAAAATAAACCAGAGATCAAAATAAAAAACTCGCTAATTTATAGGGACCAAAAGATTATTAAATTTTTTTTTCATAAAAATTATTTTTAAAATAAAAAAAAAATCATTTTGTTTTAATTCAACATAGGACCTATCTAAGCTATTTGTCACAAGATCTCTCTTCATTAATTAATTAATTATTTTTTAGTTATTTATTTTACATTTGATAGAGGCCCATTGTGGATATGTGCCTATCATTTTTCTCTGTCTCATCTTCATCTCAACGTCTTCCCTCTAAAAAATAAGAATTCAATTAGCATGCAAAAAATTAAAGTCATCAGTGACCTAACATAAATTTGGCGAAAGAGAAAATAATAGTCAAAAGATTTAATTAAAATAAAATGAAATTAAGAAAAAAATAATAATCAAAAGATTTATTTAAATTAAATTAAATTACAAAGTCAAATTGAAGGAAAAGGCTTTTGTATGAATCTAAATTTAAACAATCCATATTCACAAGGTCGATTTGCATAATTAATTAAGCTACTACCGTAATTATAGAAACATTTTTTCAACATTAAAATTATCAATTAAACAATATACTTTAACTTGTCTTAAAATAAAAGCAAACAGTACTTACCAAATTCAGATATATGATTGACCATATAACCATAATTCATATCATGGTCTAAAATGATACGAATAGGTTCTTTCAAATAGTTGTCAAAAAAAATAAAAAGTTCAACCAACTCATCAAAAAATGTTTCATATAAAACAAAATTTCTAAAATATTCTTTTAAATTTTCTAAAATGTTTTATATTAATATTTTTTAATTTTTAAAATTAAAAATAATAAAATTTGTTTGTAGTCTAATTTTACAAAAGTATTTTAGAAAATTATTTTTTATTTGAGTGTTTTAAAAGTAAAAAATTAAAATTAGTTTTAGAGGTTTTAGTTTTGGAAATTAGAAAGAAAAAAAACAAAAAAATGATACACTTTTTATTAATGAAAAATATATAATATTATAACTCTAAAGTAATTTTTAAAAATAAAATTACTAAACATGTTTTTTTTTATCAAACCCTTTCCTAAAATTAATTTACAAAATAACTTTTAAAAACTAAAAACTAAATTTGGTATGTAGCTCGTAAGGATATGATAGATGTAGGGTGGGCGGAACCCACCATTTATTTAAAAAAAATTAACAAAATTAAGCAAATTTTTTATGTGTATTATTTTAATTGCGTGAAGCCCTTTGATATGTTGTTAAAAGAATTTTTTTGACAAATGTTCATTGCTCCCATGCATTACTTAATCACCCTATTGAAAACTCAAAAGTACTCCTTAATGTATGGAGTTTGAAGTTGCGACGCATTACAATACGACAAATCTCTTCTCAGAAACATGTTAAATAAAATAAAATATATCAGGATTATAGAATTCGTATACACCATACAAATATTAAAATTTAAACACACCAGAAAGTTCAAGTTTAATCGAAATTTCACAAACAAAGTTGTCAGAGATTTTAAAATCTAAATATTTAACATAGATTTTTATAATCTCCTCATATTGATTTGTGGTGCTTTTTAAAAACAATAGACTGCGGAGGTTCAAAACCTCTTTTATACACCTCAATTTTGTTTTATCTAATATTTCATTAATATTTATATTATTTAAATTTTAATCATGATATTCATAAGTTAAATTTTTTACTTCAAATATATATATAATATATATAATATATATATATATATATATATATATATATATGTATATATAAAGTTGAAATCTAATATTTTTTAAAGACCAAATTGTTGAAGATTTTGATAAAATTGAGAAGACAAAATTTAATGATGGAAGTTACATTGATGTTGTTCCTAAATCTCATATTAAGTATTTTGTTGATTGGGAAGATATAAAGGTGGATGATGAGAATAAAGTTAATGAACACGAACCTTATCATGCTGATTATATTCAAGAGACTTCAACTTAGCCATTGGTTGAACCTGAGTTGAGAAGATTTATAAGAGAGCGTCAAGTTTCTTAAATATATCATACACATGAGTGTGTGATGATCACTAACAATGGATAATCAGAGAACTACCAAGGGTCATTTTAAATGTTAATAAAGAAAAATGGTAGAAGGTTATGCAGGAAAAGATGAATTCCTTGTTTGAGAATGACACATTTGAAATTGTCTAAAGATAAAAGAGCACCCAAAAATAAATGAGTATACAAGACAAAGTCTCAAAGGGAATAAATCCCAAGAAAGATACTGATACAACCTGCTGCACAAATTGTATACCAGAAAGCACTCTTTGAGTGAGTGTGTACTCCTTAGAGAGAGAAAAGAAAAAAAAAAGAGAGAGAAGAAGTTTCTATTCATTCCACACACCATTCTGTTTCAGTACACAAAGTTATATAGCTATTACATCATAACCACTTGCGAAAAATACGGAAGGGTAAAAAAACAGAATTGCAACACAATTAAACCACTAATGCCTTTCACCAAGGACTCTCCTCTAACAAACAAAGTCTTCCATCCAAGCTGGCTTTTTGGTCAACCTTTTTCCAAGCTTTGGGCTTTCTACTTTGGTCTCCCTCTCACTATTGGGCCTATTATCTTGCTGTTGTGGGTTCTCACAAACAGGGCCCGTATCACTCCCCTCCCCTTCCGAAATCACCTTGTCCTCAAGGTGGAAAGTAGGATAAGTAGATGTGAATGTGGCAAGATCCTCCCAAGATGCCTCTTCCACTGGAGATCCTTTCCACTGAACTAGAACTTGAGATGTTGGTAAACCATGTATGAGTACAGTGCGTGTGTCCACTATTGCATCCGGCTGTTCTAGGGGCTGGTTGTTGAAGCTGTCACTTGGCAGGTCCTGTGGAGGCGGAATATCAGTGGCGCGGAATGGTTTTAGGACTGAAATGTGGAACACAGGATGAATACGACTATCCGGTGGCAGCTGCAGCTTGTAGGCAACAGGACCAATACGCTCAATAACCGGATACGGTCCATAATATTTCTTAGACAGCTTGTGATAGCGGTGTTCACGTGCCGTCGTTTGACGATATGGGCGAAGACGAACAAGGACCAAGTCTCCGACAGCAAACGAAAGGTCGCGGCGGTGGGCATTGGCTTTTTGAGTCATACGATGTTGAGCAGCTAGCAAATTCTCCTTAAGTGTGCGTAATAATTCATCACGAGTAAGGAGAGCATCTTCCAATGCTTGAATAGAAGTTGATCCTCTGGTGTACACCGGAATGGAAGGAGGTTTTCTACCAAACAGAGCTTCAAATGGTGACATTTTGAGGCTGCTGTGATAACTAGTATTGTAGTGGAATTCGGCCCATGGAAGAAAAGAAACCCAAGTAGAAGGTTTGTGTTGAGTAAATGCCCGTAAGTACTGCTCCAAGCCTCTGTTAACCACCTCGGACTGCCCATCTGTTTGCGGATGGTAGGCACTACTCATAGATAACTTCGTGCCACTCAACTCAAAAAGTTTGCGCCAAAAGTTACTCATAAAGATCGGGTCACGATCAGACACAATTGAGCGGGGAAAACCATGGTGGCGAACAACCATGGAAACAAACAATTCAGCCACTTTGGAAGCAGTAAAGGATGCCATGAGAGCACCAAAATGAGCAGATTTGGATAAGCGGTCAACCACCACTAAGATCACCGTATAACCATGAGCTGAAGGTAGTCCTGTAACAAAGTCCATAGTGATGTCTTCCCACACCACCTCTGGCACAGGCAAGGGTTGTAACAGCCCGGCAGGAACTTGAGTGGAGTATTTAATTTGTTGACAAAGAAGGCACGAAGCTACAAAACGTTCCACAGCTTGGCGCATACCCTGCCAAAAGAAATTGGCTGCAACACGAACGAGGGTACGTTTAACACCTGCATGCCCGCCACTAGGGGTGTCATGAAATTCACTAATAATAGTAGTGCAAAGCGGCGACGAGGGATTAAGAACATAGCGCCCATGACGTAAAACCAGCCCATTGCTGATGGAATAAGGAAACATCAAGGTAGCTTGTGCAAATTTCTCATGAAAAGCCAACAAAAAAGAATCCGAGGCATTTTCCTTTCGGAGCTGCTGTATAATTCCGAAAGTAGGGGAAGAGACTAAAGCCAAAAGTGCAGAAGAATCAGGTGAATCCCAATCGGGCCATGCTGCCGGTACGCGGGACAGAGCATCTGCAACTTTATTTGAGGCACCGGGTTTATACTCTATGCGAAATTGAAAACCCAATAACTTTCGCACGTATGCCTGTTGATCGGGAGTCTGAATAACCTGCTGTAATAATTCCCGGATGCTTTTATGATCAGTCCGAATGATAAAAAAATGACCCAAAAGATATTGTCTCCATTTGAGGACTGCGTCGGTGATGGCATGCAGTTCTTTTATGTACACAGATGCAGCCTGTAATTTTGGGCCAAGTTTCTTACTAAAAAAAGCAATGGGATGACCATCTTGCATTAGGACAGCCCCAATACCGAAGTTAGAAGCATCAGTCTCTATGACAAACTCTTTAGAGAAATCTGGTAATCGGAGAACTGGAGCTGCCATCATAGCCTGTTTAAGAGCAGAGAATGCAGCAGTGGCGGCTGTAGTCCAGCTAAAAGAATCATGGCGTAAGAGATCTGTCAACGGTGCTGCAATCGTGGCATAATTTGCAATAAAACGGCGGTAATAACCAGTCAAGCCTAAGAATCCCCGAAGTTGTTTAACATTGGAAGGCGGCGGCCATTTCATCATGGCATCCAACTTGGTGGGATCAGCATGAACACCCTTGGAAGACACTATGTGGCCCAAATAATCAATGGATTCCTGACAAAACAAACATTTGGACAGCTTGACAAAAAATGAATTAGTTAACAGGCACTGTAAAACCAAATCCAGGTGATTTAAGTGGTCCTTAATAGAAGAACTGTACACTAAAATGTCGTCAAAAAAAACAATCACAAACCTCCGGAGGAACGGAGAAAACAGTTGATTCATGGTCGCCTGAAAAGTTGAAGGCGCGTTAGTAAGGCCGAAAGGCATGACCAAAAACTCAAAGTGGCCCTCATGTGTGCGAAATGCCGTTTTGTACGTGTCGCGAGAATGCACTCGAATCTGATGATACCCTGCGCGAAGGTCCAGTTTGCTAAACACAGTTGCCCCACCAAGCTCGTCCAAAAGTTCATCGATGGTGGGGATAGGAAATTTATCCTTAACCGTCGCTGCATTCAAAGCACGATAATCGACACAAAACCTCCAAGAGCCGTCTTTCTTTCGGACCAACAATACAGGCGAGGAGAAAGGACTATGGCTGGGAATGATGATCCCTTGATCAAGCATTTCGCGGATTAATTTCTCCATTTCTGTTTTCTGAAATTGTGGGTAACGGTATGGTCGCACATTTACAGGTTTTGTTCCTTCAATCAAATGAATGCGGTGATCGACGGAACGACAGGGAGGGAGGCCCATAGGGGTGGTGAAGATGTGATTGTAACTCTGTAAAAGGTCGCGAAATGGTGAGGTGAGGTGTTTGGGAAAGGAATGGGTGGAGTCAGGTTCTTTATGTGACTCCGGGAGGGACTTTGTGATAGTGAAAATACCCGCAATATCATCACTGTGTACAAGGGCTTGGAGTTGATGCAAGGAAACAGAGTGTGGTGCCAAGGAGGAGTCTCCCACCAAGGTGACCGGAGTACCTTTCCAACAAAACTCCATGGTGAGAGCAGAATAATCATGGGAGACCTTTCCCAATGATTGAAGCCACGGAAAACCCAACACAACCTCCGGGCCCTCAATTGCTAAGACAAACAGATCAACGGAAAAGGTAATACCTTGTAAGGTAATTGGAGCATTCTTACAGCACAAGGTACAAACCAAGAAGGTGCCACATCCGGTTGCCACCCGGAAACGAGAACACGGAGTCACAGCTAGACCCAAACGCTCTGCCAGTGTTGGTTTAATGAAATTGTGGGTACTTCCGCTGTCAATAAGAATCGGAAAATTGTGGTGCTGATACACCCCTGTAACGCGCAGCGAACGATTCTGTAATTGACTAGATAACGCGTGTAAGCTAGAGATGTCACCTGAAATTTCATCCGGCGGGTGGTCCTCAGGTTCTAGGTCTGGTTCCTCGTCTTCATCACCTAAGAGGATGAGAACCTTGCTACTGCAACGATGGGATGGATTCCATTTTTCATCGCATCGGAAACATAACCCCTTGGCACGGCGATCCCGGAGTTCCGCCGGAGGTATGTGACGGACAGCAACATTGGTTTTAGGTGTGGGTAGTAATGGGGGTAGGGTATTCGGTTTAAGGGTGGGAGAAGTATTATGGGCGAAGGGAGTGTTTTGGGGATTGGTCGTAGAAGTTGCAATAGATGATATGTTTGGGTTTGTATTGTGAGCTGGGCCTTTGGACCAAAATTTTCCCTGGGTTGGAGTGTCATCCAAACGGGCTTCATAAGCCCTTGCCATAGCAAAAGCTTCCATAAGTGTTGAGGGTCGGTGGAATTGCAATTCCCGGCGGAGATTTCGTCGCAAACCAGTAATAAAGAAACTGATAAGTAAGGATTCAGAAATACCAGTAACTTTGTTCATGAGATCTTCAAATTGGGCCTGAAAATCCGCTACTGAACCGATTTGAGAGAGTTTAGATAAATCACCTTCTACGTCTTCGTATGGAGTTGGGCCAAAGCGGTTGCGAACAGCTTCCATGAAGACGGTCCACGACGGAAGCAAGTGGTTGCGCATCGCCCACTGGAACCATGCGGCGGCGCGACCTTCCATGTGAAATGACACGATCTGAAGACGTGCGTTTTCTGGTGTCTGGTGAAAATCAAAAAAAGCTGTGATCTGAAATAGCCAATCGATTGGATTAGAACCATCGAAACGAGGAACACTGAGTTTAAGCGAACGTGATGCCGTTTCCGGAGACCCGTGCGGTGGATGTTGATACGTGGAACGGAGGTTAGCAACCTTGGCATCAACCTCCAGTAAATGACTATGGAGAGTGGAATGAATGGTGTCAGAATGTAAGGCAAGTGATGATTTCAGAAGATCACGTAACTCAGCCGATTGGGCGTCCATTTTGGATTGAAGGGCGTTCATAAGCTCAGAAGGGTTCATGATGAAAGCACCAGTGATACAACCTGCTGCACAAATTGTATACCAGAAAGCACTCTTTGAGTGAGTGTGTACTCCTTAGAGAGAGAAAAGAAAAAAAAAAGAGAGAGAAGAAGTTTCTATTCATTCCACACACCATTCTGTTTCAGTACACAAAGTTATATAGCTATTACATCATAACCACTTGCGAAAAATACGGAAGGGTAAAAAAAACAGAATTGCAACACAATTAAACCACTAATGCCTTTCACCAAGGACTCTCCTCTAACAAACAAAGTCTTCCATCCAAGCTGGCTTTTTGGTCAACCTTTTTCCAAGCTTTGGGCTTTCTACTTTGGTCTCCCTCTCACTATTGGGCCTATTATCTTGCTGTTGTGGGTTCTCACAAACAGGGCCCGTATCAGATACAAAGCAAGATTGGTTGTGAAAAGTTTTAATTAGAGAAAATGTATTGACTTTGAAGAATTTTTTTCACTTGGGGTGAAGATGACATACATTAGAGTTGTATTGGCAAGCGTTTTTCCTTCATTGTTATTTGGATAAATAAATTTATATGGAGCAACCTGAAGGCTTTAAAGTAAAAATAAACTTTATAGTAGATTGAAGAAAAGTTTGTATGGTCTCAAGTAAGCTTCGAGACGATGGTAGAAAAAGTTTGATTCTTTCATAGAAATAAATGTTTATGGTCAAACTACTGATGATCATTGTGTGTTTGTATACAAATTATCTTATGGTGATTTTATAATTCTCTTGTTATATGATGATGTGTTGATTGCTGGTCATGACACACGAAAAAAGTCTTAACTTAAAGAAAGAGTTAAGAAAGAAATTTGCAATGAAGGACTTGGATCCTGCATAACAAATCTTTGGTATGAGAATTTCTCATAAACATAAGAAAGATAAATCATAGTTATCTCAACAAAATTACATTGAAAATGTGTTAGAGAGGTCTAACATGAGCAATTTAAAATCAATGAGTACTCAATTTGTTAGTCAATAAAAAAATAATTTAAACAATGTCCAACAAGTGAAGAAAAAAGAAGATATAAAGAATATTCCATATGCATCTGTAGTTGATAGTTTGATGTATACTATGGTATGCAAAGACTAAATATTACTTACATTTTTGGTGTTATTAGTCGGTTTCTCTCTAATCCTAGTAAAGATCATTCACAAGTAGTGAAGTGTATTCTCATATATCTTTAGAGGTATTTCTAGAGTGTGTTTATGCTTTATTAATGATGATCTCGTGTTAGATTACTACACATATGCATATATGGCGGTGATATTGATACTTGAAATTTACTTCTGAATACGTGAAGACTTTTATAGAAGGAATGATGTCTTATAAGTTTATAAAAGTGTGTTGCTTTATCTACTACCAAAGATGAGTATATAGCAACAACTAAAGCGTCTAAAGAATTTTTGTGGATGAAGAAATTTCTATAAGAGTTAGGTATTAAGAAAGAGTAGTTTAGTTGTTTTATGACAGACAGGATTCAATTCATAATGGTCAAAACTTGACATTTCGTTTCAGGTCAAAACAAATTCAGATGCGGTATCATTGGATACGAAATTGATTGGAGACGAGGTCGATTTCACTCGAGAAGATCCATACTGACGAGAATGGTTCATGTATGATGACAAAGACTTTTCCCATGTAAAAGATGAATAATTGTAGAAATAAGGCGGGCATGGTCGAGCATCTCCTTCCCACTTAAGTCGTGAGGGAGAAATGTGTAGGGTGGTCTCACTCTTAAAGTAAGACCCACCATTTATTTAGAAAAAAAGGAAGAGTTTTTTATGTGCATTATTTTAATTGGGCCAAGCTCATTCCGTATGTGGTTAAAAGAATTTTTTTAATCCCTAAATCAACAACAACATAGAAATAACAGATAGAGAAAGATAACATTGTTGGTGCACAAGATGAAGAAGATGGAGATGGAA
This sequence comes from Lathyrus oleraceus, assembly GCF_024323335.1. Taxonomy (NCBI): domain Eukaryota; kingdom Viridiplantae; phylum Streptophyta; class Magnoliopsida; order Fabales; family Fabaceae; genus Lathyrus; species Lathyrus oleraceus. The sequence continues at coordinate 394,375,184 of NC_066584.1, forward strand.
GAAGAAAGAGAATTGAAATTATAAACTTCCACTAATCTTAAAAACGGTTACAATAAATGGTTACACACACACACCACTATTGACATCTACACTTGTTTATATACTCAAACAATAATGCGACGTAGGCAAAAGTGCTAACCTACACTAGCTAGGTTAAACTTAAAAAAATTAATACTACTACTACTGAATATGAATTACTTATAACACCATCCCTTAATTCATATTCACCTAATCAAAACTAACAACACCAATTACATCCCTCAAGTGGAGAAATTAATCAGTCGTGATCGCTTTCGTCAGAACATCTGTCAGCTGCTTATGGGTTCTACAGTGCATAACTTCTAGCACTCCATTCTAAACATGACTTCTCAGAAAATGAAACTTAGTCTCAATATGCTCTCTTCTCTCATTAAGCGTCGGGTTCTTGGCAAGATCAATTATAGACTTGTCATCAATCATCAGCTTCAGAGGCTTGTTTACCTTAATCTTCAGATCCTGCAGTAAATTCAGAAGCCAAACAACTTGACATGCATCCACATCACCTGCAATGCATTTAGCTTCACAAGTTGACAAAGCAACAACTAGTTGCTTCTTGGAACACCAAGAAATAGAACCTCCCAGATACTTAAACAAATATCCATAAGTACTTCTTATGTAAACTATGTCTTTACACCAATCACAGTCTAAGTAACACATCAACTATGAATTAAGCTTTTCACCATAAGGGAACAAAACTCCATACTTCAGAGTCCCTTTAATATACCTCAAAATCCTGATAGCAACTTGGTAATGAGACCACTTTAGTTTACTCATGAACCTACTAATCATTCCAACTGCATAGCAAAAATCAGGTCTCGTATTACACAAATAGCTCAGAGAGCCGACCAACTGCTTGAAAATTGTAGCATCTACATCATTACCCTCAGTTTCAGAATCCAATTTGTGATTTGTTTCTGAAGGTGTGACCACAACCTTACAGTTCAGCAACTCAAATCTCTTCAGAAGCTCAAGTTCATACTTCAACTGATGAAAATTATATCCTTCTCAGAGTACATAATCTCCATTCCGATAAAACATGTCATATTTCCTAGATCAGTTATCTTAAACTCATTCATCAGCACCTTTTTGAACCTCATTATCTCATCTGAACAACTTCCTGTCAATAATATGTCATCAACATAGAGACATTTCCGAATTATATTGCCTTCAGAAGTATGCTAAACATAAATGCCATACTCCGTATCACACTTTCTGAATTCTTGGAGCTTGAAAAATGAATCTATTTTCACATTCCAAACTCTAAGAGCTTGTTTCAGTCCATACAACGCTTTATGTAACCTGTACATCATCCCCTCCTGATTCTTTTTCACAAAACTAAGAGGTTATGACACAATACCTCTTCTTGCAATGGACCATTAAGAAATGAAGATTTCACATTCAGATGCATCAGAGGCCAATTCATGTTAACAACTATCACAATCACCAGTCTGATTGTCTCATGTATCACTACAGGAGAAAACACCTCAAATTAGTTTAACCCAATTTTATATAGAAAACCTCTTGCCATTAACCTTGCTTTGTGTTTTCCTATTGATCCACCTGGCTTCAGTTTGACCTTGAAACCCCATCTGATGCTGATGGCTTTCTTGTCCTTTGGAAGCTTAGTCAACTTTCAAGTCTTGTTTCTTTCTATAACCTCAAGTTCTTCTTTCATGGCCTTCAATCACACTTTCTTCTTGAGTACTTCTTCAAAACTAACTAGTTAAGAGTCTACTAACATGGCACACTGAATGACTTCTCCTTCAGAGTCTACTTCAGTATCTTGCAGCATGTCAAACTCTGCAAATCTTCTTAGAATGTTTTTGATTCTTTGTAGTTTCTGAACTTATTCAGAATCTTCTTCGGACGCTGGAACGGTATCATATGTTCGAACCCCAGAAGTACCACATTCAGAGGCATGACCCCCTTTAGAGTCTGGAATATTCCAAGAGTCTGGATCTCGACGAGAGCCTGAATCGCCATCAAGATCTGGATCAAAATCAGATTCACCTTCAGTGTCATACTCGCCTTCAGAGTCACCTTCAGAATCATCTTCTAATTCTGACTCATCTTCAGAACCTTCAGATTCTGAAGTATCTTCAGAAGTTAACTCAGGTTTTAAAACCGCACCAGAGTTGGATTGAGATTTCTTCCAATCCCATGTTATGATTCTTTTATAATAACATCTCTGCTGAATTCAACCTTGTTAGTGATATGACATTAGAGCTTATAAGAACTTGTATTATGGTGCCCTACAAACAACATAGCTTTGCTTCTGTCATCCAAGTTCCTTCTCTTAGAATCAATAACATGTTTGTAACAAACAAAACCAAACACTTTCAAATGGCTCACACTTTGCTTATCTCCAATCCACTTCTCTAAAGGAATAATTTCCTTCAGCTTTTTGGTTGGACACATGTTGAGCACATATGCTGCAGTGGCAACAACTTCTCCCCGCAAGGTGTGAGATAGCTTCTTCTCCTTCAGCATGCTCCTTATCATATTAAGCAAAGTTTAGTGTCTTCTTTCAGCAAGACCATTTTGTTAATGAGTGTACAGAGAAGTCACCTCATGCTCAATTCCATTCTCCTCACATAACTTTCTGAACTCTGTAGAGTTATACTCACCCCCACCATCAATTTTGAGAACTTTCATCTTCTGACCACTCTGACTCTCAACCTTGATTCTGAATTTTTTAAATTCAACAAACACCTCGTGTTTGAACTTTAAAAGGGTTACCCACGTCATCCTTGTGAACTCATCAACAAATGACACAAATTACTTATTCCATCCAAGTGAAGGTACTGGAAATGGTCCACACACATCAGAATGCACCACACCTAGAGCATGCTTTTCTCTTGGAGGCATTTCAGATGCATATGACAGTCTTGGTTTCTTCCCTCTCATGCACACATTGCATGACTTCTCTGGCTTCTTAATTGTAGGAATTCCTTATACCAACTTCTTTGAATTCAGATTCCCTAAGCTTCTTAAGTTCAGATGACCAAATCTTTTATGCTATAACTCACTTTCCTTCACAAAACTTGTTGCACTAAGGCATTCAGGGTCTGTTGTTTTAACAATCACTTTGAATGTTCTATTCCTTCCCTGTTCTAACTTCATAATCAACTTCTGATTCCATTCATACAACTTCAAAATATTATCCTTCATGGTAGCTGAAAATCCTTTATCAATTAATTGACATACACTCATCAGATTTCTTTTCATGCCAGGAACATACCACACGTTCTGAATCAATGCAGTTTTACCATTATTCCGAACTACTCTGACATTTCCCATTCCTTCAGCATTCAGATACTTATCATTAGCACATATGCTTTTGGTCCTCTTATCAGAGTCAAATTCAACCATCAATTTCTTATTTCTAGTGAGGTGATTTGAACAACTAGTGTCCATGTACCACCAGTCTTCCAAAGACACATTATCAAACTCAGAAGTCATCAATAATACAGGTCCATCATCAAAATCTCCTTTGGCTATGTTTTCTTCTCCTGACTTCCTTTTCTTATTTGACGAATAATCAGTAACGAAGTGGTCAAATTCTTACAACAGTAGCACTGAACTTTCCTTTTGTCATACTTCTCCTTCACCTTCTGAGCACTCATCTTCCTTTTAGAAGTTGAGGTTTTTGACTTCTGAACACCATCATATTTCTTCTTGGCTTCTGACCAAGACTGCTTGTGATATTTCTTATCATAAACTGCTTTTAGAGCCTGCTGCTCTACCTCCATTTCAGATTTTCTCTCAGTCAGATGCAACTCTTATGCCTCTAGACTACTTTGTAGCTCTTCAATTATCATGGTTCTAAGATCCTTAGAATGTTCAATTGCTACAACGATCTAATCAAACTGAGTAGTAAGAGATCTAAGTATCTTCTCAATGATCCTTTCTCCAGAGAGAGTTTCTCTACATGACTTCGTCTCATTTGTGATCAGAATCACTCTAGAGATGTAGTCAAGTACCTTCTCATTGTTCTTCATGCTGAGATTCTCATACTGCTTATGCATAAACTAAAGTTTCACCTTCTTCACTGATGCATCACCGTCGTAGCACCATACTAGTGTGTTCCATGCAACCTTCACTGTTGTCGAATCAGCGATTTTCTCAAATATGTTCGCATCCACACATTGATGGATGTAGAATAATGCCTTATGATCCTTCTTTCTCAGATCATACTGAGCATCCCTCTATGCATCTATTGCATTTGCTTGAAGTGCAACCAGAATGTAATCGTCGTTGACGAGATCAAGAACATCTTGAGCGCCAAACAACACACGCATCTAAAACATCAACTAATTCCAGTTCTTTCCATCAAACACTAGAAGCTTAGTACTTAGATTACCGTTTTCGTTAATCTTTAACCTTGTGCAATTCACTCAAATCTCACCAAACACTAGTGTTCCCAATCCCGCAGAATCAATAAATGTGACTCTGTTACGATTTCGATAAAAAATTCAACATGAATTCAAGAAATAAAATCAATCACACAACGCATCACCGTTCACTCATGTTTTCTTTTGGATCTGAACCGGAGTTCTGGATACCAATTGTTGTTGCACAAGATGAAGAAGATAAATATGAAAGAAGAGAGAGAAGAGAGAAAATTGAAATAATAAACTTCCACTACTCTTCAAAATGGTTATAGCAAATAGTTACGCACACACCACTATTGATAGCAGGGCCGACCTTTCTCATGTGCGGGATGTGCTGCAACATTGGGCCCAAAATTTGGGGTGGCCGAATTTTTTTTAATTACAAATGTAATAGAATTTACACCTATTTTTTCAAAAGTAGGTGTAAAATCATACTTTGTTTTCAAGAATCCATGATTTTATATAAGTTTTTTAAAAAATAGGTATAAAAACATAATTTTTAAAATTGATTTTTTTAAAAATTTAGGCATATTTTTAAAATTAGATCCGGGGCTCTCGACTAATTAGGCCGACCCTGATTGACAATACACTTTTATATACACAAACAATAATGTCATGTAGACAAAAGTGATAACCTACACTAACTATATTAAACTTAACAAAACTAATACTACTACTACTTAATATGAATTACTTCTAACAAACACAATACAGAAAAAGAAAGAACTTAGGGTTACTTACGTTGGAATCATGAGAGAAGAATAGGAAAATTGGTTACAAGTAATAAATGATTATGTAACAAAATTTATCGGTTTGAGTTACAAATTCAATATGTTAATTCTATCACATGGTTAATTATATTTATGTATCTGTTAAATAATTTTACCTTCTGGTAAAGTTGTTTCGATACACCCTTATTTTGTAAAGATGTTATTTAAAGTGTATTTTCCACCTTTATTTTCTATCGGTGAAGATTTTTTTTTAGTATTATTAGAAAGATTTTTATATACTTATTATTTATATAGTGCAATGTTGTAAAGACTTTTGTCAGAACTTTTTCATGTTAAATTGCTATTTAGTTTTTCTATTATTATTATTATTACAACCAGCAATTGGTTTTGTGTACACTAATTTGTAAAAAAAAAAAAACTAGTCCTTTTGAGTTAAATGTTTTAAAAAATTAGAATATATATATATATATATATTATATATATATATATATATATATATATATATATATATATATATATATATATATATATATATATATATATATATATATATATTCCATATATTTTTTTATCATTCGATAATGATTTGAACTTATGATTTTCAATTCCTCTGATTTATAAATCAAATAAGTCAAATCAATTGAGGGAGACTTATAATATTAAGTTTTGTTTTAAATATCAGTTAAATCTCAAATGAGTTCTAAATTATATATATATATATATATATATATTATATATATATATATATATATATATAATATATATATATATATATTATTAGAACTCATTTTAGATTTAACTGAATTTTTAAAACAAAACTTAACATTATAAGTTTCCTTCAATTGATTTGAATTACTTGATTTATAAATCAGAGAAATTGAAAATCATAAGTTCAAATCATTATCGAATGATAAAAAAATAAATGGAATAGTGCAACTGATATTTACTAATTATATTAAATGAATATAAATTGTTGATATGGTGTTCAATTCCAAATATATATATATATATATAATATATATATATATATATATATATAATATATATATATATAATATATATATATATATAATATATATAAAATAAAGGAATTTAAAAAAAATTAAAACATATCTAAAATTAATTTCAAACTTCAAATGCCGCAAACTTCGATCACAATTTAAAATTAAATATACCAAAACATAGAACTTCTAGATAGATGTTTCACCTAAAAATAATATCTTTAAACTATGCTGATAATTACAAGTATTTGATTAAAAATGTTGTATACTTGCATGACCTTCTTGGCAATTATGCTATTCTTATCTCCTCTCCACCAAAGCAAGTTGTAAGTATTCGTGCCTAGTGGCTTAATTTAGACTCCTATAAAAGGCATATTTCAGAGCATATATGTAATTAAAGACTAAACGAACAACAATATAGAGTCTCTTTAATTTGCTTAAAGATATACTATTTAGTGCAACATGGCATCCATGAAGGCTGACAAACCCATTGGCACCCAACTTTTTGGGCAGGCCAAGAAAGAAACTAGTGATGGTGCAATAAAGGGTCAAGCTTCCAAATCAGCTTCAAAGAAACCTCAACAGAAGCCTCAAGAATCTAATAAGAAAAAGGTATTTTACCTCTTTTTCATGAGTATGTTACTATATTATATGAGATTAGTTACCAAATTAAAGCTTTTGATCTTGGATTGTGTATAGGGAAAGGGAGGCAAATCAGTTGCTAAAAACAAGTAGTCTTGCTTTATTGAAGGAAAGTGACTTAAAAAGCCACATCAACAATGAAGAAGAATTCAAGACAATAATATATGTACCTTATTTTGTTGTTGTAGCCAAAAGGGGCCATAGAGTTCCCTTAAATTATTCAGTTTCATCTAGGCATGGTAATATAATCAAAATAATATTTTTCATTTTAAAACAATTAGTGTCTCTAATTATTCCAATGTTTCTAAATTTTGGAATTTTAATATATAAATATTTTTTTATGAAAGTAGCGAGAGTTAAACTCATATCATTCAATTTTTTTTTACTAATATCAAAATCTAATAAAACTGTATAAAAAAAGCACTATTAAAATTATTAATATTTTTTTTAATAAAAATAAATTATGGAATAAAAACCAAAAATGACGGGGACATAAAATCTAACTCATCGAATAATTAGAAAAATGATAGTTAGATATGTCCAACATATCTCTCAAAAAGCTTTCAAAAACACAAATATGAAGTGAAACTAACCAAGTGTCATAGTAATATGCATTGACTAATCTACCTGCACATGCATTTTTCTCTTTCAAAATGTGAGATATCTTGAATCTAAAAGAACATGTAGTCTGAAAAGTATTCTTTCATTTAATTAAAAGATGTCAAAAATAATATTCACATCAAAAAATGGACGAATGATCAATATTGAATCAGTTTCAAGGCAAAGATTTCTCCAATTCCTCATGACTTGTGCAATTCGATTTGAAAGGATGTGTAAAGTTTAATTTAGCTGAGAAAATTCTCAAGAATGTTCCTAAATTAATGTTAAATATGCCACCACAAGTTGATATTCTACGATTTTCTCTTGAAGTTCCACCTTGTTGCACTAAATTCAATTATGACTAGGAAACCGCCAAATAACTTATATGATTCTAGTGCAGAAGTATTTAATAATTGTAAACTCGTGAATAGAAGAGTTCGTGCGCCCCTTGGAAAAACTAAATGTAATATAAATTAATTTTGTAACTTGAAAAATATCTCTGTCAAAGTCAATTTTACCATTTTGAAATGTAACATCATTTTTTGTGTGCCAATTTTTCCAAAGAATTATTATGATTAGTTATAATCAGATTTTGAATTTGAGAGCCCTACCTTCTACAAGCAAGTTCGAATAAACTTTCATAACTAACTCTATCAATGTTCATGACAAACAATCGTTTAATCTTATGTCAAAGTAAGGTCTACTCGCATTTAAGAAATAAGTGATATACGATTTCCACATCATGATTGCAGAGATATCACATTGAAACCATATGCATTCCCTTTCAAATCAGGTTGTCTTTTATTGCAACAATATTATGCATTAGTTTCCAAGTCACTAATGACTCAACATGAGCTATATAGGGATGTCAAACAAATTTTGTCCAGGAAGGCTCAATGGGATCTGTCTTGATAAAATTGTAGGCATATTTAAAATATATATATATATATATATATATATATATATATATTATATATATATATATATTATATAATATTATATATATATATATATATATATATATATATATGTATGTATGAAATTCTGGTATCAAATATGAGATGTCGAAGGTAATGTCACGACACTAATATCTGAGTAACACAAACAAAAGAAAGATACAGAATGGTAATGCAAAAGACACAAGTAATTGTTAACCCACTTCGGTGCAACTCACCTACGTCTGGGGGCTACCAAGTCAGGAAGGAAATTCACTAAAATAGAATAAGTTCAAAGACTCTCCGTACACTTCAACAAGTTATAGTCTTTCTCACCTAATCTCTACTCGTGCAATTTCTACCTAAGCATTCTTAGATATGAGAACCCACTCACTTCCCTACAATCACACCTTTGATCTTAAACAACAATCCCTTGAGAAAAGAAAACACTTTTCAATAACACACTCTTGATTTTACTTCACAGTTTCAATCAAGAAGACACATACTTGATCTTGCTTAACAACTTTGATCAAGTAGGCACACACTTGATCTTGCTTCACAACTTTGATCAAGTAGACACACACTCTTGCTTAACAGCTTTAGAGTGATAAATTACAACCACAAATCAGACCAATTCAATCATCAATGGATGACTTGAATGGCTTACAAGTCTTACGACTAAACAAGACACAAACCCTGACTCTCTCTCTGTATTTCGCTCAATATTGTTTGTGTTGTAAAACAGGTTTTCCAAGTCCCTTTTTATAGAAGCTTTCAGCTGGGCTTGGACATCTTGAAAACCCTAAATCTATTTTCCAATTAAATCTTTTCATAACAGCTGGTTAGATCTCCTTGGAAAATAAGTAAATCAGGTTGTAATCAATTATTGAATGCGCCTGCAAATCAGATCTTCAATCATACATAGATTGCCATTAATTGTGCAATCACATAACACTAGACATTCATACTGAATGTTCTGTGTACAAGATGTCATGACATCGGGTCTGACATCCTGGAACAATCCTGCATAATTCCATATTTCCTTTTATAATTTCCAGCAGGTACAAAACATCAGATGTCATGACATCGTGTATGACATCCTGATACAATCTTGCATGATTATGTTTTCCATTTCAACTCCAGCAGGTACACAAGATATCTTATGTTAAGACATCACACATAACATCTTGTGAACACTCTTTGTTTTACCAAACTTGCTGCCAACACTTAGAACCAACAAACTCCCCCTTTGGCAAATTTTGGCTAAAACATATATTTGTCCTTTTTGCTCACAAGAAAACTATCAGCAGTTAAACAACAGTTTAAACAGCAGCAGAAGCAAACACAATTACTAGCTATAGCTACTAGTAATATACACATGCACAAGGGTACTTATCCTCCCCCTAAATTTATGCAACACAAACAGAATTACTAGTTATGGATGCAACTAGTAAGACACACAAATGCACAAGGGTACTTCTTCTCCCCCTAAATTTGTGCACCACATACAACTCCTTTGATAATAACAGCACCTGTAACCACAACACCTGTAACAGTCAGAGTATCATTCTGACATCTGCTTCAATATCAACACATGTGCACCACAACATCAGACATCCCCTTTGACATCTGTAAACAGAACATCATTCTGTTTTACAACAAGCACATCTCCTTCAATAATAGCTGTCCATCTGTTCAGCTACATACATTTCCTCACAAATCCACATCTCCAACATCACTTCTCCCCCTTTTTAGTCAAAAATTTGACCAAAGGTGACCAATTAGACAAAATAAATGTCAATTAGCCTAGCAGAGAATGTCAGCACAAACGTCATAACATATAACATGTTAAAACATAATTGTTCAGGAGATACATACCAACATTATACACAACTGTGATAGCTGAGATAATGAAAAATCTATGGAACTCATGAAGAGCCCAAAATATTAAAAACATGCATCAATAAGGACTGCCACAAATTACACATACTTAAAAAAACAATAAATTCTTCAGCATCCAAACAGCAGGGGGACCAGCTTCCATAACAGCACACACACAAAACTCAGAAATATCCTCTGGGATATTAACCACAAACTCCTTTGCTTGCTATAAGTTCTCATGAATACAGATCCCCAACTTTCCCCTTAAACATTCAAATTGATTGGCATCCAAAGCTTTAGTGAAAATGTCAGCTAATTGCTTTTCAGAAGTAACATGCTCCAAAGCTATGATCTTCTCTTCTACAAGTTCTCTAATGAAGTGATGGCGAATGTCAATGTGCTTTGTCCTGCTATGCTGAATAGGATTTTTGGGAATATTTATAGCACTCAGGTTGTCACAGTATAATGTCATGACTTCTTGTGTGACATTGTATTCAGACAACATTTGCTTCATCCAGACCAGTTGAGAACAGCTACTCCCAGCTGCTATGTATTCAGCTTTCGCAGTGGATAGAGATACACAATTTTGTTTCTTGCTAAACCATGAAATCAGATTGTTCCCCAAAAAGAAACATCCTCCTGATGTGCTCTTCCTATCATCAGCACTTCCAGCCCAATCAGCATCATAGTAACCAGTCAGCATAGATCCAGATCCATGAGTATACAACATCCCATAGTCACTGGTGCCATTGACATATTTTAGTATTCTCTTCACTTGGTTTATGTGACTGACTTTTGGTTCAGCTTGATACCTAGCACAAACACGTACAGCAAATGCAATGTCAGGTCTACTTGCTGTGAGATATAGCAAACTACCTATCATGCTTCTGTATAGACTTTGATCTACACTGACACCATTTTCATCTTTGGATATTTTCACATGTGTAGGAGCAGGTGTTCTTTTATGGCTTGCATTCTTCATGCCAAACTTCTTCATAATGTTCTTGGCATACTTGCTTTGAGATAGAAAGATAGAGTCTTCCATATGTTTGACTTGTAGCCCAAGAAAGTAGGCCAGTTCTCCAACAAGGCTCATCTCAAACTCAGATTGCATTTGTTTAACAAAATGTTCAACCATCTGATCTGACATCCCACCAAATACAATGTCATCTACATATATTTGTGCCACCATTAGCTTCCCTCCTTCATTCTTTACAAATAGAGTTTTGTCAATACCTCCTTTCTTGTATCCATTGTCAGTGAGGAACACTGTGAGTCTCTCATACCAAGCCATGGGAGCTTGCTTCAACCCATAGAGGGCTTTATTTAATCTGTACACATGTTGTGGAAGATTTGGATCTGTGAATCCTTTAGGTTGTTCAACATACACTTCTTCATTTAAGTAGCCATTCAAGAAGGCACTTTTTACATCCATTTGGAACAGTTTGAATTTCAGAATACAAGCCACTCAGAGCAATAATCTAATTGACTCAAGGCGAGCTATAGGAGCAAATTTTTCACTAGTCTGCTTGGTTATTGAGATCAGCTAGTGAACTCTCTATCGGGTTCGTAAGTTCATCATGTGAAAATCTCTATTTTGGTTTGGGGGATTAGCAAGTGTAAAATCTCTTGATTAGAATAAATCAAGGGTTTGTGGGTATAACCTATAAAGACTCAATATTATGGTGAAATCTCAAAAAGATATCTTGGAGACATGACTAGGTCATCATTCGGACGAACTTGGATAATTCTCTAGTGTTATCTCTCTAACTCTACCGCTTTTATTACCTTCCCATTGTTTTTCTCTTTAATTTTGTGATTACTAACACAATTTTATTTTTAAGTAATAAAACCTTAAAGTTAATTATGAATTTTGAATACCATAATCCACCCCCTTCTCTAGTGCTTGGACTCACATGTCCAACAGCTGACATCAGAGCATAACTCATATTAAAGACTAATCATCACAGAAGGAAAATGACTTCAAGTTATTCACTAAACAACCCCTTATTCTGTGATAGATAAGGGTATGGTTTGTGGAAAGAGCAAATAAATTTTTTCATATAAGGTATGGGCTATTGTGTTTGGAAGGTAGCAAGGGAATGCCCATTTATTCCTACACACAAAGTTAATGGTGTTGTAGTAAACAACCCTGAAAAGGATTAGACCAAGGATGATAGAGAAAGTTTGTAACTCAGTTTGAAGGAATAAACTTATAAGCTTATGTGAGGTATCTAAGAGGGGGTGAATTAGAATTATTGGATTTTCCACTTACAATCTGAGAGTACTCTAGTCCCCTCACCCATGAGAGATTTTCCACTATGTCAGGTCTTTGTACAAGTCTCCAACCAAGACCAATCCTACAATCTTCTAAGATAAGCAACACAAGTGAAAAAAGAAAATAATCCTTTCCTTTTCACTCTCTTGTTTCCAACAGTCATGAACAACAAGGTATATACAAATCTGAGTTTGTAACAGAAGTTATAGCTCTTGAATCAATTATGTATTAGTTGATTTCCACTTTGTATTGATCACAATCCAAACATATACACCTAAGTACTTAGAATAATATGAATGAAACTTTAATAAATATGTATGAAAGTTCATGTAGAAAGTTTCATATTTGAAAGTTTAGAAAATTGTTTGGATTATGAGATGTGAAAGTTGTATGTCAAAGAATCACTTTTTGAAATATCAAAGTTTTGTGTCTAATATTCTTTATTTTAAAAACTGAAACCACAGGTATATATACATGCAATATACAATTTTGAAAGAGTGTATATTCATGAAACATTGTCATGTTTGATGTATGAAATTTGCAAAATGTTGGAATCAGATTTTTCCTAAAAATTTGAAATTTTCGAGTGTGTAAGCGGTTACTAGAAAAGGTGTAACTGGTTACAGCTGATACTTTTTAGAAATATTTTTATTGTTGAGAAATATGGCGGTTTTAAAGTAGTGTTTGAAATTTTCGAGTGTGTAAGCGGTTACTAGAAAAGGTGTAACTGGTTACAGCTGATACTTTTTAGAAATATTTTTATTATTGAGAAATATGGCGGTTTTAAAGTAATGTTACGGTGATTTCAAATGCCACAATTACCAAAATCAAAATATGTTTTCAACAAATTTTCTAAAAAATCATTTTTATGTTTATGTAACGAGTTAACCAATTGGTGTAACCGGTTACACCTGCTATGAAAGTGAAAAATACTTTAAACTTAAATTCAAACAAGTTCCACATGATGTTAAAATGAATGCATGCACAAGATTAAAGGATCGTGATATTTATGACCAATTAAGATATATATACTTGAATTGTAAAGAATACTCAACCATCTTCATTTTTCCGTTGATTTCCCAAAGATTATGATCATTTAAACTTGATTTCTATAGTCGTCAAGTTTTAACTTCATTTTGTTGATGTGTTTGTTTTCATCAAAACTATAACCAAGGACATAAAGAACTCTTCTTCACATTCTTCCCCTTTTTGATGATGACAAAACATCCTTTAAAATTTTACTTGTTCGTCAATGAGTTGCTTCGATATGTGAGTTTTTGAAATGTTAAGTAGCAATTTGAATTTCCCCTTATCTTGTATATCTCCTCCTTTATTCTAGAATTTAAGATTTCCCCCCTAAAAATATTGTGAACAAGAAGAAATACAATATATACTAATTCTCCCCATTTTGACATCATCAAAAATAAGACAAAGTAGAGTAAAGTACAAAGCAAAGTGGTAGCATACAAATGATATATTATTATAATTGAAAATTAATAGCACAAAATTAGACACTTATTTCTTTCATAAGGATTTGATGTCAAAGTTGATATCAATGTTGATACTTCTTCAAAACATCTTTCCAATCAATTAAACTTTTAGAACTACCATATCATATGATCTTGTGTCTTGAATGATCAATCTTGATTTGACAATGCTAGAATATTTACTTCAAGTACCTACAAAATGATTAGTTACATATAGGTACCAAATTTCTTTGGGTTCTTTTGGGTTAGATACCTTCCTCGCCCATACATACTTTCTATTAGGAATACCATAATTTCTTATGTAGCAAGCATTAGTAGTATCACCTTTTGCTTTACAATAGAAACAAGTAGGTCTAAAAAATGATTCATTTTATAAGGTCTTTTATGATCATTTACAATATATTCTATCTTTGATTCTTCATTGTTGAATTTGTTAGTAGCCTTTACAAATATGGTTTGACTTGTACTAGGTTTATCAAAGTTAATAAATACAATACCACGTTTATTATTTGAAAACTTTTGACTACTTAAAACATTTTCTACATCAATTTGACCTTTTTCAAATTTCATAATTACTTATTTTAATTCAACAATTTTAGACTCAAGACATGAACAATTATTGCATGCTAAAGTTTTGATTAAGTCTAACTCCACTTGAGTGTTATTAGACTTTCTTTCTATATTTAAAATAGTTTTCTTTTGACTTTAACATTTTCTAGAAAGTTTCGAAAGATCGTCATGTAAAACATGAAAAGAACTAACCTCATGTTCTTCATCACTTGAATGAAGTGATGAAATTAATGCCTTGTATGCAAGATCTTCATCTGAATATGAACTTATTTTTTTGTCATCTCATGTTACATATGCTTTCTTGTCGTAGAGTACCTTCTTCTTATCATCTTCATTCCATGAACTTTTAATCTTTGTTGTCCTAACACCATTGACAACACTAGTAGGAAGAAATAAACCATTTTGTATACCATCACATATATCTTATCCTTGTGCTTCTAGATGAGTCTTTATGAGGTTTTTCCAAAAAAATGAATTATTCACCACAAAACAATGGAGACTTGTTATTGCTGCCACCATCTCTGAACACCGGGTTTGAAGAAGCCATTACGGATCACAAGAGCAGGTTACTTAAACCTGCTTTGATACCAATTATAAGTTTATGCACGGTCTCTAAGAGGGGGGTAAATTAGATTTATTGGACTTTTCTCGATTTGAAGTATTTGCACTAGTTTTGTTATTTTAAAGAATTGATATGAAAGTAAATATGCTGATAAATAAATTCAGAAAGTAAAGGACACAACAATATATACTAGTTTCCCTCACAATCCGAGAGTACTCCAGTCTCCTCACTCCCCGTGAGATATTTTAAACTATGTCATATATTTTTACAAGTCTTCAACCAAGACTAATCCTACAATCTTCTCACATAAGCAACACAAGTGAAAAAAGAAATAATTCTTTCTTTTTCACTCTCTTGATACCAACAGTCCTGGACAACAAGGTATACACAAATTTAAGTTTGTAATAGAAGTTATAGATCTTGAATCAATTATATAATAATTGATTTCCTCTTTGTATTTATCACAATTCAAACATATACACCTAAGTGCTATGGATAATATAAATGAAACTTTAATGAATATGTATAAAAGTTCATGTAGAAAGTTTTATATTTGAACGTTTAGAAACTTGTTTGGATTATTATATGTAAAAGTTGTATGTCAAAGAATCTCTTTTGAAATATGAAAGTTTATGTATGTCACAGATATATATATATATATATATATATATATATATATATATATATATATATATATATATATATATATATATATATATATATATATATATACACACACACACACACATGCAATATACCCTTCTAAAAGAGTGTATATTCATGAAATATTGTCATATTTGATGTATGAAAGTTACAAAATGTTGGAATCAAATTTTTCATGAAAAATTGAAATTTTTGAGTGTGTAACCAGTTACCAGAGAAGGTGTAACCGGTAACAGCTGATACATTTTCGAAAACTAAGGTATTTTTAACCAGTGTAACTTGTGGCGGTTTTAAAGTGTTGTTATGGTAGTTTCAAATGCCACAGTTTACCAAAAAATAGAATGTTTTCAACAAATCTTCTGGAAAACCAATTTTACATTTATGTAACCAGTTAACCAATTGGTGTAACTGGTTACACCTGCTATGAAAGTGAAAAATATTTAAAAATCAAGTTTCAAAAAAGTTTCACATGATATTAAAATGAATGCATGCACAAGATGAAAGGATCATAATATTTTTGAGAAATTAAGATATATATACTTAAATTGTAAAGAATAATCAACAATCTTCATTCTTCCATTGACTTTCTAAATATTATGATCATCTAAACTTGATTTCTCTAGTCTTTAAGTTTTGACATCTTTTTGTTGATGTATTTGTGTTCATCAAAACTATAACCAAGGACAACAAGAACTCTTCACATTCTCCCCCTTTTTGATGATGACAAAACATCCTTTCAAATTTTACTTGTTCGTTAATGAGTTGCTTCAAAATGTGAATTTTAGAAATGTTAAGTAGCAACTAGAATCTCCCCATATCTTGTATATCTCCCCCTTGCTTTTGCAATTTAAGAGTTTCTCCCTTGAAAATATTATGAACAAGAAAAAATATAATATCTATTATTTCTCCCCCTTTTCACATCATCAAAAAGAAGAAAAAGTAGAATAAAGTACAAAGAAAAGTGGTAACATAGGAAGGATATATTATTATAATTGAAAATTAATAACTCAAAATTAGACACTTATCTCTTTCATAAGGATTTGATGTCAAAGTTGATATCAATGTTGATTCTTATTTAAAACATCTTTTCAAAATCAATGAAACTTTTAGAACTACGATATCATATGATCTTATGTCTTGAATGATCAATCTTGATTTGAAACTGCTAGGATATGACCTTCAAGTACCTATAAAACAATTAATTACATCTAGGTATCCAATTTTCTTTGGGTCCTTTTGAGTTAGATACCTTCCTTGCCCATACATACTCATTATTAGGAAAATCACAACTTCTTATGTATCAAGAATTAGTAGTATGGCCGTTTTCTTTACAATATAAACAAGTAGGTCTAAAAACATGATTCTATTTATAAAACCTTTTATGATCATTTACAACATATTCTATCTTTGATTCTTTATTGTTGAATTTGTTAGTAGTCTTTACAAATATGGTTTGACTTGTACTAGATTTATCAAGGTTATTAAATCCAATACCATATTTATCATTTGAAATTTTTTGACTACTTAACACATTTTTTAAATCAATTTGACCTTTTTCAAATTTCTCAATTACTTGTTTTAATTCTATAATTTTAGACTCAAGAGATGAATAATTATGGTATGCTCATTTTTTTATAAAGTCTAACTCCACTTGAGTATTATTAGACTTTCTTTCTACATTTAAAATAGTTTTCTTTTGAATTTATGAAAAGCACTTTGTAATTCATCATAAGATGTAATATCATCAGTTTCGAAATTACTAACCTCATGTTCTTCAATACTTGAATGATGTGATTCCATTAATGCCTTGTATGCAAGATATTCATTTGAATATGAACTTATTTCATTGCAATCTTATGCTACATGTGATTTCTTGTTGTAGAGTACCTGTTTCTTATCATCTTCATTCCATGAACTTTTAATTTGTGTTGTCCCAACACCATCGACAACACTACTATGGACAAATGAACCATTTTGTATAGAATCTCATATATCATATCCTTGTGCTTCTAGATGAGCCTTTATGAGAATATTCCAAAAATCAAAGTATTCACCACAGAACAATGGAGGCTTGTTATTGCTGCCACCATCTCTGAATACCGGGTTTGCGGAAGCCATTATGGATCACAAGAGAAGGTTACTTGAACCTGCTTTGATATCAATTGTAAGTTTATGCACGGTCTCTAAGAGGGGCGTGAATTAGATTTATTGGACTTTTCTCGATTAGAAGCATTTTCACTGGTTTTGTAATTTTTCAGAATTGATATGCAAGTAAATATGCTGAAAAATAAATTCAGAAAGTAAAGGACACAATGATATATACTAGTTCCCCTTACAATCCGAGAGTACTCTAGTCGCCTCACTCCCCGTGAGAGATTTTACACTATGTCAGATATTTGTACAAATCTTAAACCAAGACTAATCCTACAATCTTCTCACATAAGCAAGACTAGTGAAAAAAGAAAATAATCCTTTCTTTTTCACTCTCTTGTTTCCAATAATCCTGGACAACAAGGTATACACAAATCTGAGTTTGTAACAAAAATTATAGCTCTTAAATCAATTATATAATAATTGATTTTCTCTTTATATTTATCACAATCCAATCATATACACCTAAGTGCTCTAAATAATATGAATGAAACTTTAATGAATATGTATAAAAGTTTTATGTTTAAAAGTTTAGAAACTTGTTTGGATTATGAGATGTAAAAGTTGTATGTCAAAGAATCTCTTTTGAAATATGAAAGTTTTGTGTCTAAGAGTCTTTATTTGGAAAACTTAAATCACACACACACCACACACACACACACACACCACACACACACACACATATATAATATTATATATTATTATATATATATATATATATATATATATATATATATATATATATATATATATATACACACACACACCCCACCATGCAATATATCCTACTGAAAGAGTGTATATTCATGAAATATTGTCATGTTTGATGTATGAAAGTTGCGAAATGTTAGAATTAGATTTTTCATGAAAATTTGAAATTTTCAAGTGTGTAACCGGGTACCAGAAAAGGTGTAACCGGTTACAACTGATACTTTTTCGAAAACTAAGGTATTTTTAACCTGTGTTAATTGGCGGGATTAAAGTGTTGTTATGGTGGTTTCAAATGCTACAATTTACCAGAAAATAGAATGTTTTCAACAAATCTTCTGAAAAACCATTTTTATGTTTGCATTGCATGGCTACCGTACTTCAGTACACACCTCCACTGCAGTAACCCCCCTCTCTCTTGTGTATGGCATAGATGCCAAAAGCGTCTTAAAAGGGATTTTGACAAAAAGGTATTTCCCTAAAGCCTCAAGGTCGGAGGCCGAGTGTTGAGAAAGATTCTGCCAATTCACATTGATCCTAGGGGAAGATGGACGCCAAACTATGAAGGCCCATATGTTGTAAGGAAGGTCTTCTCTGGAGGAGCCTTAATACTTTCAACTATGGATGTTGAAGATCTTCCATCCCCTGTGAATGTTGACGTAGTCAAAAAATACTACGCTTGAAAGAAAAAAAAAGATAAGTTGAAAACCCGAAAGGGCGACTTATGCAAAAATGAGTATCCAGGTAGACTGAAAACCCGAAAGGGCGGTCTAGGAAAAAGTTAGGGATTCATAAAAGCGAGAGGCTGGAGCCCGCAAAGAATCTTTCACATTCCCCGATAAATTCAATCCAATCACCTTCTTTTGAAGCAAGATCCAAGGACCTTTGAGGACATAAGGATTATAGTAGAATCGAAACTTAGTGGAAGTCCGAGCTTTTTTCCATTGCCATTATAGTTTTCCAATTTATTTCCACAATCACCTCACTTAGGAATTGCTTTCGTGTAAATCACCCATTTTTGGGATCATCTTTTATCAATAGAATCTTCCATCAAATATGCTCAATACTTTTATTTTCCTGCTTTGTTTGTGAAGTGTGATTTTCTTTAATTAACATTGCATTGAAAATATTGGGTAAATAATTTTTACTAAAAGAAAACTCTCAAAGGAAAACTTCGAAGTTACTTTTCTTTCAAAGAATCTAAGGGTAACTATAGTCCAATATGCTTGGCATACCTAAACACCGCAAAACCACATAGTCCCTTGGACTTAGCCCGATCAAGGAATCCTCAGAAGGATAATCAGTAGCTAGTAGCAACTGCACCAGATGCAGTCTGAACATCAGAAGATCCATTCCGATGTCGGGAAGTCAGTTTCACTCTCCCCAAGCAAACTCAAAGCCCAACCATGTTTAACACCCTTTCAAAGCCCAATCATTATTGGCACTCCTAACAAATTTTCCCCACAAAGCCCAATCATACTTGGCATAATTCATAAACCTTGCATTTTTACTCCCCAACGGCCCGAGCATATATCGGCGTTTCATATACATAACATTGCATCATAAGTATACTCTTTAAAGTGGGGCATGCACGCTTGGCACAAACCGCATCTAGATCTTACTCAAGAATAATTCTTCCTTTCTCCCAAGCCGTTTCTAGGGATGTTCATTGCGAGATTAAAATTTTCCTTCCCAGTCATTGTTGAGGATTTGTCTTCATCAATCTTCCAACCTTAATCGTTTCTAGGGATTGGCCTTGTCAGATCTCAGAACTTCCTAGTGGTCGCTAGGTATTTTCCCCAATAGATTAAGGTATTCCTTCCGTTGATAGGAATCATCACTGAACTAAAACTTTCCCCATCAGAGTCTCTCTACAAGTCTCAAGGGGTCACTTTCAGGGTTGACATCTAGTTAGTTTATTTGTTTTTGCTACTTATACTTTGAAACTTCCATGTATTGTAACTTGGATTCCCCTTCAAAGGATGAATAAAAGCTTTGTGTTTCTCTCTATTATGTTTTCATTTATCTTTGATTGTGAAAATAAATCGTTAAGTAGTTCTTGCAATGAATAAACACGATTAACTAAAAGAGCTTTGCATTAAAATAAATTTAAGAAAAGCAAAATTCATGCATCATTTTCATTTTTTCAAAACATAAAAACATAAAAACATAAAAACTCATCCATCCCCCCTTTTTTTATGATCACAACCCTACTCTGGAAGCTGACTTTCCGGTATAACACACAAAGCCACCAACAAGCGGTCATGGAACAACTTCAACAAAATCAAATTGCACTCCAGGAAGAGGTATCCCAAGTACGGTCCCAGATGAGGCAGCTGACACTGACTATACAGGAGGTAGCAATAGGCCAAATCATGGCGAAGATACAAGAGGAAATGAGCCAGCAGGCTAATACTGCAAATCCTCCCATTACTCCCGTGGTTGAGAATCTGATTCCTCCTCCTCAAGTTGACCCTCCCGTCCACATTAGTGCACACGGCGGTGTTCCACATGTCAACCTTCATCCTCCCGTCATTGAGATAGACGATCAACATGATGCATTCTTTAGCCTAAGGGCTGCCTCTTAGTATGACACTTACGGTCCGACGACCAATGAAGTAGAGAAGAAGGAGAAGGCTATCAAGGAAAAGCTCAAAGCTATGGAGAGTACAGACACGTTGGATCTTGACGCAACATAAATGTGCCTAGTGTCGGGTGTTGTTATTCCATCAAAGTTCAAAGTCCTAGAATTTTAAAAATATAAGGGAAATAGTGACCCGAGGACTCACATTAGGGCGTACTGCCGAAAGATGGCTGCTTATTCTGGAGATGACCGAGTCTTAATGCATTTCTTCCAGGACTCCCTCAGTGGGGGCATCCTTAGACTGGTATATGCATCTCGAGGGCACTCATATTCGCACTTGGAGGGAGATGGTTAAGGCGTTCCTTAAACATTATCAGTACAATATTGATATGGCACCTAACCGGACACAATTGTAAAATTTGACGTAGAGATCAGAGGAAACATTTAAGGAATATGCCCAATGGTGGAGGGAGTTAGCTGCCATGGTACAATCCTCATTGCTGGAAAGAGAGCTAATAGACATGTTTATGGGCAACCTACAAGGCCCATATCTTGACAGAATGGTGGGGAGCACCTCTTCAGGTTTTTCTGATTTAGTCTTAGTTGGAGAAAAGATTGAAAATATGATCAGGATGGGCAAGATCCAAAACTCTTCCAATTCATCCAGTGCAACAAAGAAACCTTTTGTTCCTTACGGTAAAAAGAGAGAAGGCGAGATCAGTGCCGCAACCATCATCCGAACCAGAAATCCAACCTATCAACAAGTAGCCATTGTGGCTCCAGTTTAACAGCAACAACAAACTCTTGCTATTCCCATTCAACAACCACCACAATAACAGTATCAACCACGACAACAACCCCAACAAAATCAACAATGTTATCAGCCGCAACAGCAACGTCAGCAACAACAATATCAACCGCAACAACAAAGATTAAGGAGACCTGAGAGGAGGTTTGACCCAGTATCAATGCCTTATATCCATATTTTGCGTTACCTTCTCAGAG
The DNA here is from genome assembly GCF_024323335.1 of Lathyrus oleraceus. Lineage (NCBI taxonomy): Eukaryota > Viridiplantae > Streptophyta > Magnoliopsida > Fabales > Fabaceae > Lathyrus > Lathyrus oleraceus. The sequence goes on from NC_066584.1 coordinate 394,397,415, forward strand.
GATCGCTTGTACAATTGAGAGAGTTAGGACCCCCACCAGCGGTCCTTCTTCCAGGATACGACGCAGATGCCTGATGTGTGTTCCATTCTGGTGCTCCCAGGCACTCTATTGAAAATTGTAAAGTGTTGAAATACAAATTCCAGGATTTGATCGATTCCAAGGAAATTACGTTTGCACCTAACGACCCAAACATAAATAATAATCCTATACCTCCCCATGATAAGACAAATCTAAACATGATGGAATTGGACAACGGAAGGAAGGTGATAACCTCTATCAATGATTTGAAGACCCCACTTGTAGAAATCAAGAATATTTTATTGAGAAGCGACGCGTTCTCCGTTTGTGCTCAGACTTGTGAATATTGTTCAAAGGACCCACAACAATGTGAAGTTTTGAAGGCTTCTATTCAAACTCTCATGAACCAAGGAATATTGATAATTGATCAACCCTCTACTATTAAGGATGTCTCAACCCTTGAGATTCCATACGATGAATTTCCTCCCTTGCAAATCCCATACGATCTTTCTCAAATGACTCTTTCAACGAACTCTGTTACTCCAATGATTATAACAGTTTCGACTCCATTTCTGTACGACAATACCAAAGCAGTCCCCTGGATGTATGACACACATGTCTACATCCACGACCAGAAATTCAAGCAGAACCTATCAAGATCAATAATTAGTTAACAAGTATTTTCGGAACCGACAGTGTAACCAGAAGCGGCAGAATCCTCGCACCAGCACCACCCCCGATTGACAAAGGTGGTCCATCAGCCCAGAACAGGGGTAAACAAGTTGATAATACCCAACCAAGGCAAGACCCTCTAACAACCAGCAAAGTGGACGAGTTCCTATGGATCATCGAAAGAAGTGACTATCGGGTAGTTGAGCAACTCAACCAGATACCCTCCAAAATTTTAATGTTGTCTCTATTGATGTTCTCAAAGGCCCACAATGCTCTGGTGAAGTTCCTAAAGGATGCTCACGTACCCCAAGAAATCTCGGTTTGTCATTTTGAAGGTGTAGTCAACAATATAGCCACCAACTTGAGTTTTAGATTTAATGACACGGAGCTCCCCACTAAGGGAAGAAACCATAACAAGGCTCTCCACATCTCCATTAAGTGCGTGAACATGGTTCTATCAAAGGTTCTGGTGGACAATAGTTCCTCCCTTAATGTGATGCCTAAAGGCTCTTTCGCTAAGCTGCCTATTGAAGAGCTTGTCATGAAACCCAGTGAACTGGTGGTAAGAGCGTTTGACAGGTCAAGGAGGACTGTAATTGGTGAGATAGACCTACCCATGAAGATAGGCTCCCATGTCTTCTTCATCACCTTCTTTGTAATGGATATCCATCCAGCGTACAATTGTCTGCTAGGGAGACCATGGATTCATTTTGCTGGAGCCGTCACTTCGACGCTTTACCAGAGACTAAAATTTGTAGTGAACAATAAGTTGGTAGTGGTGGAAGGTGAATAAGATTTTATAGTAAGTTATCTGGAGTCGTTTCGTTATATTGAAGGAGAGGGGAACATAAAGGAAATCCCATTTCAATCGTTCGAGGTGGTCAATGTTGAAATGGTTTTCCCAACAAGGGATGAACCTAAGAAAGCCAAATTTCTGATGGCCTCTCTCCAAGATTCTTTAACAATCTTACAGAATAGACACCCTTTGGGTTGGGGAAGAATGATAGAGCTACCTGCCAGTTGATTCTAAGTGTTGGCAGCAATTTTGGTAAAATAAAGAGTGTTCACAAGATGTTATGTGTGATCTCTTAACATGAGATATCCTATGTACCTGCTGGAGTTCAAGAGCATGTTCATGCAAAATTGTTTCAGAATGCCACTTACAATGACAAGGCTTCCGATATTGCATGTACCTGCTGGAGCTTAAATGAAAGACATGTTCATGCAGGATTGTTTCAGATGACATACACAAGGTCATGACATCTGATATGGCTGTACCTGCTGAAAGTTATAAAAGGAATTATTGGATTATGCAGGATTTTTTCAGGATGTCAGACCCGATGTCATGACATCCTGTACACAGAACATTCAGTATGAATGTCTGGTGTTTTGTGATTGCACAATTAATGGCAATCTTTGGATGATTGAAGATATGATTAGCTGGCGCATTCAATCATGGATTACAACTAGATTTACTTATTTTCCAAGGAGATCTAAACAGCTGTTATAAAAAGATTTGATTGGAAAATAGATTTAGGGTTTTCAAGATGTCCAAGCCCAACTGAGTGCTTCTATAAAAAGGGACTTAGAAAACCTGTTTGGATACACAACCAAGACTGGGCGAAATACATAGTGAGAGCTAGGGTTTGTGTCTGTTTAGTCGTAAGACTTGTAGGTCATTCACGACATCCATTGATGATTGAATTGGACTGATTTGTGGTTGTATTTTGTCACTCTAAAGCTGTTAAGCAAGAGTGTGTGTCTTCTTGATCAAAGCTGTGAAGCAAGATCAAGAGTGTGTCTTCTTGATTAAAACTGTGAAGTAAAATCAAGAGTGTGTAATTGAAAAGTATTTTCTTTTCTCAAGGGATTGTTGTTTAAAATCACTGGTGTGTGATTGTAAGGGAAGTGAGTGGGTTCTCATATCTAAGAGTGCTTAGGTAGAAATTGCACGGGTAGAGATTAGGTGATAAAGACTGTAACTTGTTGAAGTGTACGGAGAGTCTTTGAACTAATTCTATTTTAGTGAATTACCTTCCTGGCTTGGTAGCCCCCAGACATAGGTGAGTTGCACCGAACTGGGTTAACAATTGCTTGTGTTATTTGCTTTACCATTCTGTTTTTGTTTATCATTTGTGTATTACCAGCTATTAGTGTCATGACATTACCTTCGACATCTTATATCTGATACCAGAATTTCAATTGGTATCAGAGCAGGCATCCTGCTCTGGTTCTGGGTGAGATCTAGGGGCAATACTTTCTGGTACAATGGAGAGAGATGGAGGATCTGTTCATAGGCCACCAATTTTGGATGGTTCTAACTATGACTATTGGAAACCTCGAATGGTAGCGTTTATGAAATCCCTTGATAACAAGGCTTGGAAAGCTGTGCTAACAGGATGGGTGCATCCTGTCATTACTAAAGAAGGAGAAGCCACCACTGAGAAGAAGCCTGGAGAACAATGGTCCAAGGAGGAGGAGGATCTTGCTCTTGGAAACTCTAAAGCCTTGAATGCAATATTCAATGGGGTAGACAAGAATATTTTCAGGCTGGTGAATAACTGTGAAGTGGCCAAAGATGCTTGGGACATTCTCAAGACCACCCATGAAGGCACCTCTAGGGTAAAGATGTCTAGACTTCAGCTGCTCACCTCCAAGTTTGAAAACTTAAGGATGAAAGAAGATGAAAACATTCATGAATTTCACATGAGTATCCTTGAGATTGCTAATGCTTCAGGAGCCCTGGGAGAGAAGATGACAAATGAAAAATTGGTAAGAAAAATACTCAGGTCACTTCCTAAGAGATTTGCAATGAAGGTGACTGCCATAGAAGAGTCTCAAGACATCTCCAACATAAGGGTAGATGAGCTAATTGGTTCCCTCCAAACCTTTGAGATGGGACTAAATGATGGAACTGAAAAGAAAACCAAGAGCATTGCCTTCATATCCAACACAGAAGAGGAAAACAGTCAAGATATGGATAAAGAATGGGCCAATGAAGTTGCAATGTTGGGGAGACAGTTTAACAGATTGTTAAAGAAAATGGATGTAAGATCCAAGGCAAATGTCAAGAACATCTCATCTGACATCAGCAATGGAAGAAGAGGAAGGTCAGAGGAGAAGCCCAAAGAAGGAAAAGAAGTAAAGTGCTATGAATGTGATGGGCATGGACACATTAGAACAGAATGTGGAACCTACCTCAAGAAGCAGAAGATGAGTCTTGCTGCCACCTGGTCAGATGAGAGTGATACAGAGGAGGCTGCAAATCTTGTGACTGCTTTGACAGGAAGATGGGGATCTGATGAAGACTCAAGTGATGGTGAAGTAACCTTTGAGGAATTGGCCTCTACCTACATAGAGCTGTGTCATAAAAGTGTAGAGCTGAGCAAGCAGGTTTTAAACCAGAAGAAAGAAATAACTCAACTTGAAAATGAGAAGGTAGAATACTTGAAAACCATCTCCAAATTGAAAACAGAAGCTGTGGCTCTGAAGGTTAAGCTAGATGAAAGTCAACAAGTTGAGAGCCAGAAGATAGTACAACTGGAGAAGGAAAAGGGAGAACATGTGGAAAGCATCAGTCAGCTAGGGGATCAAGGTCTGAATATCATCTTCACTAAAACTGAATGTCTGATTGTTAACAAAAACAGTGAAGTGATTATGAAAGGAATCAGGACCAAAAAGAACTGCTACAAATGGAGCTCTCAAATGGATGACCCCTCTAAGATGAGTACAGTTGCGAGAAGAACCTTCAAGGGAAATGAAAAATGGCAGACAAGGATGTTACATCAGAAGCTAAGACCTAACCTCATGGAAGAGAAGGTCATGATGGCCCAAATACCTGAAAAAGGGGAACATATGACTGGTGGTATGCAGTCTGAAGTTAGTAAGAGCTTTGCTGGAACTGAGACACAAGGGACTATGTGTGCAAGGAAAATTGAGATAGAAAAGATATCAGATGAAAGCAACAATTCTCAACCAGGTTGGATGAAACTACTGATAATTATATATAATGTCACACTCGATGCTTTGACATTGTATTATGATAACCTGTATGGTACACCTATGTCCAAAGATCATATTCAGCACAGCTGGACCAAGTACATTATTTGCTTCCATCACTCATTTAAAAAATATGTGGAAAACAAACTCATAGTTCTACAACATGAAATGCAACTAACCAACAAGACTGCAAGGGATTTGTATGATGTCTAACTGAAATATGAAAGGGGGAAATTAGGGGCTTGGTTTCTTGAGAAAATATGGCAATTAATATGGAGTGGAAAAGGTAACAAAAATATTGTCTGCCCAATGAAAAGAAAAAGCCACATTAATAATGAATCATCTACTAGTATTGGAAATAATATCTATCTCATTAGCACGCTCTGCCTGAACACAATTCTTTCCATCTTCATCAATCTACTTAGAGAACCTCTGCTAGGGCAAAGAAACTCTTCTCAAAAGTTCAACAACATGTCTCAACATCCAGCTCCAAACCCTTTCATACAAGAACTTCCTCCATGGAATTCTTAGATGAAGATTTGATGGACGTGACTCCTCTGCGTGTGATACCAGGTGACGTCCTAGGCTCCCCTTCTATGGCTGGAGCTAAGCAAGGTAACACTCCTGAAAAATCTTCTGATAAAGAGGACATGCACTTTACTGATCGCACCATAAGAAACCTAGTTACTAAGATACTGAATGAAGAACATGGAGTCAAGGATATTTTTACCCCTCTGTCCAGAAGGGACCCCTCTCCTGAGGAGGAAACCCAAACTGAGAAAGATGATGACTCATCTAAGACAGAAAAGGAAGTTGCTGCTGAGGGACTATGTTCTCTTGGAAAAAACTTACCTAGCATGTCCCCTGATACTGCTCAGGATATTGAAGAAGAAAGGTCTGAGGAAGAAGATGACACGCTGGTCAATCTTGTGAAAACAAGTGTAGCTAATAAACTGAGAAAGAGGAAGAGTATGGATGAGATAAGGACAGCTAGGAGAGAGAAAAAGGTTGCTGGTATAGGTCCCTCCAAGTCTTGGAGTAAAGTAGAGGTCAGGAAGAGGAAAGAAAGTGAGAGTTCTGAATCTGATGAGGATGTCGAATACGATGTCTCAGACATCCCCCCTGTTAAAAGAAAGTCTGTAAAGAAGTCTCCAAACAAAGTGGCTGCTGTTCATCTTGACAACATCTCTTTTCACGTAGAAGATGGTGCTGCCAAATGGAAGTTTGTGACTCAAAGAAGGGTAGCAGTTGAAAGAGAATTGGGAAAAGAGGCAAGTAAAGTAAAAGAAGTCATGGAGTTAATTAAGGCAGCTGGTCTTATTGTGACTGCTCTGCCTCAGTGCTATGAGGGGTTGGTCAAAGAATTCATTATGAACATCCCTGAGGAGATTTATGAAAGAAGCAGCAGGGAGGTCTGCAAAGTTTTTGTAAGGGGTAAGTGTGTGAAACTTTCACCTACCATCATCAACAAGTTCCTAGGGAGAGGAACTGATGGAGGAGTAGATCTAGAGACCACAAACAATGAGGTCTGTAGAATTATTACATCTGGCCAAGTTAAGGAATGGCCTAGTAGGAAACACCTATCAGCTAGTAAGCTCACTGTTAAATATGCCATTCTGCACAAGATTGGTTCAGCAAATTGGGTACCTACTAATCATGTCTCTACCATCTCCATTGTCATTGGAAGAATCATTCATGCTATTGGAACCAAGATAAACTATGATTTTGGCAAATTTATATTTGATCAAACCATCAGACATTCTTCTACAAATGCTGTGAAGTTACCTATTGCTTTCCCTTCCCTTATGTGTGGCATTATCCTGAGCCAACAACCAAGCATACTCAATACAAATGACATGCCAAGCAGAAGAAAAACCCCTCTATCCATTCATTATAAACTGTTTGAGGGAAGTCATATAAATGATGTTGTTATGACATCTGACATAAGAGAGTCTGCATCTCAAGGAAGCCTAATTGATCAATTGAAAGATACCTGCAAGGAATTGGAGAAGGGTATGAAGGTGGCCAAGGCAAGAAAAGAAGCTTTGGAAGCTCTTATTTGTAGCCTGGAAAAAGAGGAGGCTGGTAAGGATTCAGATGGAAAAGCACAATCCAGTGGCAGCTCTGGAAGTTCTGAGTGTTCTGAAGATGAAGATGAAGGTGAAGGTGATACTTCTTCTTCTGAAAAATGGTTCTTGCCTGAATTGAAGACTGGGAGGTGTGGTGGAAGCTGGGCTGTTGTTTGGAAGGCTGTTGTCTTGATTTTTTTTTGATTATGTATTTTGTGGCAGTCCTTATTGATGCCTGTTATGTAATTTTTAGGGCTCTTAAAGAGTTCCTTGGATTTGTTCATTATCTCAGCTTTCAGCTGTGTATAATGATGGTGTGTACTTCCTGAATATTTTGTTTTAACATGCTTAATGTTATAACATCTGATCTAACATTCTCTGCTAGGCTAATAGACATTTATTTTGTCTAATTGGTCACCTTTGGTCAATTTTGACTAAAAAGGGGGAGAAGTGCCTGATATGGAAGCTGATGTGTGGAAGTTGTATGTGGCTAGACAGAAGGACAACTATTATTGAAAGAAGTGCACAGGTGCTAAAACAGAATGGTGTTCTGTTTACAGATGTTTACAGATGTCAAAGAGGATGTCTGATATGGTGCACAGGTGCTGATGTTGAAGCAGATGTCAGAATGATATTCTGGCTGGTACAGGTGCTGGAGTTACAGTAGCTGTTATTTGATGAATGCACAAATTTAGGGGGAGAAGAAGTACTCTGGTGCGTTGTGCATTTGTGTGTCTTACTAGTTGCATCCATAACTAGTAATTCTGTTTGTTGCACATATTTAGGGGGAGGAGAAGTACCCTTGTGCATGTGTGTATTACTAGTAGCCATAGCTAGTAATTGTTTTGCTTCTACTGCTGATTAAACTATTAAGTTGTTTAACTGTTGATAGTTTACCTTGTGAACAAAAAGGACTGATATATGTTTTAGCCAAAATTTGCCAAAGGGGGAGTTTGTTGATTCTAAGTGTTGGCAACAATTTTGGTAAAACAAAGAGTGTTCACAAGATGTTATGTGTGATGTCTTAACATGAGATATCCTATGTACCTGCTGGAGTTCAAGAACATGTTCATGCAGAATTGTTTACGAATGCCACTTACAATGACAAGGCTTATGATATTGCATGTACCTGCTAGAGCTTAAATGAAAGACATGTTCATGCAGGATTGTTTCAGATGACATACACAAGGTCATGACATCTGATATGGTTGTACCTGCTGAAAGTTATAAAAGGAATTATTAGATTATGCAGGATTTTTCCAGGATGTCAGACCTGATGTCATGACATCCTGTACATATAACATTCAGTATGAATGTCTGGTGTTTTGTGATTGCACAATTAATGGCAATCTTTGGATGATTGAAGATATGATTAGCTGACGCATTCAATCATGGATTACAACCAGATTTACTTATTTTCCAAGGAGATCTAAACCGCTGTTATAAAAAGATTTGATTGGAAAATAGATTTAGGGTTTTCAAGATGTCCAAGCCCAGCTGAGTGCTTCTATAGAAAGGGACTTAGAAAACCTGTTTGGACACACAACCAAGACTGAGCGAAATAAATAGTGAGAGCTAGGGTTTGTGTCTATTTAGTCGTAAGACTTGTAGGTCATTCAAGACATCCATTGATGATTGAATTGGACTGACTTGTGGTTGTATTTTGTCACTCTAAAGCTGTTAAGCAAGAGTGTGTGTCTTCTTGATCAAAGCTGTGAAGCAAGATCAAGAGTGTGTCTTCTTGATTGAAACTGTGAAGTAAAATCAAGAGTGTGTAATTGAAAAGTATTTTCTTTTCTTAAGGGATTGTTTTTTAAAATCACTGGTGTGTGATTGTAAGGGAAGTGAGTGGGTTCTCATATCTAAGAGTGCTTAGGTAGAAATTGCACGGGTAGAGATTAGGTGATAAAGACTGTAACTTGTTGAAGTGTACGGAGAGTCTTTGAACTAATTCTATTTTAGTGAATTTCCTTCCTGGCTTGGTAGCCCCCAGACATAGGTGAGTTGCACCGAATTGGGTTAACAATTGCTTGTGTTATTTGCTTTACCATTCTGTTTTTGTTTATCCATTGTGTATTACCAGATATTAGTGTCATGACATTACCTTCGACATCTTATATCTGATACCAGAATTTCACTACCAACAAGGACCGTACTAGTTTGGGATACAACTCCCAAAATTTGAAGAAGCTTACGCTGATAGCTACAAAGGGATCGGTGCTCCCACTATCAGAATACTTCTCAAGTGCTGGTTACCTTGATGAGGACCGTTTATGTGTCACGGAAGAAGACATTGAAGATGCAGGACTGATCTTTAAGAAGAGTAATGGAAGGGGTGCCACCAAGTGGACCGAAACTAAAATATTGAAAGTAAATTTGATTGAAATGTAATTTCCCCTGTTTGTTTCCCCTTTTTTATTAAAATAAAAAGAACCCATGTCAAGCCCAAGGCATGGGGGAACCATTTGTAGGTCCCCGTCAAATTTCTCTATTAAATTATTAATGAAAAAGATTCACGTTTCGCATTCAAATTTGTGATCCTTGCCTTTCATTTATTATTTCACCTTTTCAAAATGGCAATTTTCTTTTGTTTTAAGATTTCTTTTCAAATCATTTTCTTCATATCAATAAAATCAAGAACCCTAAATCATGCAGATCACCCTCGACAATCACCAACGACAATTATGTTATAGTCTCACATGACTTTGATAACCCTATCAATCAAGCTAATAAAGATTATGAGGAAGAGGCCGAGCTCCCCGAAGAATTGGAAAGACTCCTCAAACAAGAGGAAAAGGTGATCTAGCCGCACGAAGAATCGATGGAAGTGGTAAACCTTGGGACAAATGAGGAAGCAAAAGAAGTCTGTGTCAGCTCATCTCTGCAAGATGAGGTGAAAACAAAATTGATCAAGCTTTTGAAGGAGTACATGGATGTGTTTGCATGGTCATGCCAAGACATGCCTAGCCTTGATACTGAATTCGTGGTCCACGATCTGCCTCTAAAAGAAGAATGCCCTCTAGTAAAGCAAAAGCTATGAAGGACATGTCCCGATATGGCTATGAAAATCAAGGAGAAGGTACAGAAGCAGCTCAACACTGGTTTCCTAGCGGTTTCCAATTATCCTCAGTGGATTGCCAGCATTTTGCCCGTGCCAAAGAAGGATGGCAAAGTAAGAATGTGCGTAGATTATAGAGATCTGAATAGATAAAGTCCCAAAGATGGCTTTCCATTACCTCATATTGACGTGTTAATGGACAACACTGCTCAGTTCTCTATTTTCTCTTTTATGGATGGTTTCTCCACTTACAAGCAGATCCGAATGGCTTAAAAAGACATGGAGAAAACCACTTTCATAACCCCATGGAGAACTGATCACACTGCGTTTTTGACTCGGATTTCACATGTTTATTAGGTCTTTATTATCATTTTGCATGTGTTATGCTCTCTTTTATGTTGTATTCAGATATTTAGCTCTTTCGGGACCTTTTTAGAAGAAACTAAGCAAAAAGACCAAAAATTAGGGGTTTTCGGCAAATATTGTACACATGGCGTTATGCATGGCGGTCGCTATAGGAGAAGCCATGACTCATTAGCCCTCAACCAGGAGGTAACCACCACGATCCCATGAACTTTCCCATTCGCACACATAGCGGGCGCCACGAAGGGGTGGCGGGCGCCACCTTTGCATTTCATGTTCCCACTAAGGAGAAGTTGAAGGGCACCATGGTCTTTGCAAGCTGCTGAATTCCTCTTTAAATAGGTCGTTCTAGTTCATTTCCAAATCATCCAACTTAGTTTACAACACTAAGACTATATTATTATCTGTAAAAGCGGCAATTCGTCACATCGAGGGGTTATCGCACCTTAGTGAGATTGAGTTGGAGCACTTTGATTTTGCTGTCGTCTTTATCTTCAAAGTCAAAAGTTTATTTTCCTTGTACCAGATTTAAAGCCTCCGTTTGGAGCAGGTTCTAATTTAATCGCTTTTATTTATTTTACTTGTCATGCTTTACTTTATTTAATTTCTTTCTATGCTTTACTTTATTTAAATTCTTGCTATGCTTTACTTTATTTAAATTCTTGCTATGCTTTACTTTATTTAATTTCTGTCATTGTCTTTACTTTATTTAAATTTCTCGCAATTGTCTTTATTGCTCGTTTTAATTATTTTACACGCTTTACTTGTTCTTTACGTCTTACATTCTAAAACAAGTTTTCATCATGATCGTTGTGTTTGTTTGTATTACCATGTCTGGCTAAATCTTTCAAAGGTTAGAATGTAAGGATCGCGGTTAAAGAGATGTTTCACAATTGAATCTGTGGAAATGCTTTAAGGGCTATTTTGATTTTCAATTCGATTTTCCTGAAACACACTTGGTTAGTTTTAACTACTCAAGGAGTGAGAAAGAAACATGGCTTAGTTAACTAGGAATTTTTATCACTTTAAGGAAAAATGGTTTTTGAAACTATTTTCGGACGCGTTGATAGATTTAAAATCAGGAAACTCCTTGGGTAAACTTTCCAAATCAAAATAACTTTTCAACTAAGTTTACGAGTCTTATTTCTTAAAAATAAGTTTACTACTTTAGCGTTATGCGCACCTTTTATAAGTGACAATAAAGGCCTTAATTTAAGGATAAACTCGGTTCTGAATACGCGAAAGCGACAGTTCCTGTTAAATGGATTCTTTTCAAGAGTAGAAAATATTTCCCCATAAGTAGTTCTATTTAGACAATCGAAACATCGATTAACTGATGTGAAATACATTCAAACCTGTCTTTATCTGCACTGTATTTATTATTTCCTTTATTTACTGTTATTTTGCAACATCAATATATCTTTTATACCACCTTAGATAAACATCGTAACGATAGTAATCGATAGATTGACAATTTGGTCTCTGTGGGATCGATATTCTTTTATATTACTCTGATGCGATTCGTGCACTTGCGAATAGAGCGAACAAGTTTTTGGCGCCGTTGCCGGGGACCAACTTCGTCTAGACTAAGGCATTATTAACCGGTAAATGCGAAGAACCCGTAGTATGGGAAATTTAGTAGATCCTTTAGCGGAACCCGAATGTTACACTCGTACACGCCTCTTACTCATCCGAATTAAGAAAGCTATGGCCGAGAATCGCGACCGGAGACCTCTTAAGGAATTTTCCCAACCCTCTAACGAGGAACCTAGTTCTAGTATAGTAAACCCCCTCATTCCTATGAACAATTTCGAACTAAAACCATCTTTACTACAATTAGTGCAACAGAACCAATTCGCGGGTCTCGCTACTGAGAACCCAAATCAACATTTAAAAGTCTTTATCCAACTGGCCGACATCTTTAAATCCAACGGTGCTTCACCTGATGCGATTCGTTTATGATTATTTCCTTTCTCCCTCAGGGATATAGCACATTCATGGTTAGATTCACTTCCAGCTAACTCGATAACTACATGGGAAGACCTTAGAAGAGTATTCCTTGCTAGATATTTTCCCCCTAGTAAGACTGTTGTTCTTCGAAACTAAATAACTAGATTTACTCAAAACCAAGGAGAATCTTTTTTTGAAGCTTGGGAGAGATATAAAGAGCTGTTAAGAGTCTGTCCACACCATGGCCTAGAACAATGGCTGATTGTTTATACCTTCTACAATGGACTCCATTATAACACAAAGATGAGCATCGACGCTGCCGCTGGTGGCGCGCTGATGAACAAAACTTACCTTGAAGCTTGTGACCTAATTTAGGATATGGCCCAAAATCATTACCAATGGGGAACTGTACGAGCATCAATAGAGAAAAAGGAAACCCAAGGTGGAATACATGAGATAAGCTCTATGGACATGATGCAGGCGAAAATGGACGCTTTTGCCCTTAACGTTAAACATATATCTACAAACACTAACACCGTAGTGGTAGTCCATACAGAGTGTGAACTTTGTGGATCTAAAGAACAAGAATCGGCGGAATGTAACCTTTTGAACGACCTGAACACTGACCAAGTGAATTACGCCCAAAATTTTCAAACACCTACAACGCTGGATGGAAGAATCACCCGAATGTTTCCTATAAAAACCAGAACCCTATCCAAAATTATGCACCTCAGATACCACAAGGTTATTAAGCCAAAAAACCAAATCAACCTATGCAAGCTGTGCCCCAGAAGTCTAACCTTGAGAAGATCATTGAGAGCTTTATATTAGGCCAGACTCAGTAAAATAAAGAATTCCTAAACCAGAACATTCACGTAAACGAACTGATAACGCAATTAGGGACTAAGGTTGATCAGATAATCACTCACGACAAGATGCTTGAAACCCAGATCTCATAGGTAGCACAAAACCAAGCCCACAAACTACACCTGGAGGACAATTCCCTGGACAACCTCAACTCAACCCTCGAGGGCAAGCTAACGCTATCTCATTATGAAGTGGGACCGCTTACGAAGGGCCTCGTAACCCAGCAATGAGCGAGTCCAAAGCTTCTAAAGAAAATATACCTACCAACCAAGGAGAGGAACCAGTGGAACACGAAAAACAAACCGACCAAGAAGGAGAAGCCAAGGATAAAACATACAAACCACCACCCCCGTACAAACCACCAATCCCGTATCCGCAAAGACTTAAACAAACCAAAATCAATAACCAATACCAAAAGTTTATAAAAGTAATAGAGAAGCTTCATGTAGAGATTCCTTTCACTGAAGCCATCACCCAAATTCCATCTTACGCAAAATTTCTCAAAGACATCTTAACCAACAAGCGTAGGCTTGACGATCCCAAACCCTTGGAATGCAATTTTATTTCCGAGAATAAACTTGCTAAGAAGGAGAAAGACCCTGGTAGTTTTTCTATACCTTGCATTCTAGGGAGTCATGTAATCGACAAAGCTTTCCTAGACTTAGGCGCTAGTGTGAGTTTAATGCCCTTAACTGTGTGTAAAAGGTTAAACTTAGGATAATTACAACCAACTAAGATGTCCCTCCAATTAGCCGATAGGTCTGTCAAGTACCCTGTAGGCATTTTAGAAGACATCCCAGTTAGGATCGGTTAACTTTATATCCCAATAGACTTTGTGGTCATGGATATCCAGTAAGACGATGATATCCCTATCCTTTTAGGTAGACCATTTTTATCAACAACCGGAGCTATACTAGATGTTAAAAGAGCAAAATTAACTTTCGAAGTAGGGGATGAAAAGATAGAGTTTATTCTTTCAAAGTTCCTGATGGCACCAATCATAGGAGACGCATGTTACGCGATCGATATCATAGATGAATGCATAAGGGAATTTGATCAAGAAGGACCTATGATCAAACCATTTTCAAACCCGAATGAAAAGGATGACGAGCTAGAGGAAACGGAACCTCACACTACCGAATGTTTGGATCTTACTCCAGACCTTTCACCAAATTCTCAAAAACCAGCTCAAGAATTTAAGGAATTGCCCAAGAACCTAAGATACGAGTTTTTGGATAAAGAAATGAACCGCCCAGTAATAGTTAGTGCCACCTTAAACTAAGACGAGACAAACCAACTCTTGAATGTTTTACGAAGATACCCCTCTGTCTTAGGATACAACATCTCTGATTTAAAAGGTATAAGCCCATCCGTGTGTATGCACAAGATCTTGCTAGAGGAAGATTCAAAACCTTCCAGAGAACATCAGAGAAGAATCAACCCTGTAATGAGCGAGGTGGTAAAGAAGGAAGTCCTTAAGCTGCTAGAAGCTGGTATAATCTATCAGATCTCCGATAGTAAATGGGTAAGTCCTGTACATGTGGTACCCAAAAAGGGAGGCATCACAGTCGTGCAAAACAAGAAGGGCGAGCATGTAGCTAAACGTATAGAAGGCGGATGGCGTATGTGCATAGATTATAGGAAGCTCAATAAGGCAACTAGAAAAGACCATTTCCCCCTTCCATTCATAGATCAAATGCTTGAGTGTCTTGCCAGACACTCTTACTTTTGTTATCCGGATGGATATTCTGGATTTTTCCAAATACCCATACACCCCGAGGATCAAGAGAAAACAACTTTCACCTGTCCTTACGGAACGTTTGCTTACAGACGAATGTCGTTTGGACTCTGTAATGCGCCAGCTACTTTCCAACGTTGTATGATGTCAATCTTCACAGATTATCTCGACGGAATTATGGAAGTATTTATGGATGATTTCTCGGTATGTGGGTTCGACTTTGAGAATTGCCTCATTAATCTTGAGAAAATCCTAGAGAGATGCGTAGAAGTTAACCTTGTGTTAAATTGGGAGAAGTGCCACTTTATGGTTAAAGAAGGCATAGTGTTAGGACATATAATATCTGAAAGAGGCACTAAGGTCGACAAAGCAAAGATAAAAGTTATAGAAAACCTTAACCCTCCTAAGATACTTAGAGAAGTCCGTAGTTTTCTTGGACACGCCGGTTTCTACCGACGCTTCATCATAGATTTCTCTAAAATAACAAAGGCCTGACCGACCTTCTGATGAAAGACGTTGAATTCATTTTCAATGAAAAATGTATCGAAGCCTTTAACCATTTAAAACAAGCACTAATTTTAGCACCCATTTTACAAACTCCGGATTGGACTAAACCCATTGAAATAATGTGTGATGCTAGCAATTTCTCTATAGGACCTGTTTTAGGGCAAAGAAAAGATAAGAAATTACATGTAATATATTACGCTAGTAGAACCCTAGATGCCGCTCAACTAAATTATACAACAACGGAGAAGGAACTCCTAGCTGTAGTTTTCGCAATTGATAAATTTAGGTCTTATCTTGTCGGATCTAAGATTATAGTCTATACAGACCATGCAGCTATCCGTTACCTTCTAAGCAAAAAGGATGCAAAACCTAGATTACTCAGATGGATCCTTTTGCTACAAGAGTTCGACTTAGATATTCGAGACAAAAAAGGAACAGAAAACGTAGTTGCTGACCATCTTTCCAGACTAGAGCATTTAAAGCCAGACCATTTACTTATAAATGATGATTTCACCTATGACAAATTGATAGCTAAGTTAGATATTGGTCCCCTTGAACCTGATAGAGACAACTTTGGGACAGTTTCAGAAATTAGCAGAGTACCATGGTACGCTGATTTTGTGAATTATCTAGCCGCTGATATCATACTACCTGACCTCAATTATCAACAAAAGAAGAAGTTCTTTAAAGATATAAGACATTTCTATTGGGACGAACCACTCCTTTTTAAAATATAAACAGATAACAACTTTCGACATTGCGTCCCGGAAGAAGAAGTTAGAAATATCATAGAGCATTGTCACTCTTCACCTTATGGTGGATATTAAAGCACATCCAAGACATACGCTAAGATCCTTCAAGTTGGTCTTTATTGGCCAACACTATGGCGTGATGTCCATACTTATATTGTCCAATGTGATCGGTGCCAGCACGCTGGAAACATCTCAAGACGCGACGAAATGCCTTTGAAGAACATCCAAGAAGTGGAATTATTTGACGTTTGGGGTATTGATTTCATGGGACCTTTTCCATCTTCGATGGGAAACAAGTATATTTTGGTAGCCGTTGACTATGTATCCAAATGGATATAAGTTATAGCCTCACCCACTAACGACACAAGAGTAGTCATCAAGATGTTTACAAATAATATTTTTCCCAGATTTGGAGTACCACGACTTGTCATAAGTGATGGTGGATCACATTTTATATCCAGGATATTTGATAAACTCTTAAGAAAGTATGGAGTAAAACACAGAGTAGCAACACCATATCATCCCTAGACTAATGGTCAAGTGGAAGTATCTAACAGAGAGATTAAGAAAATCTTGGAAAAAACTGTTTCAATATCCAGAAAAGATTGGTCTGAAAAGCTAATAGAAGCATTGTGGGCTTACAGAACTGCTTACAAAACCCTATTGGAACTACACCATACCGGTTAGTCTACGGGAAGTCATGCCACTTACCTTTTGAACTCAAGCACAAGGCATATTGGGCCATCAAGACCCTGAATTTGGATTACCTGACATCTGACGAGAAGCGAGTCCTTGATATCCACAAATTGGAGGAACTCCGTCAGAACGCTTACGAGAATTCCATTATATACAAAGAAAGAACCAAAGCATGGCATGACAAAAGGATTGTGAAAAAGGACTTTAATATATGCGACTCTGTTCTCCTTTTCAATTCGAGATTACGACTTTTTCCAGGTAAGCTGCGTTCGAGATGGACAAGCCCCTTTAAGGTTTCCAAAATTCTAAAATCTGGAGTAGTTGAAATCCGGAACAATTCCTGTAATCCGTTTGTGGTAAATGGATAAAGACTGAAGCAATATCAAGGAGGTGACATCCCCACAGAATACCCTGGCCATAGTCTTATCGACCCTCCGGTTCCTACCTCTAATATATAAAGTTCGAATCATCAAGCTAACAACGTTAAACAAGCGTTGCATGAGAGGCAACCCATGATTTCTTTTCCTTTGCTTTACTTTTACTATTTCAATTTACATTTTAATTTTTTTTATATATATGTATCTATGTTTAGACTAACATTTACAATATTTGCGATTTCAAGTGTCCTCTTTTTTTAACCTAATTTTTCAGGATGGAGAATTTCGACACTATGCCAGTGATCTTTCGTGACCCAGTTCAGGAGCAGCGCTACGCCATGCTTTCCCAGCGTCTAATGCTGCCCACCAGATATCCTGATTCAAGCTGCATGGAGGCATTAGGCATTGAGCCTAGTATCAGGCATTTGTGCAATCAGTTGTAATGGGATGAGTATACTGATGCGATGCATGTGACTTACAGGAACCTCACTTTGGAGTTCTTGAGCTCGCTGAACTACGAGCCCTATGTTGGTCACGCTAGTGATGGTGGCTACATTAATTTCAGGTTGTTTGGGACAGAATACACCTTGAACCACAAGCGTTTCGGTGACTTACTTGGATTTCAGACTGCTTATGATGCCTCATCTGAGCTCCCCATGAGCTATTTCCTGAGTAGAGATGTTGAGAAGTTCTGGAGT
The DNA here is from genome assembly GCF_024323335.1 of Lathyrus oleraceus. Taxonomy (NCBI): domain Eukaryota; kingdom Viridiplantae; phylum Streptophyta; class Magnoliopsida; order Fabales; family Fabaceae; genus Lathyrus; species Lathyrus oleraceus. Next base: position 394,415,179 of record NC_066584.1, read on the forward strand.
GACATTACATGTGGAGGTAGCCCTGACCCTTCCACCCAAATCTCTAACAAGATCTATAATCCTGCTTTCAGATACTTTCAGATGATTATTACCCACACCTTCTTGGGGAAGAGTGACACTTATACACATGTAAGTGCTGAAGAGATTTTCTTCATGTACTGTACCACTCAGTCACGCCTAGTAGATTGCGGAGCCCAGTAGATTGCGGAGCTTTTCTGATCGAGAGTCTCTATCTTAATGCTCACTCCGCTGTGAGCCCTATACACGTTGGAAGCACGATGACTCATATAGCCTCCGCCCTAGGACTTGATAGAAGACTATTTCACCTGACGTCTTACTGTAGGTATACTTTGATGGATATTGACTTCTGTTTGGACCGTGGCCTCATGAGGAGATCTTCCTTCCAATCGGATCAATACAGACTCTTGATCGAGGGTGAGACTATTCACTACTTTACTTTACCAGACCCTCAGGTAACTTGTGTTTATGATCAGGCCAACTAGGCCTATGCCATAGAAGGCTAAGGTGAGACAGTAAATGAGAAGAGAATCGCACCTACCAAAATCAAAGTCCTCACCAATAATCCAAATCTTCAGAGTCCAAGCATTCATTCAGAGCTGGTTAAGCTTCATATGGAGATAGTCCAGCTTCGCCAGGAGCTCGCTGACGTTGCTTTACAGGTAGAAGTATCAGATACCACACATGCCACTGAAGCTGATATACTGAATAATGAGATCGCCGACCTCCGACACCAGATCGCAGAGCTCCGAGGATACGAAGTCGAGGAGACTCCAGTATTCCCTGAGCATTGATGCTATCACCGACCGAGAGATGCCGTTTGATTTACCTATTTCTGATTGTTTATTATTTATGCTTGTTTTTATTGTTCCTTTTGACTTTATGCTTGCTTTTTCTTTCATAGGACATCTCGACCCGTGACTTATTACTAACTCTTCACATATATATGTTTTTATGTCCATTTTATTTTATCTCACTTTACTATTTTATTTTGTCAAGCTTAATAAAAAAAACAGCATACCATAGAAACCTATGTGCACCCCCCTTCTTGCAAAAATGAAGACAAAAAGTTGTGGCCCAAGAAGCAATGAACAAATCCGGCCCAACCAATTCCGAAGCCATGGCGGGCGCCATGAGGTCTGAACATTTAACAGGACAGAATCCCCAATTTCACCATTTTTACCTTCTTCAACCTCTCAAAATCCATTTTCTCCTCCTCCCAACTCCACCAAAGTCCACAAAAAATCCCAACTTCCTCATTTTAACTCTAAGCCATTACCATTTCCAAACTTCACTCATCCATTTCTCTACCAAAAACCCACTAAAACTCCATTTTTCACTTCCTTTCCATAAACACCCATTTTCCTCTTCACGCACCATCAATGGCCGGAATGGAGTTCAACAACATCATTCTTCGCGGAGGAAAACCCGGAGAGCGACAAAACAAAATTTTACAAAAATTGCAATCACGGGAAATTCTCGCTACCAGGTATGTAGACGAAGATTGTGTGTATAATTTAGGGACATACCATAGTGTTTTTCATATGCTTGATAATTTAGGATTACACGATATTTTTGCTAATAAAGCACCTACCTATGATAGGCTAACTAGGGAATTTTTGAGTTCCCTAATTTACACTGTTTACCCTGGCACTGCTAGCACAGTTGGTACCGTTTGTTTTAGAATGTTTAATGTGGAATACGAGTACACTACCGATGCTTTAACAGGTTTGTTAGGAATGCCTTATGGAGAGGGTGCCATCTGTGAGACACCCTTAGATGCTGAACGGGCACTCGAAGCATTTACTTTTTTGAATAGATTATCAAATGTGGTTGTCACTTCCTTTGAAGGAATTTTAGCTTCCAATATTCATAACCCGACCATCCATATTTTTCGATATCTTTTGGCATGTACTATTTTCGGTCAGGAGAATTCTAATAAAGTAAATGCTCGCGAGTTGCTATTTTTACAGGGTTTCCTCACTAATCGAAGGATCAATCCTGTTCCTTTTATGCTTGCACATATGTCCGCCATTCTTAAAAAGGGAGGAACCATTTCTTTTGGTGGTTTAATTACTTCTATTGTTAGAGCATTAAATCTCAACGCTGAGTTAGCCACCTTAGAACCACTCCCTCACCGCACCATTAACTTAATTTTTTTGAAGGATATGAAATTATGCAAGGTGCGGCGAGCAGGTGGTTATAACCTCATGATCCATGGTGTAGCTATACCCAGTGTTGTTTTACCTTGCTCTCAGCGTACAGATGTGCGACATGCAAGGAACTGGACGTATGATCTCGATGCTCCACCTTTTACCGGTCCTTTGCCACCTAATGTTCCTATGGACGATGAGAAAGGGACCGATGATGAGTATGACCGGTGTGACCAGTCATCTGCTCATGATATTCCTATTGCATCACATGCACACACTGCACCTTCTTCTTCTGACCATTTTGCAGGTACCACTCTCGATTTTTACATCACTGAGGAGATGTGGCGCGAGCACCTGGCTCGAGAGGAAAGGTGTGACACCCTTCTGAATACCATAAACCAACAATTGACAGATAATATAAGTTTTACGGTAACCTCCTAGCAGTGTAGTGATCAAGCACATCGGACTATCACTGAGTCCTTACTTGTGATCACTAATGAGAAGTATCGCCAGCGATAGGCTACTGAGCATCACTTCGCACTTATTGAGGCCAACCAAGGGTCTCTCTTAGGTCGCTCTAGGCAGTTGCCAGAAGGACTTAGTACTTGTAGCAGGCATCGTCAACCCAGGTATCCTGACCAGGGCGGTGGCGGTGATGGTACCGGTGATCACCCATAGTTCTCTCTCTCTCTCTCTCTCTCTATATCTCTCTCTCTCTCTCTCTCTCTCTTTCTCTCTTCCAGGTTACTCCTACCCTATCTCATATCGAAATATTGAGGACAATGTTCAGTTTAAGTGTAGGAGGAGATTTTTATCGCTTTCTATCGCTTTCCTTTATTTTTAGTATGTTTTGTGTGTTTTAGTTGTTTGATTTTTCTTTTAATAAATAACATGTGTTTGACGAGTCATCTGTGTAGTGTATCCGTACTTCTCCCATTTCTTTAACCTTACCAAAAAAAAATTGTGAGCAAAGAAAACAGTGCATCTTGAATATTCAGGCTATAAGACAGGTTTATGACGGGATGTGAAAGACTTGGGAAAACTTTTTTCTAAAAATTGATATTGTCTTAACACCGTAGGCTTCATGATTATAAGAGTCGATCCCGATACCCCATATGATGTGGCCCTAATTTTTGTTCCAAATAAGTCCTTAAGTAGTTTATCCTTGCAGTCAGCTCTGGCTTAAGCATGCTCTACGTAGGGAACCGATGAAAATAAGTGAATGATCACAAAAATTCGTGCTTTATTCTCTAGTTGTATGAAAATCCGGGCTAGGTGACTCTCACACGGTCATTTAACCCAGCAAAATAAAGACATTTGCGAAACATGCAGAAGAAAAATAAAAAAATATATATAATGATATGCCTATTGTTGGTTGGTTCAGAGGTATCTGGTGCTGAATGTAACACCCCGATTAAAATAAGAGAATTATTTAATTGAGTTAATATTATTTTATTAATTTAATTAAATAAAGTTGAATTATTGGATTATTTTTATTATTATAGATGTTATTTATTTTAATAATAATTAAATAAATAAAATAAAGGGAATATGAAGAGTGGAAGGGTAAAAGTGGAAATTGGATAAGAGAGGCCAAAGTGAGGACTCAGGTTGTTTTCACGTGTTTTGCCTCAGAGTCAGAGAAAGGGGGGAGAAACGCTGAAGAGAAAGAGAAGGAAGAGGAAAAGGCCAAAGATTGCTCAGAGCTTCCTTCAATCCAAAGAGGTAAGGGGTCTGGACCTTATTAAACAATAATATGCTGAAAATGGTGAAATATTGGATGAACGAAAATGGAGATTTTAATCGAAGGAATTCGTAGAAATTATATGCAACGATGTTAGGATTTGTGAAATCGAATAGGGGACTATTTGTATTAGATGATATGAGTGATTTTGTGTGAAATTTGGACTGTGGAAGGATGAATTTGGATAGATCTCGTAGCAGAGAAAGCCATTGCAGATCTGGAAATCTGGTTTCTGGTCATACGCGTATGGCACTAGGCAATACGCGTATGAGATTGCTGGTACGCGTATGGCACTAGGCAATACGCGTATGGATGAGGAAGATGATGTTTTGAACGTGTTTTGGTCTCTGTTGGTACGCGTATGGGAATGTGATACGCGTAGCATACGCGTATGAGCATGGGCAATACGCGTATGGATTTGGTCAGGCGTGGGTAATACGCGTATGAGCATAGGCAATACGCGTATGGGCAGACTTGTGGTCTTTCCTGGGCTGTTGTTGTGCAGTTTTTGGTTGTTTAGGCTGAGCGAGGTAACTTAGCTGATGCATGGTATACGAGGGATCATTTCCCGTTGCTTTGAGTGGTATAGATATTGGTAGAGTGTGATAATACTGTGTTTGATTATGTGGCATGATGTGATATGCTTTTGTGATAGAATGTGTTAATGATGATGATAACATGACGATATGATGTTGTTGTTGCTATGTTGATTATGATGCATGCTTGGTGTGCATGCATTCATGAAAGGCCGATGCCTAGTGATGAACGGACTGAGTTCCAATGATGTTGTTGACTTCGGGCTTGTTGAGAGGCTTGGTTCCTTGCGGGGAACTCGGATTCTATGGTGATGAATCTGGGAGTGGTGATCCTGTAGTTGGTCACAAAATGGGTATACCGAGTCGTGTTGAGTCATGCATGGGTGTGTGCATTGCATTTGATATGTTGTTTTGTTGATGTTCATGAATATGTTGATTATGATGATTATGATGAGCTGTGTTGGCATATGTGAAATATATTTATGTTTATATTTCTGTCGTTATATTATTATTTAATAATGTAATTCTCACCCCTTCTGCATGTGTTTATGTTCATCTATGATGAGCAATGTGCAGATAAAGAGGAGTAGCTATTGTTGAGGTTTGAAGAATAAGTGTAGAGTTATTATACTGAGTCGAGTCAAATGCTCTGGTCATGTGACACCGGGGTTATGGGATTCGATAGATAATTGATTATTATTTACGTTGTTTATGATGACTAACATGTTGAGATGTTTTGTTGAGATAATGTTGAACCATTATTATGAATTGTTATATGATGAATGATAATATTAATGTTGTTGTCCGCTGCGAAATTTTAATAAAATAAATAATATGTTTTATGTTGTGATGCGATAATTGTTATGTTGTAAGAAATGTAAACTCTTCTACATGTTGTACTCTGATAATCTATTTAAATATGTCGTTTGGGTAGAAGGGTGTTACATTAGTGGTATCAGAGCCAAACCTCTCCCAGTACGATGTGGTTCGGGGACGAACCAAGCGGAAGTTGGTGGGCATGTAACACCCGATGTCGGAGAGGCCGAAGAGGGGTTACATGTAACATCTGAGGGCGATGGAGTGGTTGTCGATGCATGATGCATGACAATGAGACACTCCTAGCAGCTTCGAGGGGAAAACCGAATTCACATCGGAATGAGAGGGATCCTGAGGCTATGCAGGTATGGGACTGCATGGTTGAATGAAGGCTTATAAGGATTAATTGGTACTACCTATACCAACAAGATGCATCTTCTTTTCGGTAGCCCAATAGATAAGAACTCCATAGTTAAGCGTGCTTGACTTGGAGTAGTATTGGGATGGGTGACCTTCTGGGAAGTTTCCCGGAAAGTGTGTGTGTGAGGACAAAACATGCCGAAAAGACCCGTGTTGGTTTGTGGGGTTAGTCGATAATCCTGAAAGCAGTTTGGGGTGTTACAAATGGTATCAGAGCATGGTCAGTCCAGTCGAGTCATAATGTGATGTTTTCCCTGTTGGTCGATTAGTGTAAATGACACTGTCGATATTTAACGGTTGTGGTGGTGTTGTGCAGAGTATGGCTGGAGAAAATGACCGTGCGATTGCTGAGGCTTTGGCTGCTATGGCGCAGGCTATGCAGGCGCAGCAGAATCCGCCGGTCGACGAGTTTAAGAATTTGGGAAGGTTTCTGAAGAATAACCCTCCTACATTCAAGGGGCGCTATGATCCAGATGGTGCTCAGATTTGGCTGAAGGAAATTGAGAAGATTTTCCGGGTGATGACGTGTACTGAAGCACAGAAGGTGCAGTTTGGTACGCATATGTTATCTGAAGAGGCTGAAAACTGGTGGGATAACACTCGACAGAGGATTGAAGTACCAGGTGCTGAGATGACTTGGGAAAGGTTCAAGACGGCCTTTCTGGAGAAATATTTTCCTGCTGATGTGCGATGTAAGAAGGAGATGGAATTTCTGGGACTGAAGCAGGGTAACATGTCTGTTGCTGATTACGCTTCGAAGTTCGAGGAGCTGGTGCAGTATTGTCCTCATTATAATAATGCTGATGCTGAGGAATCCAAGTGTGTCAAGTTTGAGAACGGGTTACGTCCCGAGATCAAACAGGGCATTGGTTACCAGGAGATTCGTAGGTTTCCTACACTGGTTAACAAGTGCAGGATATTTGATGAAGATAGCAAGGCTAGGACTGCTCACTACAAGAGTCTTAGTGAGAAGAAGAATAAGGATCGTGGTAGTCCTTATGCATCTCCGAATGGTAAAGGTAAGCAGAAAGTGGTAGATGCGAAGAAGCCAAGTGGAGGAGGATCTCCCATAGCTGGTGAATGTTTCAAGTGTGGCGAGCCAGGCCACCGTGCTGATAGCTGTACCAAGAAAGTGCCGAGATGTTTCCGATGCGGTCAGGCTGGACATAGAGTTACTGAATGTAAGGATGCTGGTCCGACATGTTTTAATTGTGGTGAGAAAGGCCATATCAGTTCGCAGTGCTCGAAACCGAAGAAGGCGGCTACTGCAGCTCATACTACTGGTAGGGTGTTTGCTCTGAGTGGGGCTGAAGCTCCTAAAGAAGATAATCTGATTAAAGGTACTTGCTTGATTAATAATGTTGAATTGCTTGCTATTGTTGACACTGGTGCTACTCATTCGTTTATTTCGTATGAGTGTGCGACCAGGATTGGTGTGATTATGTCGTCCCTAGGCGGAAGTATGGTGATAGATACTCCTGCTAATGGTTCTGTGAAGACTTCTGTGGTCTGTCGAGGTTGTCAGTTGACGATCTTTGAGAGAGAGTTCGTGGTTGATTTGGTGTGCTTACCCTTGCACCAAATTGATATTATTCTGGGAATGAATTGGCTAGAATTCTATGGCGTGTTTATCAACTGCTATAGGAAGACGGTGCGATTTTCTGAAGTTGGTGAGAATGATGAGGCAAGATTTCTATCTGCTAAGCAGGTGGGGGATTTTGTGAAAAATGAAGCTCAGATATTCGCTTTATTTGCGTCTCTGCAATCGGATAAGAAAGTGGTGAGTGTAGATTTGCCTGTTGTCTGTGAATTTCAGGATGTGTTTCCGGAGGATGTAAGTGATTTACCTCCAGAACGTGAAGTCGAATTTGCCATTGACTTAGTACCAGGTACGAGTCCAGTGTCGATGTCTCCTTATAGAATGTCGGCAACTGAATTAGTTGAATTGAAGAAGCAACTTGAAGAATTGCTTGAGAAGAAGTTTGTGCGTCCAAGTGTTTCTCCTTGGGGTGCACCAGTGTTGTTAGTGAAGAAGAAAGAAGGTACGATGAGGTTGTGTGTCGATTATCGGCAGTTGAATAAGGTGACTATCAAGAATCGGTATCCATTGCCGTGGATTGATGATTTGATGGACCAGTTGGTCGGAGCTCATGTTTTCAGTAAGATTGATTTGCGGTCGGGTTATCATCAGATCCGAGTGAAGTCAGACGATATTGCGAAGACTGCTTTCCGTACGAGGTATGGTCATTATGAATACACTGTGATGCCGTTCGGTGTATCTAATGCTCCAGGTGTGTTTATGGAATATATGAATCGTATATTTCATCCGTACCTTGATAATTTTGTTGTGGTGTTCATAGATGATATATTGATATATTCTAAGACGGAAGAAGAGCATGCAGGACATCTGAGAATTGTTTTGCAGGTGTTAAGAGAAAAGAAATTATATGCAAAGTTATCTAAATGTGAGTTCTGGTTGAAGGAAGTGAGTTTCCTTGGCCATGTGATTTCGAGTGGTGGGATTTCTGTTGATCCTGCTAAAGTTGATGCTGTATTATAGTGGGAGACTCCGAAGTCTGCTACTGAGATACGCAGTTTTCTGGGGTTAGCTGGTTATTATCGCAGATTTATTGAGGGCTTCTCTAGGTTGGCATTGCCGTTGACGCAGTTGACTAAGAAGGGTCAAGTGTATGTGTGGGATGCAGCTTGTGAAGCGAGTTTTGTTGAGTTGAAGAGGCGGTTGACCAGTGCTCCAGTGTTGATCTTGCCTAATCCTGGTGAGTCCTTCGTTGTTTATTGTGATGCTTCTTTGATGGGTCTTGGTGGTGTTTTGATGTAGAATGGTAAAGTTGTAGCTTATGCTTCTAGACAGTTGAAAGTTCATGAGAGGAATTATCCTACGCATGATCTAGAACTTGCAGCTGTTGTATTTGTGTTGAAAATGTGGAGGCATTATCTGTATGGTTCCAGATTCGAAGTGTTCAGTGATCACAAGAGTCTGAAGTATCTGTTTGATCAGAAAGAGTTAAATATGAGGCAGAGAAGGTGGTTAGAATTACTGAAGGATTTTGACTTTGAATTGAGTTATCATCCCGGTAAGGCTAATGTAGTTGCAGATGCGCTGAGTAGAAAGTCTCTACATATGTCCATGATGATGGTTCGGGAGCTTGAGTTAATTGAACAGTTCCGTGATATGAGTTTGGGTTGTGAAGTTTCCGCTGATAGTGTAAAGTTGGGTATGCTGAAGTTGACTAGTGGAATTCTAGAAGATATTCGGAATGGTCAGCAAGTTGATGTCGCTCTAGTTGATCATATTACTATGGTTAACCAGGGTAATGGTGGTAATTTTGAGATTGATGAGAATGGCATCCTGCGATTTAAAGGTAGAGTTTGTGTTCCTGAGGTGTCTGAATTGAAAAAGAGTATTCTTGAAGAGGGCCATAGGAGTGGATTGAGTATCCATCCAGGTGCAACTAAGATGTATCAAGATTTGAAGAAGTTGTTTTGGTGGGCTGGTATGAAAAGAGATGTTGCTAAGTTTGTGTATGCCTGTTTGACTTGTCAGAAGTCAAAGATTGAACATCAGAAACCGGCAGGTATGATGCAACCTTTGAAGATTCCTGAATGGAAGTGGGATAGCATTTCCATGGATTTTGTGACGGGATTGCCGAGGACGGTGAAAGGTAATGATTCTATTTGGGTGATTGTGGATCGATTGACTAAGTCGGCGCATTTCTTACCGATGAAAATTAATCACTCTTTAGAGAAGTTGGCAGAGTTGTATATTGAGGAGATAGTGAGGCTGCATGGTATTCCATCCAGTATTGTGTCTGATAGAGATCCCAGATTTACTTCTAGATTTTGGGAAAGTTTGCAGAAAGCGTTGGGAACTAAGTTGAGGTTGAGTTCAGCTTATCATCCTCAGACTGATGGTCAGACCGAAAGAACTATCCAATCCTTGGAGGATTTGTTGAGAGCTTGTGTGTTGGAGCAGAGTGGTTCTTGGGATAGTTATTTGCCGTTGGTGGAGTTTACTTATAATAATAGTTTTCATGCTAGTATCGGTATGGCTCCATATGAAGCATTATATGGTAGGAGGTGTAGAACTCCATTGTGTTGGTATGAATCAGGTGAGAGTGTTGTACTCGGACCTGAGATTGTGCAGCAGACGACTGAAAGGGTTAAGATGATTCAGGAGAAAATGAAGATTTCTCAGAGTCGTCAGAAGAGTTATCATGATAACAGGAGAAAGGCACTTGAGTTCCAAGAGGGAGATCATGTGTTCTTGAGAGTTACTCCGACGACAGGTGTGGGTAGAGCTTTAAAGTCTAAAAAGCTTACTCCGAGGTTTGTGGGTCCGTATCAGATTTTGAAGAGGGTTGGGGAAGTGGCGTATCGGATAGCTTTACCGCCGTCGCTTTCTAATCTGCATGATGTGTTTCATGTATCTCAGTTGAGAAAATATATTGCGGATCCTTCGCATGTTGTTCAGTTGGATGATATCCAGGTGAGGGATAATTTGACCGTTGAGGTGTTGCCAATTCAGATAGATGACCGAGAAGAGAAGACCCTGAGAGGTAAGAAGATTGCTCTAGTGAAAGTTGTTTGGGGAGGTCCAACTGGTGAGAGCTTGACTTGGGAGCGTGAAGATCAGATGAAGGAGTCGTATCCGGCTCTATTTGCTTGAGGTATGTTTTCGAGGACGAAAACTCTTTTAGTGGGGGAGAGTTGTAACACCCCGATTAAAATAAGAGAATTATTTAATTGAGTTAATATTATTTTATTAATTTAATTAAATAAAGTTGAATTATTGGATTATTTTTATTATTATAGATGTTATTTATTTTAATAATAATTAAATAAATAAAATAAAGGGAATATGAAGAGTGGAAGGGTAAAAGTGGAAATTGGATAAGAGAGGCCAAAGTGAGGACTCAGGTTGTTTTCACGTGTTTTGCCTCAGAGTCAGAGAAAGGGGGGAGAAACGCTGAAGAGAAAGAGAAGGAAGAGGAAAAGGCCAAAGATTGCTCAGAGCTTCCTTCAATCCAAAGAGGTAAGGGGTCTGAACCTTATTAAACAATAATATGCTGAAAATGGTGAAATATTGGATGAACGAAAATGGAGATTTTAATCGAAGGAATTCGTAGAAATTATATGCAACGATGTTAGGATTTGTGAAATCGAATAGGGGACTATTTGTATTAGATGATATGAGTGATTTTGTGTGAAATTTGGACTGTGGAAGGATGAATTTGGATAGATCTCGTAGCAGAGAAAGCCATTGCAGATCTGGAAATCTGGTTTTTGGTCATACGCGTATGGCACTAGGCAATACGCGTATGAGATTGCTGGTACGCGTATGGCACTAGGCAATACGCGTATGGATGAGGAAGATGATGTTTTGAACGTGTTTTGGTCTCTGTTGGTACGCGTATGGGAATGTGATACGCGTAGCATACGCGTATGAGCATGGGCAATACGCGTATGGATTTGGTCAGGCGTGGGTAATACGCGTATGAGCATAGGCAATACGCGTATGGGCAGACTTGTGGTCTTTCCTGGGCTGTTGTTGTGCAGTTTTTGGTTGTTTAGGCTGAGCGAGGTAACTTAGCTGATGCATGGTATACGAGGGATCATTTCCCGTTGCTTTGAGTGGTATAGATATTGGTAGAGTGTGATAATACTGTGTTTGATTATGTGGCATGATGTGATATGCTTTTGTGATAGAATGTGTTAATGATGATGATAACATGACGATATGATGTTGTTGTTGCTATGTTGATTATGATGCATGCTTGGTGTGCATGCATTCATGAAAGGCCGATGCCTAGTGATGAACGGACTGAGTTCCAATGATGTTGTTGACTCCGGGCTTGTTGAGAGGCTTGGTTCCTTGCGGGGAACTCGGATTCTATGGTGATGAATCTGGGAGTGGTGATCCTGTAGTTGGTCACAAAATGGGTATACCGAGTCGTGTTGAGTCATGCATGGGTGTGTGCATTGCATTTGATATGTTGTTTTGTTGATGTTCATGAATATGTTGATTATGATGATTATGATGAGCTGTGTTGGCATATGTGAAATATATTTATGTTTATATTTCTGTCGTTATATTATTATTTAATAATGTAATTCTCACCCCTTCTGCATGTGTTTATGTTCATCTATGATGAGCAATGTGCAGATAAAGAGGAGTAGCTATTGTTGAGGTTTGAAGAATAAGTGTAGAGTTATTATACTGAGTCGAGTCAAATGCTCTGGTCATGTGACACCGGGGTTATGGGATTCGATAGATAATTGATTATTATTTACGTTGTTTATGATGACTAACATGTTGAGATGTTTTGTTGAGATAATGTTGAACCATTATTATGAATTGTTATATGATGAATGATAATATTAATGTTGTTGTCCGCTGCGAAATTTTAATAAAATAAATAATATGTTTTATGTTGTGATGCGATAATTGTTATGTTGTAAGAAATGTAAACTCTTCTACATGTTGTACTCTGATAATCTATTTAAATATGTCGTTTGGGTAGAAGGGTGTTACACTGAACTTGGTAGGGTGGATTACGATCCAATCCTCAACAACTACAATTGGGTTAAATAAAGGGGTTACACCAACTTATATACCAGAGCCCCATGCTTAAGATCATAATCACTAACCGGTCACCTTACTATGAGTATGTGAGGATAACAGGCTTAATGTGATTGCACCTGAATGAAAAGGACTTGAAGAAGATGAAAAGAAGGCCTAGGTATGGTGGGGTGATGTGGATTGATTTGTATAGGAATAAAGCCTATAACCGCATTTGCGGGAAGTGTCACTACAATATCCTTAGTTCGATTCGTTAGTACCTATCGATACATTCCTTGAATGAACTTATAAGCCTTTTTTCCTTGAATTAACTCTGGTTGATACTATTTTTCTTGCATAAACTATAAAGAGTTTTGCTTGAGGACAAGCAAAGGTTTAAGTGTAGGAGAATTTGATCACACTGAATCACACCGTGTTTTTGAATCGGATTTCACATGTTTATTAGGTCTTTATTATCATTTTGCTTGTGTTATGCTCTCATTTATGTTGTTTTCAGATATTTCGCTCTTTCGGGACCTTTTTAGAAGAAATGAAGCAAAAATACCAAAACTTAGGGTTTTTCGGCAAATATTTTACACACGGCGGTATGCATGGCGACCACTATAGGAGAAGCCATGACTCATCATCCCTCAACCAGGAGGTAACCGCCACGATCCCATGAACTTTCCCATTCACACACATGGCGGGCGCCATGAAGGGGTGGCGGGCGCCACCTTTGCATTTCACGTTCCCACTAAGGAGAAGTTGAAGGGCACCTTGGTCTTTGCAAGCTGCTGAATTCCTCTATAAATAGGTCATTCTAGTTCATTTCTAAATCATCCAACTTAGTTTACAACACTAAGACTATATTATCATCTATAAAAGCGGTAATCCGTCACACCGAGGGGTTATCGCACCTTAGTGAGATTGAGTTGGAGTACTTTGATTTTGCTGTCGTCTTTATCTTTTGAGTCAAAGGTTTATTTTCCTTGTATCAGATTTAAAGCCTCCGTTTGGAGCAGGTTCTAATTTAATCGCTTTTATTTATTTTACTTGTCATGCTTTACTTTATTTAATGTCTTGCTATGCTTTACTTTATTTAATTTCTTGCCATGCTTTACTTTATTTAAATTCTTGCTATGCTTTACTTTATTTAATTTTTGTCATTGTCTTTACTTTATTTAAATTTCTCGCCATTGTCTTTATTGCTCGTTTTAATTATTTTACACGCTTTACTTGTTCTTTACGCCTTACATTCTAAAACAATTTTTCATCATGATCAATATCGTTATGTTTGTTTGTATTACCATGTATGGCTAAATCTTTCAAAGGTTAGAATGTAAGGATTGCGGTTAAAGAGATGTTTCACATATTGAATTTGTAGAAATGCTTTAAGGGCTATTTTGATTTCAATTCGAGTTTTCTAAAACAAAATTGGTTAGTTTTAACTACTCAAGGAGTGCTAAAGCACCCTGGCTTAGTTAACTAGGAATTTTTATCACTTTAAGGAAAAATGATTTTTGAAACTGTTTTCGGACGCGTTGATAGATTTAAAATCAGGAAACTCCTTGGGTAAACTTTCCAAATCAAAATCACTTTTCAACTAAGTTTACGAGTCTTATATCTTAAAAATAAGTTTACTACTTTCGCGTTCTGCGCACCTTTTATAAGTGACAATAAAAGGCCTTAATTTAAGGGTAAACTCGGTTCTGAATATGCGAAAGCGACAATTCCTGTTAAATGGATTCCTTTCAAGAGTAGAAAATATTTCCCCATAAGTAGTTCTACTTAGACAATTGAAACATCATTTAATTGACGTGAAATACATTCAAACCTGTCTTTATCTGCACTGTATTTATTATTTCCTTTATTTACTGTTATTTTGTAACATCAATATCTCTTTTATACCGCCTTAGATAAACATCGTAACGATAGTAATCGATAGATTCACAATTTGGTCTCTGTGGGATCAATACGCTTTTATATTACTCTGACGCGATTCGTGCACTTGCGAATAGAGCGATCAAGAACCTTATGCTATAAGGTCATTCCTTTTGGATTGAAGAACTCTAGAGGGACATTCATGATCATCTAGCTATCGACAAGCTAGAGATCAATTAATGATGATTGTCGTAACTATATATAAAATATACTCTATCGGGTACTTGACTGCAAGTGCACAGTCCAATCGCTTTAGTTTTAAAAGATATCGATCCCACAGGGACCTATGGTCAAACTAGTGTTACTAATGTCACTATGTTAAGCTAAGGGAATGATTAGTAGAAGTTCGGGTGCAGAATATTAGATCTAAGGGAAATTTAGTTTTAAGAAAGAATTGATGGAAAGAATCAATATACAACGCATTAATTGTCAGGGATTTGATAAGTCACCGGTGAATAGTTTAAATGCCAAATATCTCTCAGTAGAAAATATTTATTTAAAAGGCTTTATCTCACACTCTCGTGATTGTTGATCTGGCCTATAGCTTTAAGTCAGAATATACGCTCTCGCTGTCCCATTTGAAGTTAAAATTACTTTTTGAAAATAAATAAGTTCTAATTGTTTTTAAAGTGCTCTCGTTGTTTTTAAACTTAACGCCTAATTTTTACTATCTAGATCGAGCCTCACGCTCTCGCGATTGTTAGTTCTCACCTTAGTTAATTTCCCACTCTCGTGGCAAAACCGTATAAATAACTTCTCACGCTTTTATGATAAAGTTAATTAAATTTAAATTAAAAACCTCGGTCTAAAAGATTGTTTGAGGAAAAGAGTTTTCACCGATTCTTATTAAATCCCATCAAATTAAATTGTTACATACCGATACCGGTAGTTTAGCCGGACATGCTAAATAAAGCAAACACATAGCATAAACAGATTAACAGTGTGGCAGACATAATTATAACAATAACAAGGCACTAATAATAATTTAATAAAAACTTGGCAATTGGATTAAAAGAGTACGGCGAATCTTCGAGTACTTGAGCAGTCCTCCACAAGTCGGTAGGATTCTGCTTCTTCAATACAATTGCTTACTAAATTAAATAAAGTGTAGTAGTTCCCCAGTGTAGGAAACTACTACTATGGCTAACTGGAAAATGGAAAGGAAAAGGGAAAAGGAAATTCTAAGAAGAATGACAAATGAACTAAGGCAACGGAAACAAAGTTGCTGAAAAGAAAATAACTAAAAAGCTAGAATGCTGTAAAAATTCAATTGCAGAGCGTAAGTGTAGATGTTCCAATTTTTCCAACTTTGGTCCTTTATATATTTCCTTGGTAGGTCTTGGCGGTTGAGAAAATTAAGGAAGACTAGTTGAATGAGGAATCTCCGGGGGAGTCAAGCTGTTGGAGAGAATTTAGGCACGTTTGGGTGCCTCTGATTGACTGTTTCAAAGCGTAAAACTTGGTCGTGTGACGCTCGTCATGGGCGTGTGACGGTCGTCACAGGCTGGGTCGTGACGGTCGTCATGAAGCTTGTGACGGTTGTCACGTCAGCAAATTCTGCATTTTGGTTTTCTTCTTTTTTCTGTGCTTTCTCGTCTGTTTCTTCTTCTTTTTCTTCCTTTTCTTCATTTTGCTCATTAATTCTTGGAGATTTAAATACCTGCAAAAACAACTCGAATACTTGCGGAATATTCTGAATATTAATTAAAATGGTATGATCTTTGAGTGTAAATCAAGGAAAATATCTTATGTATTTTCGTGTTATCAAACTCCCCTAAACTTGAATCTTTGATTTTCCTCAAGCAAATACAATTTGAAAACAAAGTTAAACGCGAATACATTACCCATTCGTACGTGGTTGTCAGGTGGATTGTTAAGATGGCTGATATTCGAGTAAAACACTAAAGCTACGGTGACGACACGAGAATTAAGCATAAGCGTAGATCTCTCCTTTGCACAAGCCAGTTCGAATCATGTCATTATAGCTCAACCTAGTGTCTCTTGTTCGTATTTCACCTGGTTTCATTCTGGCGCAATCACATTAATCCCTTTGCCTCTGCACGCACTTAGTGAAGTAGCTGGTTAGTGACTTTGATCCTTTTCTCAGCACGGGGGTCTGGTACACTAGTGCGGTACCCCTTTATATATCCCCTTTTTGAAGGTTGTGGGGGATCGAACCGTAGTTCGCCCTACCGAGTCCAGTACCAGGTACCTCTGGACCAACCAACTGGGGTTTCTGTTCCTTCTTTTTGTAAATCTTTGCAACCTTTTGTATGGTTCTTCAATTTCTTGATAGCAATAGTATGAAGGAATTTCTTAATTTTTAGGCATCAAACACTTATATTCATCGACTCTCCACGTGGTTTGCGCTTGAGGCGGTGCTGACTGCTAGTATAAACTACTAGGGGTTAATCTAGAATGGAGACTTAAGGTGCCGGTATAATGGTTATTCAAACTGCTCTCGTAGAAGTGAAGGGTCTAAGGTGTCAGGACGATATCAATCTTGTTAGATCTTTCTCAATTTTCCTAACAAAACCTTTGCAAGACAACCTATATACTCGTAGGGTATGCATTTAATCTTAAGGAAAAAAATTGTTATGCCAAAATATGTATAAATGATTGATAAGGACAAACAAAAAATTTTGTATTGGCTGAAAAATACTAACAATAGAAACAAGTAGAGGAGTGATAAGGATTTCCTCCCATATTTAATCAATGCATTATCCTCAATGCGACAGTATACAGAATAAAAAGAAAGAAACAAATGTCACTACTCGTCGTTACATTGTTGGCTTCTGCGTGCTCTGGCTCTTGCTCTTGCGCGCTCACCTCTCCCTCGCTGGGTAGGATCCAACCCTACATGCTGAGTGTACTCCTGGATGGCATCTACGCGATAAGTCAGGGCACTCATCTAGTATGAAAGCTCCGCCATCCCCTGATCATGCCAGTTTGCATAATCGTGCTGATCCCGCTGCATTTGCTGGATCGCTTGCATCATTTTCGTCTGGAGGTCTTCCATTCTTTGGTTGTGTCGCAACATCTCGGCGTAGATGTTTTCCATGGTGGCGCTTCTTCGTTCGCTTCTCTGCTGTCCTCGGGAAGAAGTCTCTGCAGCGTACTCCTGAGATGGCTGTGGCATGCCTCGATCAAGCTCCTCCTCGACTTCATCTGCTCCATTACCAGGATTTCCTTCATTTGCCTCGAGGGCATCCAGATCAAATATCCAATTTGCCATTTTTTCGGATCTGTGTGGTTCCTGTTGGGCATGATGATGCTTCGTACTATCTTGTTTCTAACAACAGGATGATACTTCCCATCGTCTCTGGCTTTGATTAGGTGCGAAGCACGGCAGTAGTGGATGTCGAGGAATTCTGCTGGCAAAGCTGACAAGTTGGCGAGCCTATCTCCCAGATTCAAGCCTAGTGCTATGGAGGTGATGATTCCCCCAAAACAAAACGCCTGGCTGTCTCTCATGCACGCAGCCTGGATGTTGGCTAGTAGGAAAGGAGTGACATTGAACGCAATTGGGGCAAACACACAGTGAAGAAGGAAAAGTTCCTTGGAGTTTACCTTATGATTGTTGACTCTTCCAAAAACTGTGTGCCCTAGGACTCGGTGGAAATATCTAATGGCTGGGTTTTAAATATATGTTGCGTTAAGCGTATCCCAGCTCGTGGCGTTCATGTTGGTGAGGTTGTGCCAAACTTGAAATGCTATCTCTGACCATCCGTCAGGGATACAACAGTGAATTCCTTCTCCATGTCGGAAACCAAGCATTCACGCTATCTGGGTTTGGTTTAGGGAATACTCGGTGCCGAATAATCTAAATGGTGCGACTCTGGTGAGAAATTGAGTTGCGCCAGGGGGTGTGATATAGGAGTAGGAACTCAGAAATTCCAAGGTCAGTGCTTCGAAGGTTGGTTGCGGTGTGGTACATAGTTGCGTTAGGCTGGAGTTTGTCAGCATCCACTCCACACCCTCCAAAAGTCCTAGTTCCGTCAGGCATTCATTATCAACATACCTCGTAGCTTGAATCGAGCATTGGTAGAACTTGAGGTAGTTGTCTCTTTGGCGTTCGCCGACTTCTCCATTTCGGAATACGACGGTTGAAAGGTCGGGAGCAGCTCTTTCTTGATGGGCCATTGATAAGGTTTATGAAACTTTTGGTGTTTGTGGGTGAGATGGAATATTGTGAGTTACACGCTTGAAAAAAAATGTAAAGAATTGAATAACGGAGAGCAGAATGGTATGAGAGTGGTGATTGATGAGGAAGAAGAGAGGAAGAGCGCCTGCATTTATACGCGAGCTCTCTGGGGTTCGTGACGGTCGTCACAGGGGTGTGATGGTTGTCACGCGCAACAGGTGCGTAACGGTCGTCTGCAACAGTCAGATGCTCGTAACGGTCATTTGGATGCTGTGTGACAATCGTGGTAGATCCGTGACGGTCGTCACATCTGTGAGATGGGCGTCAGACTATATGTGACGGTCGTCACACTCTTATTTTCAATTTTCTCATCAAAGGTTGCAGCAGTTTTAATTACAGTAGCATATGATAACAATATAATATGATAACTGAGAAATTGAATTTAAAAGCATAAATGAATAAATAAATAAATAAATATAGAAGCATAAATAAATGAATAGCAATGTTATTGAATTAATAGATTAAAATTAAATGTAACATAAGAAAAAATAGTAACGATAACATAGAAAACAAAAGTATTAAACAAAAGTATTAAACAAAAGTAATAAAATAAATGTGCTCCCTCCCCACACAAAACAAAGCAGTGTCCTCATTGCTTAGTGCGAGTAGGAGAAATCAGTGGTCAATAGTATTAGCCACGGTTTTGTCCCAATGCAGCTACAACTTCGTTCAGGTGATGAAACTGCTCAATGGCTATATCCATCAGGCCTAAGATATCAAAGCGCATGATCTTTATCTCTTCTTTCACAATTGTGATGTCAGCTTGGAAATCATTCAGACGGGTGAGAAGCATGGCAAGCTTATCGGCATATGATGGAGGAACCGGTTCATCAATGTTATAGTAGTTGAGAGGTGTTTCAGGGTCAGATTCTTCCACATGGATAGGGTCATTGATATACTCATATTTAGGCGGTGTCTCGGGAGGTGAAGGTGGATCAATAGGGTGTTCATCTAACTCATAAAGCCAGTTATTGCGGTTGTGAACACTCGTTCTCTCATGGTTCGGCAAGGTAAATAGTCGGACCACTTCGTTATTGATTAGATAATCAAAGGTATCCGGCCCAAGGTTGCCTATGATTCTACGGTTAAGGCAAAATTCGATATCCATGGGTCGGATGTTTCCAAATGGTAGGTGTTCGTAAAGTGGGCGTCTAAGTCCGATGGCATCTTCTATCATGGTTACTAGGCCACCTATTATTATTGGGGTACGGTTGTTCTTAGCAAGGTGAACAAATCTCTCCATCATGAATGTCACGATATTGACATGTCGACCTTGATCGACACATAGCAAGATGAAAAGTTCATCGCGGGACACTATGGTGTTGTTTTCTTCCTTACCAAATAGGGTGTGAGCCAGTATTTTATGGAAGTAGCGGATAGCAGGGTTATGGATCATTTGTGAGTGCATCTCATTCGGGTTAGGGTTTGAGTCTCCAGTTAAGCTACCCTAAAAGTCATCTAGGTCGATGTCATCGATTAGTTCCTCCTGGTGGGTAGTAAAGACGAAAGGGCCACTAGGAAATCCTAGGAGGTCAGCGAGGTCTCGACGGCTATAGGTGAAGTCCATGCTAAACAGCCTAAAGGATATCAACCCTTTATTAAGCCCGTAACCGTGCTCGGGGTTGTAAACCAGGGAGCTAAGGAATTCTAAGGTTAGTTCACGGTAAGTGACAAACCGTCTCTTAATGGTTGTGTTCTCCCACCCTAGCTGGTTAAACATAAATAGGATGCTATCTCGGATACCTAACTTATCCATGGTAGGTCCATCATAATAAATGGTCAATGCCATATCCTTCTGAGCTAGATAATCATATCTCCTTCTCTAAACTCTGCCTCTGAAAACTGTATCTACTTGTTGCATGATGAAAGTAATTAACTAACTAGTTAGTAATTTTCATGTTAATCAGTATCCAATATGTCTAAGTTAGTAACTAGAAGCAACAAGAATGACTGCAAAGAATCAAGAAGAGGGGAGCAAGAAGAAAAAAAATAAAGAGGAAACTCAAAGAAGGAAAATAGTTTGTAACAAAGACAAAAAAAAGGGTGGGTTGTCTCCCACTAAGCACTTTGTTTAATGTCGTAAGTTCGATAGTAGCGTCGTGGTGTACTTGGTTTGGGGTTGAGCGGGCAGCTCTATGAGTTTGAGACTTTCGAATAGTCTCTATTTTCAATATTTGACAGTACTTTAATCGCTGCCCGTTTACTATAAAAGGTTCACTATTCCTACCTTTTATTTCTATCGCACCGCTTTTGAGGACTTTGGTGATCTCGAAAGGGCCGGACCACCTAGATTTAAGTTTTCCTGGAAAAAGTTTAAGTCTTGAATTGAATAGTAGCACTATGTCGCCGACATTAAACTCCTTACTAGAAATGTGTTTGTCATGCCATCTTTTGGTTCGCTCTTTGTATATCCTGGCATTCTCATAGGCGTCTAGTCTCAGTTCTTCCAATTCGTGAATGTCCAGAATTTGTTTCTCGCCTGCGGAAGTATAGTTTATATTTAGGATCTTAATAGCCCAATATTCTTTGTGTTCTAATTCCACAGGGAGGTGACATGATTTACCATAGAGTAGTTTAAAGGGTGTGGTTCCTATCGGGGTTTTGTAAGCCGTCCTATAGGCCCACAGAGCTTCGTTTAGTTTAGATGACCAATCTTTTCTGGATATTCCTACGGTCTTCTCTAGAATTTGTTTGATTTCTCGATTCGAGACTTCGAATTGCCCGCTAGTTTGTGGATGATACGGTGTTACTACATAGTGTCGAACTCCATACTTCAGAAGAAGTTTTCCAAAGATATTCGATATGAAGTGGGAGCCACCAACACTAACTACTAGTTTTAGCACACCGAATCTAGGAAAGATGATGTTCTTGAATAACTTAATCACTACTCGTGTGTCATTTGTTGGAGAAGCTACAACCTCGATCCATTTTGAAACATAATCGACAAGAACAAGTATGTACTTATTACCAAAAGAAGATGGGAATGGTCCTATGAAGTCAATCCCCCATACATCGAAGACTCCCACTTCTAAGATTCCCGTTTGTGGCATTTCATCGCGTCTTGAGATGTTGCCAGTGCGTTGGCACCGGTCACATTTTATAACCGCATTATGGACGTTTTTCCATAGAGTAGGCCAAAGGAGGTCTGATTGCAGGATCTTAGTACAGGTCTTTGAGGTACTTGCATGCCCTCCATAGGGAGCAGAATGGCAATGAGAGATTATATCATCTATTTCATCCTCAGGAACCCATCGACGGAAAATACCGTCGGTACCTCTTTTGAAAAGCAGAGGTTCATCCCAGTAGTAATGTTTTAGATCGTGAAAGAATTTCTTCTTTTGTTGGTAAGATAGGTCCGGTGGAAGTATTCCAACATCTAGGTAGTTGACAAAATCAGCATACCATGGAAGAGTTGCATTCACATGTATTTCTTCCACGGATTCTTCTATTTCTGTATCGTTTAATGTTAGATCAGACATATCGCTTTCCATTTGGGCTATGAGTCGTTCGTAAGGGAAATCATCATTAATTGGAATTTGTTCAGGTTTATTCCCTTCAATTCGTGATAAGTGGTTCGCTACTACGTTTTCAGTACCTTTCTTATCTTTTATCTCTAAGTCAAATTCTTGTAAGAGCAGGATCCATCTTAAAAGTCTTAGTTTGGCATCCTTCTTACTTAGTAGATATCTAATAGCGGCGTGGTCGGTATAAATGATAATTTTCGCCCCTACTAGGTAGGAACGGAATTTGTCCAAGGCGAACACGACGGCTAGAAGTTCCTTTTCAGTGGTGGCGTAGTCCATTTGGGCTGGATCTAGTGTTCTACTCGCATAGTAAATAGCATGAAGCTTCTTATCCTTTCTTTGTCCTAGTACTGCGCCTACTGCGTAATCACTCGCATCACACATGATTTCGAAAGGTAATCTCCAGTCAGGTGGTTGCATTATGGGTGCGGTAATTGAAGATGTTTTTAGTTGGTTGAACGCTGTTAAGCATTTTTCGTCAAAGATAAAATCAGCGTCTTTCATTAATAAACCTGTAAGTGGCTTGGTAATTTTCGAGAAATCTTTAATGAAACGTCGGTAGAAATCGGCGTGTCCTAGAAAGCTTCGTATTTCTCGTACGGTTTTCGGATGTTGAAGGTTCTCTATGATTTCGATCTTAGCTTTGTCTACTTCAATTCCTCTGTCAGATACCACGTGACCTAACACGATTCCTTGTTGAACCATGAAATGACATTTCTCCCAGTTTAAAACGAGGTTTACTTTCACGCATCTTTCGAGTACAATTTCAAGGTTTGATAGACATCCTTCAAAACTCTGCCCACAAACAGAAAAATCGTCCATAAAGACTTCCATGATGTCACTTATAAAATCGGCGAAAATTGCCATCATGCATCTTTGAAATGTTGCGGGAGCATTGCATAGTCCAAATGGCATTCGTCGGTAAGCGAATGTACCATAAGGGCATGTGAAGGTAGTCTTTTCTTGGTCGTCAGGATGGATTAGGATTTGAAAGAATCCTGAATACCCGTCTAGATAGCAGAAGTGAGAATGCTTAGCCAATCGTTCGAGCATTTGGTCAATAAAGGGTAGAGGAAAATGATCTTTCCGAGTGGCTTTGTTTAGTTTTCTATAGTCGATGCACATTTTACTTCCGGTCACAACTCTTTGTGCTATAGATTCGCCCTTTTCATTCTTAACGTCTGTAACACCCCCTTTTTTGGGTACTACATGAACGGGGCTAACCCATTGACTATCGGAGATCGGGTATATGATTCCAGCATCTAGTAGTTTCTTTACTTCATCCTTGACTACCGTACTTAGGATTGGGTTGATCCTTCTCTGGTGTTCTCTAGAGGTTTTACAATCTTCCTCCAGCATGATGCAATGCATACAGATAGAAGGACTTATTCCTTTTAGATCGACGATGTTATATCCTAATGCAGTTGGATATTTTCTTAGGATATCTAGTAACTTTTCAGTTTCCATCTGTCCCAAGTAAGCGTTGACTATTACTGGTCTTTTCAGTTAAGTGTCTAGGAATTCGTATCTTAGGTTCTTTGGTAGTGCTTTTAGTTCTAAGTCAGGTTTCTTTGGGCATGGCATATGGTTGGGTGTAAGTGCTAAGCATTCGCTTAGACTTTCGTTTTGGTATGGTTCATGCCAATTATCATCTTCAAAGATTGGAGGGATTTGGATTTTCATTATATCAGAGTATGTGGTTTCTTGCATCTCCATCTCTCTCACACACTCATCTATGACATCAAGTAGATAACAAGTATCGTCTATAGCTGGCACTTGTAAGAATTATGTTAAGATGAATTCAACCTTTTCCTCTCCAACTTCAAATGTCAGCTTACCTCTCTTTATGTCTATTATGGCTCCGCGCGGTAGCCAAGAATGGCCTTCCTAGTATAATAGGTGTACTGGCATCTTCTTTGATATCCATGATTATGAAGTCTGTAGGAATGTAAAATTGTCCTACACGTACGGGGACATTCTCTAGTATACCGACAGGATATTTGATTGAGCAGTCATCTAATTGAACATACATCTTGGTCGGTCTTAATTCTCCCATACTGAGCCTTTTACAAATGGTTAAGGGCATTACACTAATGTTGGCTCCTAGATCGCATAGAGCTTTGTCTGTGACGAATTTTCCAATGACACAGGGTATGGAAAAACTACCTGAGTCTTTTAGTTTGGGAGGCATGTTATTCTGGATTATTGCGCTACACTTGGCAGTAATTGTAATTGTTTTGTTATCCTCAATCTTTTTCTTATTGGATAGGATTTCCTTAAGAAATTTGGCATAGGAGGGAATTTATGTGATGGCTTCTATAAAGGGTATTGTAATGTTTAGTTGCTTCAGAAGTTCAACAGATTTCCTAAATTGACTCGCAGTTTTAGAACTTGTGAGTCTTTGAGGATTCGGAATGGGTGGTTTATAAGGAGGCAGAGGCACATAAGGTTTCTCTTTCTCTTCGGCCTCTCGGGTTTTATCTTCTATTTCCTTTGGTTCATTCACCTGCTTGGTTGAGGTTATGTCTGGTTTTTGGTACATGGTAGGGTTTTGGAGTCTTGGATCTACGGGCCCGTCTACTTCTTTTCCACTCCTCAGTATAACGGCATTTGCATGTCCTTTTGGATTAGGCTGCGGCTGTCCAGGAAATGTTCCATCTGGAGCGGCTGTAGATGCTTGATGTTGAGCCACTTGTGAAATCTGTGTTTCAAGCATTTTATTGTGGGTGACTAAGGCGTCTACTTTGTTCACTAGTTGTTTAAGTTGCTCCCTAGTATGTATGTTTTGGTTCAAGAAGTCTTTGTTTGTTTGAGCCTGGGTAGCTATGATGCTTTCCATCATTAATTTGAGATTTGACTTCCTAGGCATGTTAGGAGCATTATTAGCTAGCTTTTGATATCCAGGCGGAACAGTTGGTGCTTGGCCAGGTGCATACAGGGCGTTGTTATTCTTATACGAAAAATTAGGATGGTTTTTCCAACCTGGGTTGTAGGTATTCGAATAGGGATTTCCTTGTGTGTAATTCACTTGATCGGGTGGGACTCCTACTAATATTTAACATTCTTGTGCAGTGTGTCCAGGGTTTCCACATAACTCACAGTTTGGAGTTACAGCAGCCACGGTGGCTACGGGTGGTATGGTCAAGTTGTCTAATTTTTGAACAAGGGCATCTACCTTTGCATGAACATGGTCAAGGCTACTGATTCCGTACATTCCACCCTTTGTCTAGGACTTTTCCATCGGAGTTCTTTCACCTCCCCATTGACAATGGTTCTGGGCCATGTTTTCATTGAGTTGATAGGCTTCGTTGTATGGCTTATCCGTAAGTGCACCACCTGCGGCAGCGTCTACTGTCAGTCTTGTGTTATACAGAAGCCCATTGTAAAATGTGTGAATGATCACCCTGTCTTCGAGACCGTGATGTGGACATATCATCATCATGTCCTTGTATCTCTCCCACGCTTCGTAGAGAGATTCCACATCTTTTTGCCTGAATCCGTTGATTTGAGCTCTCAGCATAGCAGTTTTGCTCGGCGGAAAATATCGGGATAAGAAAACGTTCTTCAGTTCTTCCCATGTTGTAATGGAGTTGGATGGCAAGGATTGCAACCAAGCTCAAGCTCTGTCTCTTAGTGAGAAAGGAAAGAGGCGCAGTCTTATCGCATCTTGAGATACACCATTCTCCTATACAGTGTCTGCGTAATGCACAAACTTGGTCAGGTGTTCATTAGGATCGTCCGTAGGATTTCCAGCAAATTGATGTTGTTGGACGACTGATAATAGTGAGGGTTTCAGCTCGAAATCGTTTCGATTGATAGCGGGGGCAGCAATGCTGTTGTGAGGTACTTGTTGGGACGGGGTAACATAGAATTTAAGAGGACGATTCTGTGGTCCTTCTTCATCCATGATGGTTTTTCTTCTGGT
Organism: Lathyrus oleraceus; assembly: GCF_024323335.1. NCBI lineage: Eukaryota > Viridiplantae > Streptophyta > Magnoliopsida > Fabales > Fabaceae > Lathyrus > Lathyrus oleraceus. Next base: position 394,441,040 of record NC_066584.1, read on the forward strand.
TTAGGAGGAGAGAAGATATCGGGAGTATCGTACTTTTGTTGATATTCTTGTATTCAGCGTCTTACGTATAAGAAACGCTCTAATTCTTGGACTGGTGGTGCTAAGTTATCGCCTTGTGAGCGAGTACTTGGCATACAATCAGGGAAATAAGGGAGAGTAAATTAGTTTTTATTTTTACCTTAGTCTATAGCGTGCAACGAAAGAATCGCATTATTCGACTAAAATAGGTCCCCGACAACGGCGCCAAAAACTTGATGCTTGTCGTGACTATATATAAAATATAGTCTATCGGGTACTTACTGCAAGTGCACAGTCCAGTCACTTTAGTTTTAAAAGATATCGATCCCACAGGGACCTATGGTCAAACTAGTGTTACTAACGTCACTATGTTTAGCTAAGGGAATGATTAGTAGAAGTTCGGGTGCAGAATATTATATCTAAGGGAAATTTAGTTTTAAGAAAGAATTGATGGAAGGAATCAGTATGCAACGCATTAATTGTCAGGGATTCGATAAGTCACCCGTGAATAGTTTAAATGCCAAATATCTCTCAGTAGAAAATATTTATTTAAAAGGCTTTATCTCACACTCTCGTGATTGTTGATTCGGCCTATAGCTTTAAGTCAGAATGTACGCTCTCGCTGTCCCATTTGAAGTTAAAATTACTTTTTGAAAATAAATAAGTTCTAATTGTTTTTAAAGTGCTCTCGCTGGTTTTAAACTCAATGCCTAATTTTTACTATCCAGCTCGAGCCTCACGCTCTCGCGATTGTTGGTTCTCACCTTAGTTAATTTCCCACTCTCGTGGCAAAACCGTATTAAATAGCTTCTCACGCTTTTGTGATAAAGTTAATTAAATTTAAATTAAAAACCTCGGCCTAAAAGATTGTTTGAGAAAAAGAGTTTTCACCGATTATTATTAAATCCCATCAAATTAAATTGTTACATACCGATACCGGTAGTTTAACCGGACATGCTAAATAAAGCAAACACAGAGCATAAACAGATTAATAGTGCGGCAGACATAATTATAATAATAACAAGGCAATAATAATAATTTAATAAAAACCTGGCAATTAGATTAACAGAGTACGACGAATCTTCGAGTACTTGAGCAGTCCTCAACAAGTCGGTAGGATTCTACTTCTTCAATACAATTGCTTACTAAATTAAATAAAGTGTAGTAGTTCCCCAGTGTAGGAAACTACTACTATGGCTAACTGGAAAACAGAAAGGAAAAGGGAAAAGGAAATTCTAAGAAGAATGGCAAATGAACTAAGGCAACGGAAACAAAGTTGCTGAAAAGAAAATAACTAAAAAGCTAGAATGTTGTAAAAATTCAATTGTAGAGCATAAGTGTAGATGTCCAAATTTTTCCAACTTTGGTCCTTTATATATTGCCTTGGTAGGTCTTGGCAGTTGAGAAAATTAAGGAAGACTGGTTGAATGAGGAATCTCCGGGGGAGTCAAGCTGTTGGAGAGAATTTAGGCACGTTTGGGTGCCTCTAATTGACTGTTTCAAAGCGTAAAACTTGGTCGTGTGATGCTCGTCATGGGCCTGTGACGGTCGTCACAGGTTGGGTCGTGACGGTCATCATGAAGCTTGTGACGGTCGTCACATTAGCAAATTTTGCATTCTGTTTTTCTTCCTTTTCTTCATTTTTCTCACTAATGCTTGGAGATTTAAATACCTGCAAAAACAACTCGAATACTTGCGAAATAATCAGAATATTAATTAAAATGGTATGATCTTTGAATGTAAGTCAAGGCAAATATCTGATGTATTTTCGCGTTACCAATTAACTAGAGTCGCCACCGCGCTTTTATTGTTTCCAAAGAAAAAGGGAAAAAGTACGAACAAAACCTAATTAGTAAGAAGTTTTCAAATCAAAACTAATAAAATGTCAGAGATCACAGGTAAGGGGGTTGGTTACACAGAGGGAAGGTGTTAGCACCAAAAGTGTCCTAGGTACTCCTAGGGAGCCCTTTTTGTGTGCATATGTATTTTGTACAAAGTGATGTTTACAAACAAATAGAATGGATGGATGAGAAAAGAATTCATTAATTATAGTTTTGTGTTTGACAAGACCTTCGGTCTTGTGCCTACGTACCAACATATAAATGAGGGATCAAAACCTCGTAGTTCGTGTTATAAATTTCAAAATGAGTGTGTTGGTTTTAACAAAACTTAAGTTTGAAAGGAAAAAAGGCCTGAAAATGGTTTGAATGAGTTAGTTCTTTTTGGATTTTTGAAAGTTTAAGTCAAGTATAGTTAAGTTTATTTACAAGTTTGATTTAAGAAAATAAGTTTGAAAATGCAATGACATAAGGCCAAAGTTTCTACCTTTTTGTAAAAGTAGTCTAAGTTTGAAACAAAAGTAGTTCACACAAAGAAGGTTTTGAAAATGGAGAGAGAGATTTTGAAATTAAAGAAATGGGGAGAAGATGAAGAGACTACCCTATGCACAAAAATCTTTAAAAGTTTAAAGTTGAAAAGATCTGACCAAAATGGGAGCAATCCAATAGACAAGTATGTCAATAGAAACCCAGAATTCCCTTGGACTTTTAGGTCAAGCAACACACAAATGCACAGTTATATCAATCTTGAAGAGCAAAGACATCAAATAAAGATGACCTCATCCAAGCTTACCCGCTTCATGATCTCCTTCAAAGTAGCCTATGTAGCAGATGAATTCCACAAGTCACAGGTTCAACATAACAACTTAACAATGATCAATGTTGCAGATGAACTGGAGAGATCTTGAATGATGTATCAGATGAATTTCAAAATTTGCAAGTACTTGGTTCTTCAACAAATTGGCATTGGCCAAGTCCATTAGCAAAGCAATGTTGCCTAAATCCTAAGTCCAATTGGGGGAGATCAAAACAACAGTCCACTCAAAAGTCTTTTAGGGTTTTTTGTTATTATTAAGTATATTCATGATCAAGGACCAAACAAGCAAACAAGGCAAGAAAGTATATCACACAATATGGTCCAAATGGACAAAGGGAAAATTACATTTAACATAAACAATTAGAATGATATGTATAATGGCAAATGATATAAAGTGCTAAAAGTAAATTCCATTAAAAGTAAAGACTTGAAATTAAAAGTTAAGGGTTAGTGAGTTAGTAGTTAGTTTTGTTTTGCTTTTTGATTTCAAGACATTCTTTGGAGAACACTCAACCCACTTTTCACAAGCATGGATCCTTGAACCAAAACATCTTCCAAATGAAGGAAAGAAGGCCAAGTTTCCACACAATACCATGGAAGAGGGGAGACTTACAATCTCACTAACTAGAATGCTTATGCCTTTTGTGTCATAAATTTAGCGCTATGTTAAGCAATCGTAATTGGACTTATGTAGAAATCACAACTATTTGAGGTTGGGCAATAAACTTTTGGTGTTAATGCATGTTGGAGACATAATATTCTGAACTATGCCCATTAAACATACCAGACGCAAAAAATATGCAAAATTGAAATGAATGGATGAAGAAAGGGAATTAGGTGAAGAGGGAAATTGATGAATGAGATCACAAATTGGTCAAATGAGGACTTTTACCAGATTAATATTATTCATTTATTTTGGGAGATGGAATGTACATTCCATCAATCCCCTAAATCTAATAATATTAACCTGACAAAGTCAAATCAACCTTGACCAAGGCCCAACAACAAATAAGAAACTCAATTAAGTCAATCCAAATGGTCAACACAATTAAAATGGCATTTATTCAATTAAAAATAGTAAAATAATGCATTAAATTTAAATATGTTTTGTCCAAATCCTAAAATCTCATCAAAACACCAAATAAATGGCCATGAGATTTATCATACGTCAAACAAGGTCAAAGGACCTTGGAGAAAAAATTCCATAATTTTTGGGCACTTAAAAATATTTTTAATCAATTAAAAACAAATGAAGAATTAATTAATTCATGAAAAATATTAATAATGATCCAAAAAATAATTTTAATTCAGAATATGAAAGAGAAAAATATTTGAATTTTTTTGGTGAAAGTCCCATATTTTTTTGATCAATATTAAATTTATTATGAATTATTGAAGAAAATGGAATTAAATGGAAATTCAGAAAATGCTAAAATACGTGGACCATCAGATCTCCCTCATTAATTGAGGTGGCAGATCTGATGATCCAAAAAGCGCGTTCCATGTGTTCCCTAGTCAACAACGTTGTAACATGAGTAATTACAAGGCACGGCTAAGATTAAAACGTGAAACATGGATCACACAGTTCAGACTCAAGACACATCACCACCGGAGCCAGAGCTCCGGTCGTCTTCTCCGGTGAGCTTCACCGGACTGGTCAACATGAACCATCACCAAAATTCCAAAAAGGGACATGATTTTAAAGAGAAAACATCACTGAGCACAAATATCACCTCCAATTCATCCAATTCCAACTATATTGAGAGATATATGGAATTGAAAAATGAGGTTCATGATCTGAGTTGCTTCGATTTGGCCTCAAAGCAACTCAATCTTCTTGCCTACATTAGTAGGACTACAGGCAACTCAAGAATCAATGGAATTGAGCAAGAATCAAGGAGAATCGAAGAGTTTAAAATTTCTGCAAATTACCTTCAAAGGAGGTCTGAGCTTGCTAGATCTTGATCTGAATCGTGCTTGACTTCACTTTAATTTCTTGTAGGAGAGGAATGGAAAGGCTTAGAATCAATGGACTCCTGGAGAATTGAATTCCAAAACAGTGGAGATTAAAGCTCAAATTCAAATGAATTTATCAGGGTTATCCTCTTAGAATGAAGGGTTTTCAATGAGGATTCAAAGTTGGCGCAATGTGTGTGTGAATTTTGAGCAAATGCAGCTGTATATATAGCCAAATCCATGTGATATTTGCACACTCTTTTCACTTTCCAATTTTGGAAAAATGATGAAAGCATGGTGCATGGGCGCGCATAGTCCCATGGAATGATGGTTTGAAAGTACAAATGAATGATCAAATGCTTTGGAGATGGATTGGATTGCAAGGTACATGTGCATTGTCACTTGAAGAATGATACATGTCAAATGATATCAGCCTGTTTAAGCCATGCACAGCCTATGCATTCCTAATCCAAAATGCATGAACTTTAGCTCTTTGGAAAGGTGAGATCAAGATGAACAAGTTTGATGTTGAACACTTTTTCATTTGGAGCTTGGAACTTGGAGATATTTGAGGTGGAAGTTTGGAAAAATTTGACATATCAAAATTTTTCTAAGTGTCAAGCCATATGTCTCAATATTCCACCTTGCTTAACTTTTTATAGGAGCTTCGAATGAGAAAAGTGTCTTTCTAAAAGTTGTATCTCTCTCAAAGAAATTCAAAATGGTCACCAATTTCATGTCATTCGGATTTTAAATGATAGAGTTATGCATTTTTGAAGTTTGGAAACATCACTTTGTCATACCCCAATTTCTTCCGGGCATATCTAAATTTTTGCAAAAATTGATTTCATTTTTTATTTGCCTCATATGCACAGCATGGCATGCATTCCATCATGAATAATACCTAAAATATCAGTCGGAATGAATTTATTGAGAATACAAACAAATTGGTTAATTCGTTTCTCAAGAACATGCAAAATCAGCGGGTAAAGAGTTTTAAAATTAAAATCACAAACGCCAGTATTATTAATCTACGATTCACGTAGTTTAATCTGGTATGCTCGCTGTATTTTTCAGCGGCTGTTTCGATTGCATTTCGACCCGCCTGAGCCTTTTAACCGGTGAAAATTTATTTCGAAGTAAAAGAAACGCTGTATTTCTTCAATAAGTACATTTTGTACTGATCGTCGTAGTGCATTAAATTTACTTTTTCGGTCATTTTCGCATTCATTTTTATTATTCAATCTAATTCTTATTTACTTATTTAATTACTTTTTCTTTGATTTATTGTCAAAAATTAGCATGTTTAAATAGGATTTATTTAATATCTAGTTTAAATTTATTTTATTTTATTAACATTTTTGTGTATTAATATTCAAAAGTAAAAAAAATATATATAAAAAGAAGGATCAAGAATATTTCATTGGTAGACAGCTGGTACCCACTCATAACAACCTAACACACACGCGTCACTCTCAACAAATCTTCACAAATCTCTCTCACACTATTTGCCACGTGTTATTCTCTTATTCGCTACCTCACCCACTCATTCTTTTCACACCTCACTCTCCTCAGATGACTCTCTCCACACGTCATTTTCCTCCCTTACAATTCCCAATCGTCACTCTATTTCACTCTTCATTATCACATTACCTGAACACACACTCCACTCATCATTGAAAAAAAAACTCCCTCACTCAATCTCTCTCACCTCACACTCTCTCAACACAAATCCCCACACCCTTTCTTCACCTCCGTTAAACCCTCGTCACCATCACCTCGACCATCACAAAACCGCCGCCGTTCACTCCTCACCCTTCAACCATCGTACCCCTTAAAACTCCTTCAAACCGCGACCACCAACATCAAATAAACCTCCGCCTTCTTCAAACAACTCTCCATTTCCGCCTCTCTACCGTCGTCAAACCCTTTATCTTCCATCTCCACACCGCTAGCTCCATCCGCCGCGCATTACTGTCATTCCACTCGCTTCTTCCACACAAATCCGCAATCTTCCATCTTCACCTCTCCTCACAACCAACCCACCGGCGAATCCACCTACCTCCGCCGCCGTCAACAAACCCTTCATCCTCTCTCCCAACCACCACTTCCGATTTCCACCTAACACCGTTAAATCCTCCAACATACCAGATCTGCTCCTTCGTCTTCCCTCTCTCCGTGATCTACCGACCACACGTCGTCGATGTTTGAAACTAGCACCAACCGTGTTACTGTGGAAATAATCCATCCAACAAACGAAGGCGTCGTTTCAGTAACACGAACCTCACTCCGCTGCTAAAAGTTATCGCCTAGACGCTTGTCTAATCAAATCGGTGGCAAGGTGAAGGTTCCAAGGTTCGTGCGTTTTTTGCTGATAAAAGGAACCAACGGTGAGAACAAGGTTTAGGTCTCTAGTTCTGGGATTGGTGCCGTCGGAAATGAAGGAGGGTAGCGATGTTTACAGGTTCTGAAGCAGGTTCACTAGCACTGAACGATTTCATCTGTGAAAGGCTCGAGCTAGGTATTCCATTCGACATCATAATAAATTGGTATTGATTTTGGGATTCATGGAATATCTGTTATGCTGACATGCTGTTTATCATTGCATAAAGATTAGTACAAATATGCTATTTTCCTGTTGAATTCGAATAAACTTCATGTTATATTTTCTTTTGGTTTTATTTTTACCATCATTGTACAACTTACCAGGGTATATTGTTGTAATACCCCAAAATTTACCCTTCATTTTTCCTAGAAAAAAAAAACGAAAAAAAAATGAAAAAAAAAAAGTTAAAAATAAATAAATAAATAAAATTAATTAAATAAATAAATAAAATAGAACAAAATTTTTTGGACTTGGGTCTCTCTCATATGAGCCCACAAAGCCATGGAATTCAGTCTATAAATACCAAGGCTTCACTTGAGAAAAGGGGGAGAAGCAAAATACTCTGAGGTTTCCTTGGAACAAAACCCTGAGGAAAAAGATAGTGAGAGAAGAACTAACAGAGTTCAGAGCAGCCTCCAAACCCTGAAGGGAACTCAACTGCACAGAATCACCTCTGCCTCACATAAACCCTAAAGATTGTTTTGTAAACCTCACGGGTGCAACTCAATTTCAATCAAGCTCTCCAATCAGATTTGCCATATACCCATCATCTTTATGCCTTTAATTTGAATGCTCTAAATGTATGAGGTATTATGGGTGAATTTGATACCCTTTTGATGCATGTGTTTGACAAGAGGTTTAGGCCTCCTACCCTTGATTGCTTTTTGTGAGCTTTTTTGTGAATTTTGATGGAATTATTCATGTGGTTACATTTTGATTTAGGGGCAACTCTTGGTTACCCTATTTTGTTTCTCTAACCTGTTTGTTGAGTTTTTGTTGTGAGGGCTCACATGACGTTTGCAGGGATAACTTGCGTGGTTTCCCACTTTATTTGTGGGATACCCCCTGGAGGTTCATTCCGATTACCTGTACTGACCCACTTTCTTTGATGATGTTAGCTCGGAAGGATCTCAGGGTTTATCGTTCCTTTAATTGCTGTTACTTCGGATCTTTATCCGTGTGGTACTTTTACATTTTTCCCGCATTTTACTGCTTTCCTAGCTGGAAGACCTCGATAGGAGGCAATGTTTTTGTGTTTACTTTATGCAGGTTCCTTTGTCCAGGGTTAAGAGCTATGAGGTCTTATCCTCATTACCCTTTTGCATGCGCGTTCCTACAATGCAAACAAACCCTTCATTGATTTTTCTTCTCCATAACACACGTTTACTCCTTCTACTACAGGCGAGTAAGTCTCCAAAGGTCGAGCATCCGGTAGATTGCGTAGTAACTTGTTCGTCCAAAACCCAATCCATAACCCCGTAGTTAGCCGAACTACGGCTTGCTCTGATTCTCATTCCAGATGAGATACGTAGGCATAAGACGCGATGTCTTAGCGAGCACACATCCCCCCAACCCATAGGTCAGCCGAGCTACGAAGACTCTGATTCTCATATTCAGATGAGATACGTATGCAGTGGATGCGACATCTGCGTGAGTCATTTTCATTTAACCCTTTTTTTTAGTAAATAAACACATTAGGTAAACCCATACCCTTTAGACAAAAACCACAAAAGTGGATCCCGTAGAGTACTATGGATGCGTAGGGGTGCTAATACCTTCCCTTCGCATAACCGACTCCCGAACCCAAGATTTGGTTGCGAGACCCCGTCTTGTCCTTTCCTTTTTCAGGTTTACTTCGAGCATTTCCTTTCCCTCCTTTGGGATGAATAACGCACGGTGGCGACTCTTCTGTCTTTTTTCTTTCGCCGGTTGTTTTTTTCGCGCACTGTATTTTTCAGGTTGCGACAGCTGGCGACTCTGCTGGGGAACAAGAAGTTGACCTCTTGCTGGTCCATCTTCCCTAAGCGAGTCCCTCTTAGCTTGTGTGATTTTCTTGTTTATTGGGTGTTCATGCTTTTGTACATTTATTTACTTACTTGCTTGCATTCATCTGCTGTATCTGTTGGAGCTGTTGTTTGTTTGTTGGGATGTGATGTTCTACGAGAGATAAGCCCATTACCCAGGCTTGAGTGCACACACATGTTTTAGAGTGGATGATCATGAGGCTTGCGTGGCATGTTGCTACGTTAAGTCGTTCGTGAAGAACCACACCCAGACGAGGTTTCTTTTGGATATATTATGTCCTACGGATGTTCCGTAACGACATGACGTTCCTTTAGAAATTGTCGACTCTGGTGACCATTTCCCGAGAACTCAGTCGAGGCCTCTCCTCCGAGACGTGATTATGTTAGCTCTGGTGGGCGCATTCTCGCTGATCAATCCGAGGACCCCGAGACTGGGAACTTGCTTTAGGATGTCCTGTTGAGGGGAGTCAGCGGAGGTCTTTTATCCCGTAATAATGCCAAACCTTCAGTGGTAAACGTATTATTCGCGACTGAAGGGCTGAAGTTGACGAACTTCTGTTCTTAGAACCTACCAGTGAGGGGCGGGCTAAATTCAGGAAACCTTAACCTCCAACCAACCCGGTTTTCTGGAGCAGAGCTTTGATCTTGTATTATATTCCTCAATGGTTTTCTCTTCAGACAGTGTAACCCGACAGATGTTCAAGCGGATACAGCAATCCTGATTGACATACCACTGCACTGCATTCACATCATCACATCATTTGCATTCATATCATTTAACACATGTTTATCCATTTTTGTGGGGTTTATATCTTCTTCTTGATTCTAGTCGGGGTTTTCTTCTTACACTGTTTATCAAATGTGAGACTGGAATCAAGGGGGTAGAATGCCTTTTGGAATTGATAAACATGTCATTGCATTTGCATAGTCATCCGCATGTCTTGCATAACAGGTACCGCCACAGTGTTCTCAACTGTTTGGTGTCCCACTAGCAGGATAGCTGACTCAGGCATTCACCGATACGGTACCCGAAGGAATCAACAGAGAGCGATGGAGAGCCTACAAGCAGAGCTCGCCGAGATGAAGATTCGCATGAATCAATTCATGGATTTGGTTCAAGGGGTGGCTCAAGGACATCAGGAGCTTAGATTGTTGGTACAGAGGGATCCCCCTATTACTCAACCGGAGACGTTGGTTGATCCTCTAGCTGGAGAGGCTAATGGTCCCAATGGACTGGGACCTATCCCGATCCCGCATGTCAACCTAGATCAACAACCCATTCAGGATGGTCAGGATGATCAGTTCCCCTTGCTTCAGGAAGACTTTGGCATGGACCCCATGTTTAGAAGATTGGAAGAGAGGTTAAAAGCAGTGGAAGGACAAAATCCTCTGGGAGTGGATGTTGCTGACTTGGGGCTGGTCCCAGGTGTGAGAGTGCCACCGAAACTCAAGGTCCCGATATTTGACAAATACCATGGCAGCTCTTGCCCCAAAACTCACGTGCAAGCCTATTTCCGTAAAATGGTTGCATACTCTGATGACGAGAAGCTACTTATGTACTTCTTCCAGGATAGCCTAGCTGGGGCATCCTTGGAATGGTATATGAGGCTAGACAGAGCCCACATCCGTTGCTGGAGGGATTTGGCAGAGGCTTTCGTGAAGCAGTATCAGTATAATGCAAACATGGCTCCGGACAGAACTCAACTTCAGAATCTGTCTCTTAAAAGCAATGAGTGCTTCAGGGAATACGCTCAACGCTGGAGGGATACAGCTTCCCGTGTTCAGCCTCCTATGTTGGAAAAGGAAATGGCCAACATGTTCATGAATACGCTGCCTGGACCTTATCTGGAGCGTCTGGTGGGGTGCAATGCTTCCAACTTTGCTGATGTGGTCTCTACTGGAGAAAGGGTGGAGAATTACCTAAAGACCTATAAGAGCCAGAGTGGAGGTGGATCCTCATCAGGGGTGAAGAAGCCGTTCATTCAGGGACAGAAGAGGAGAGAAGGGGATGCAAATGTCATATCTTCTTATCAGAACAGGGATAACCGGAGGAATAACTTTCAGAACTATCATCAACAACTGTATGTTGCGGCTGTGACCATTCCAGCTGCAGCGCCACTACAACAACAACAATCACAATGTCAACCAGCTCAGTATCAACAGCAGCAGCAACCGGGTAACAGACCCGCTTATCAACAGAGGCAAAGGATGATGGACCGGCGTTTCGACACCCTTCCAATGTCGTACGCTTAATTGCTTTCTATTCTTCAACAACTACAACTTGTGCAACTGCGCACTCTGGCTCCTCCTATTGGTAGACTTCCGGTGGGTTACGACGCCAACGCTAGGTGTAGCTTCCACTCTGGGGCACCTGGCCACAATATTGAGAACTGCAAAGCTTTTAAGCACGTAGTTCAAGACCTCATAGATTCAAAGGCCATCGACCTTGCACCAGTCCCGAATGTCGTTAACAATCCCATGCCACAGCATGGTGGGGCAAATGTTAACATGGTTGAAGGAGAAGTCAACATAGTCTCTGCAGTCAACGAAGAAGATGGGGATAGTGATTGTGACATTGACAACTGGGTGCGTCCGAGGATCCCGGGTGAAGTCATCAACAATTGGTCTTCTGAAGAGATTATCCAAGTCACTTTTCTTGAAGAGTAATTTTCTTTGTTTATTCATGCATATCCAAGTCTTACGTTCCGCCCAGGGCGTAATGACTCATTGTAGGGCCCGTCTATGTGACACTTGCATTTTTATCATAAATAAAGGACGTATTTTTGCATTCAAATATTTCGTTCCCTGTCTTTCTATTTTTGTAGTTTTTCAAAATAAAAAAAATGGCAATGTTTTGTTTAGTTTTCACTTCTTGTTCACACTCATAAGCACATACCATCACTCATGCAGATGCACATCACCGGATCCTATTGATAACGTTTCTGCTACGGCTCGTTTCGACTTTGAAAATCCAATCTTTCAAGCTGAAGAAGAGGGTGATGAAGACTGTGAACTCCCTGAAGAGCTTACCAGGTTATTAAAACAAGAGGAAGGGGTTATTCAACCGCATCAAGAGTCTGTTGAAGTGATTAATCTCGGCACCGAGGACGCCAAGAGAGAAATCAAGATAGGGGCTGCTTTGGGAGACAATGTGAAGAAAGGGCTGATTGAATTGCTGCAAGAGTATGTTGACATCTTCGCCTGGTCTTATCAGGACATGCCTGGGCTGGACACAGACATCGTGGTACACCGTTTGCCTCTCAAAGAAGGTTGTCCTCCGGTCAAGCAGAAGCTCAGAAGAACAAGACCAGAGATGGCTGTCAAGATAAAGGAAGAAGTGCAAAAGCAGTTGGATGCAGGGTTTCTAGCAGTCACCAATTATCCGCCATGGGTTGCAAACATCGTCCCAGTACCTAAGAAGGATGGAAAGGTACGGATGTGTGTCGACTACCGGGATCTGAACAGAGCTAGCCCTAAAGATGATTTCCCATTACCTCACATCGACGTTTTGGTGGATAATACAGCTCAGTTCTCGGTATTCCTCTTCATGGATGGTTTTTCTGGCTATAACCAAATCAAGATGGCACCAGAGGACATGGAAAAGACAACTTTCATAACCCCATGGGGCACCTTTTGCTACAAGGTGATGCCGTTTGGTCTGAAAAATGCTGGAGCAACATATCAACGAGCTATGGTAACTCTGTTCCATGATATAATCGAGGTTTATGTGGACGATATGATTGCCAAATCTCAGACAGAAGAAGAACATTTGGTGAATTTGCAGAAACTGTTTGAGCGTTTGAGGAAATTCAAACTGAGACTTAATCCGAACAAGTGCACTTTCGGGGTGAGATCGGGAAAATTGCTGGGTTTTATTGTTAGCGGAAAAGGGATTGAGGTGGATCCCGACAAAGTAAAAGCGATACAGGAAATGCCAGAGCCAAGAATAGAGAAGCAAGTCCGTAGTTTCTTAGGGAGGTTGAACTACATTGCAAGGTTCATCTCTCACCTGACAACCACGTGTGAGCCAATTTTCAAATTGCTGAGGAAAGATCAGGCTATCAGGTGGAATGAAGATTGTCAAAGGGCTTTCGAGAAGATAAAAGAGTATCTACAGAAACCTCCAATCCTTATACCTCCAGTTCCTGGGAGACCCCTGATAATGTACCTGTCAGTGACCGAGAACTCGATGGGGTGTGTATTGGGACAGCATGACGAGTCTGGTCGAAAAGAGCATGCCATATACTACCTTAGCAAAAAATTTACCGACTGTGAAATCAAATATTCGCAGCTTGAGAAAACTTGTTGTGCTTTGGCCTGGGCTGCTCGCCGACTGAGGCAGTATATGTTGAACCATACTACCTTGTTGATTTCTAAGATGGATCCAGTCAAATACATATTCGAGAAGCCAGCCCTCACCGGAAGGGTGGCTCGTTGGCAAATGGTACTGACAGAGTACGATATCCAGTATACATCCCAGAAAGCCATCATAGGGAGTATTCTGTCGGACTATCTTGCTCAGCAGCCGATTGATGATTATGAGCCGATGAAGTTTGATTTTCCAGATGAAGAAATCATGTTCCTCAAGATGAAAGACTATGAAGAGCCAGTTGTTGAGGAGGGACCTGATCCAAACGAAAAGTGGACTTTGTTGTTTGATGGGGCTGTCAATGCTAGAGGAAGTGGAATTGGCGCTGTCATTACAACTCCGAAAGGTGCGCACATACCTTTCACTGCTCGTTTGACTTTTGAGTGCACAAATAATGAAGTTGAGTACGAGGCCTGTATTTTGGGTATTGAGCAAGCCATTGATCTGAGAATCAAGACTCTGGATATCTTCGGAGATTCAGCTCTGGTGATCAATCAAGTAAATGGTGATTGGAATACTCTCCAACCCACTCTGGTCCCCTACAGAGATTACACGAGAAGACTGTTGACTTTCTTCACAACGGTAAAATTGTATCATATACCTCGTGATGAGAACCAGATGGTAGACACACTTGCTACTCTATCCTCCATGATCAAGGTAATTCGCTGGAACCATGCTCCCAGGATCGATGTGATGCGCCTTGACAGGGCCGCATATGTGTTTGCTGCTGAGCTGGTAGTCGATGACAAGCCCTGGTATCACGATATCAAGTGCTTTCTGAAGAATCAAGAGTACCCAGCAGGGGCATCCAACAATGACAGAAAGACTTTGAGAAGATTGGCAGGCAGTTTCTTCTTGAACAAAGACGATGTGCTGTATAAGAGGAACTTCAACATGGTTTTGCTCAGATGCGTGGACAGACACGAGGCGGACATGTTAATGCAGGAAGTTCATGAAGGTTCCTTCGGTACTCATGCCGGCGGACATGCAATGGCTAAGAAATTGTTGAGAGCGGGTTATTATTGGATGACCATGGAATCAGATTGCTTCAAATATGCTCGGAAGTGTCATAAATGCCAGATTTATGCTGATAAGGTGCATGTGCCGCCAAATCCTCTGAATGTGATGACTTCGTCGTGGCCGTTTTCTATGTGGGGCATTGACATGATTGGAAAGATTGAGCCGACTGCTTCCAATGGGATTCCATCGACTATTTCACCAAGTGGGTCGAAGCAGCGTCGTTCGCGAATGTCACCAGACATGTGGTTGCCCGTTTCATCAAGAAAGAAATCATTTGTCGCTATGGGATTCCCGAAAGAATCATTACTGATAATGGTTCTAATCTCAACAACAAAATGATGAAGGAGTTGTGTCTGAACTTCAACATTCAGCATCACAATTCTTCCCCTTACCGCCCTAAGATGAACGACGTTGTTGAGGCGGCAAATAAGAACATAAAGAAGATTGTGCAGAAGATGGTCGTCACGTACAGAGATTGGCATGAGATGCTCCCCTTTGCCTTGCATGGGTACCGTACTTCAGTACGTACGTCGATTGGGGCAACCCCTTACTCCCTGGTGTATGGTATGGAAGCAGTCCTACCTGTTGAAGTGGAGATTCCTTCTCTAAGAGTCTTGTTGGATGTCAAGTTAGACGAAGCCGAATGGATTCAGACAAGGTTCAATGAGTTGAGTCTTATCGAAGAGAAGCGAATGGCAGCCATTTGTCATGGGCAGTTGTATCAGAGTCGGATGAAGAGAGCCTTTGATCAGAAAGTGCGTCCTCGTTGTTTCCAAGTCGGAGATTTAGTGTTGAAAAAGATTCTTCCTCCTCAGACAGATCACAGGGGCAAGTGGACTCCTAACAATGATGGACCGTATATTGTCACCAAGGTTTTTGATGGTGGGGCCTTAATGCTTGCAACTATGGATGGTGAAAACTTCACTTCCCCTGTGAACTCAGACGCAGTTAAAAAATACTTCGCATAAAATAGACCCGCTGGACAGTAAAAAGAATAGTCCAGGCAAAAATGGGCATCCCGACGAACCAAGAAAATGAAAAGGTTCGGGCAAAAATTAAGGATTAAAAATGAAAAGATCGTACACCCGGTAAGTTGAAAACCTGAAAAGGCAACTTAGGCAAAAATGGGTATCCCGGTGGATTGAAAACCCGAAAAGGGCGATCCAGGCAAAAGTTAGGGATTAAGCGAATGACTGCGTTCTGAGTTAGTTCTGAATCTCATCTCATGTCGATGACTGGAAATTTTTGAAAGGTAGGAAACAGTCCAATCACCTTTTCAGAAGGCTGATCATCTGGAGGATCTTGAAGACGGGCAAGTCATAGCAGAATCGGAACCCAATAGAAATCCATTTCACATTGCCATTAGATTAATTTATGTTTTTATCTTTTGTGCGATTACCTCTTTCCAGGGATTGCTTCCTGATGTAAATGCCTATTCAGAGGCCATTCAATCAATAAAATCATGTTATTCAGTATATCTCTGTTTTCATTTTACTGTTTTGTTTGCAAAAATGACGTCCGAATTTTTGATAAACATTGCATCATGACACATAAGGGCTTTACAGGTACATGCTTAATAAACATTTAAAATTGCTGTAAATTTTAAGTGCTTTGGATCGTCTATTCAGAACAGATACCCTCGGGGCATTTCCTTAAAATCCCCTGCAGATGACCGTGAATATCTTCCCCAGTGAAGTCGCCAACAAACGAATTCGGTGTCTTATCCCTGCAGACCTGATCAGAGCGTTGGATTCTTCAATCCCCAGCAGGTTCTCGCCAATGTACTTCCCCAAGCGTTTGTTTTAGGACATACACTCCCCAGTAGAGTTGACAGTGCCAGACTATATATCCCCAGCGGAGTTGACAGTGCCAGACTGTATCTTCCCAGCAGAAGTGGCTGCTCCTTAGAGTTCGAGGCCATATCGATAATCCCAATGCCAGATCCATGGTTTCTTTCCTTGAAGCAGAACCTCGGTACCGTATCAGTGTTTACTTCCCCTGTTGAGTCATCTCTCGCAGATCGTGGTTGCCAAAACCACTATCGCTTTCCCCAACAGCAGGTGTTCAGTGTCGTTCTCTCCCCAGTCAGAATCTCGGTATTTCGTCATTGCTAGAACACCGTGTGGCGGGTCATTTCCCCACGGAATTCTTTGCGCTGTGCATCTCCAACAGCCTTGCCAGAGCCCAGAAGATGGTGATCATTTCCCCAGCAGATCCCCTTGCCTCAGCTTGGCATTCTACCCAGCATTTCGCATCCCTGCATGTAGAATCATATTGCATTGCATCCTTCCAAATCGCGTAGCATTTCCATTTTCATGGAGAATTACGCCATTGAAAAAGTCAAACATACGCATGTAAGCATAAAACATTCTCGGTATCCCAAGTGATAAGCCAGAAGTTGTTTCCAGTACTCAGACTGAAGATTGTTCATGACTTACCTTTGTTATCCCCAGCAAGTGTCATTGGCCCATGCGTCGCCTCTATTTTCTTTCCATATTTCTGCCGATGCTGACAGGCATGAAGTTTTCCGGTATCCAGACCGAAGTGGCATTCAGGCCAGTTTCCGATATTCAGATCGAAGTGGCGTTCAGGCCAATTTCCGATATGCAGATCGAAGTGGCGTTCAGGCCAATTTCCGATATCCAGACCGAAGTGGCGTTCAGGCCAGTTTCCGGTATTCAGACCGAAGTGGCGTTCAGGCCAGTTTCCGGTATTCAGACCGAAGTGGCGTTCAGGCCAGTTTCCAGTATTCAGACCGAAGTGGCGTTCAGGCCAGTTTCCGGTATTCAGACCGAAGTGGCGTTCAGGCCAGTTTTCCGATGTTCAGATCGAAGAAGTTTCCGACGTTCAGGTCGATGCAACTTGTGGCATTCAGGTCAATTTTCCGATGTTCAGATCGAAGAAGTTTCCGACGTTTAGGTCGATGCAACTTGTGGCGTTCAGGCCAGTTTTCCGATGTCCAGATCGAAGAAGTTTTCGACGTTCAGGTCGATGCAACTTGTGGTATTCAGGCCAGTTTTCCGATGTTCAGATCGAAGAAGTTTCCGACGTTCAGGTCGATGCAACTTGTGGCGTTCAGGCCAATTTTCCGATGTTCAGATCGAAGAAGTTTCCGACGTTCAGGTCGACGCAATTTGTGGCATTCAGGCCAACCTCTCGGTGTTCAGACCGATATTAATAATCTCATATCTTCCGATGTTCAGATCGAAGTCATTTCCAGTATTCAGACTGATGAGCGGCATTCAGGCCATGGTTATTTCTGTGTTACCATTTATTTTGGTATCCAAGTTAACATTCTTTTTCGGTATTCAGACTGACTCTCACCGTACCAGACGGATTCTTCTTTCAATGCCACCTCTTTGCCGATTCTGATAGGCATTGTCACTTCACTTCACTTCAGTGCAAATTTTTGGGCTTTTATTGTATTTAATCCCTTGATACCTCGAAAGTACGAAAGCAGCTGCCATCTTCTTTCCGGGTCTCCAGTTGATTGAATAGGGGCAGCTGTAATACCCCAAAATTTACCCTTCATTT
Source organism: Lathyrus oleraceus (assembly GCF_024323335.1). Lineage (NCBI taxonomy): Eukaryota > Viridiplantae > Streptophyta > Magnoliopsida > Fabales > Fabaceae > Lathyrus > Lathyrus oleraceus. The sequence goes on from NC_066584.1 coordinate 394,459,002, forward strand.
TTCCTGAAAAAAAAAAAACAAGTTAAAAATAAATAAATAAATAAAACTAATTAAATAAATAAATAAAATATAACAAAAAATTTTGGACTTGGGTCTCTCTCATTTGAGCCCCAAAGCCATGGAATTCAGTCTATAAATACCAAGACTTCACTTGAGAAAAGGGGGAGAAGCAAATACTCTGAGGTTTCCTTGGAACAAAACCCTGAGGAAAAAGATAGTGAGAGAAGAACTAACAGAGTTCAGAGCAGCCTCCAAACCCTGAAGGGAACTCAACTGCACAGAATCACCTCTGCCTCACATAAACCCTAAAGATTGTTTTGTAAACCTCACGGGTGCAACTCAATTTCAATCAAGCTCTCCAATCAGGTTTGCCATATACTCATCATCTTTATGCCTTTAATTTGAATGCTCTAAATGTATGAGGTATTATGGGTGAATTTGATACCCTTTTGATGCATGTGTTTGACAAGAGGTTTAGGCCTCCTACCCTTGATTGCTTTTTGTGAGCTTTTTTGTGAATTTTGATGGAATTATTCATGTGGTTACATTTTGATTTAGGGGCAACTCTTGGTTACCCTATTTTGTTTCTCTAACCTGTTTGTTGAGTTTTTGTTGTGAGGGATCACATGACGTTTGCAGGGATAACTTGCGTGGTTTCCCACTTTATTTGTGGGATACCCCCTGGAGGTTCATTCCGATTACCTGTACTGACCCACTTTCTTTGATGATGTTAGCTCGGAAGGATCTCAGGGTTTATCGTTCCTTTAATTGTTGTTACTTCGGATCTTTATCCGTGTGGTACTTTTACATTTTTCCCGCATTTTACTGCTTTCCTAGCTGGAAGACCTCGATAGGAGGCAATGTTTTTGTGTTTACTTTATGCAGGTTCCCTTGTCCAGGGTTAAGAGCTATGAGGTCTTATCCTCATTACCCTTTTGCATGCGCGTTCCTACAATACAAACAAACCCTTCATTGATTTTTCTTCTCCATAACACACGTTTACTCCTTCTACTACAGGCGAGTAAGTCTCCAAAGGTCAAGCATCCGGTAGATTGCGTAGTAACTTGTTCGTCCAAAACCCAATCCATAACCCTGTAGTTAGCCGAACTACGACTTGCTCTGATTCTCATTCCAGATGAGATACGTAGGCATAAGACGCGATGTCTTAGCGAGCACACATCCCCCCAACCCATAGGTCAGCCGAGCTACCAAGACTCTGATTCTCATATTCAGATGAGATACGTATGCAGTGGATGCGACATCCGCGCGAGTCATTTTCATTTAACCCTTTTTTTTAGTAAATAAACACATTAGGTAAACCCATACCCTTTAGAAAAAAACCACAAAAGTGGATCCCGTAGAGTACTATGGATGCGTAGGGGTGCTAATACCTTCCCTTCGCATAACCGACTCCCGAACCCAAGATTTGGTTGCGAGACCCCGTCTTGTCCTTTCCTTTTTCAGGTTTACTTCGAGCGTTTCCTTTCCCTCCTTTGGGATGAATAACGCACGGTGGCGACTCTTCTGTCTTTTTTCTTTCGCCGGTTGTTTTTTTCGCGCACTGTATTTTTCAGGTTGCGACAATTGTTGAATATATTGTCCATTTAAAGGTTATTACAAAACTTTGAATAATCCTAAAAGGATTATAGGGAGGTTCGTATTATTTTGTTGTTTTTTTTGGTCGCCCTATGCTACTCATGAGTCATTGTTTCGTAGAGAGAGCATTTGTAGTTTTCAAAGAAGCACGATAATGACCATTGGTATTCTAAATTTTTAAAGGAAGACATTAGTTGGCTACGCTGAGTTTAGAGTTATGGTGTATCCTTTTTAGTTTTTGATACTCTGTTGGAAAAGGTTTGATGCAAAGTTGGTTTACACCTATGTGATTGCGCTAAAATGACATTTGTAAATGATAATTCTTTTGTTGATTTTATAAAATATTTAGAGTTGCACTGTTGTTATAATTATTGTAAATAATATCATTGTTTTTTATCAATTTAAATCATTGGATTCGACTTTTACATGTCGATATACCATCCAAATTTCAGTACATCAACTGTATATTTTCGCCGCGTTTGGATTTCGCGGATAACATTAACCCTTGTTATCTCGCACAAACCGGTTTGAGCACACCGACTCCATTGAATAAATCAACATTATTATCCATTTTTATTCCTTTTGATTTAATTAATTAATTAAAAATTTTAATTAGTTTAATTTCGATTAATCAATTTTAATTAACTTAATTATTTGATTTAATTAAATAATTTTGATAATTAATTTTAATTAATTCAATTAACCGATTTAACCAATTTTTAATAAATTAATTGATTAATTTCTCCCACTCTCACAAACTTCACATTATTTCAAACAAAAAAGAAGCTATTTCATGTCATCATCATTTCGTAATCACTTTCAATTTTATTTCATTTCAATTCATCATCAACCCAAACCAATTTCAAAAAGCACAAACCACAATTCTCGATCCAAATATCGAGCCCATTTTCAAAAACACCTTTGTAAGTCGATCGCTTTTATGCGTCGCCATCAACCTCACATAGCTTACTCTTGGGCTTTCTTACAATGAGACCTACTTGGTTATTGATTAATTGAGTAGATGAATAATACACTAAATAAAATTCATTTCATTCATAAACACGAATTCAAACCATTCAATTTCAAAAGAATTTTCTCTTTTAAACATAAATTTTGGGATGAAAAAGATATAGGGAGCGTACGCTTCACTATTTCTCAAGCACTTTAATAATTGGCGTACGCCATATTGCTCGAGTTCTTGTCACCCGATTAAGCCTTAATCATACACATTCAAATCACATTTTCTAAATCAACTACAAATTCTACACCCTTTTAATTCTAAATTCCCGATAATTAAGGATAGGAGGCGTACGCCTCACTATCTTTCGATTATTCGAATAATTGGCGTACGCCACATTGCTCGAATCTTCGTCTTCAAATTAAAACCACAATCGAATAAACTCAAATCACCTATTATATCAAACACAGTTTCAAGATCAACTTTATAACTTAAACTTCGATAGAGAATGGGAGGCGTACGCCTCACCATTCCTTGATTATTTGAATAATTGGCGTACGCCATATTGCTCAAATCATCTTTCGATCAAAACCTACCAATCCAAAATTCAAACTATCTTCGCAAATCAAATGCAAACATCTAAACATATCTTTCTTAAATTAAACCTCGGATGATAAAAGATGAGAGGCGTTCGCCTCGCCATCTCTCAATCATTTGAATAATTGGCGTACGCCATATTGCACAAATTATCCACTTCCGACTAAAACACGCTAAATAAACTCGGATAAAGGAATAAGTGGCGTACGCCTTATTATTCCTTGAATAAGCAAGTAGGAGGCGTACGCCTCACTACCGTGCATATTCAACATCCGCAAACAAACTTTCGATAAAAATTCGAACGAAAAAGGAGTAGAAGGCGGTCGCCTTATTATTCCTTGAAAGAATTGAACGATTGGTGTACACCATATTGCTCAATCTTTCGTCGTTCTTCAAAAACATCTCAAACAAATCAAACCTAACTTCTCGCCCCCGCGCTATCGAAACCAATCAAACATCCAAACACATCAATTCAACTTGTCACCCCCGCGTGACCAAAACCCTTTCTCAAAAGAACACTGTCAATCCTTTCTAATGCGTACAACAAACCAACGCTTAAGCCTCCTCCGAGAGTAGACAAGCCAACGTTTAGCCGTTAGAACGCCGACCTACACAGTCGTTCACCAAAATAAAACACACCAAATATTCGTAGTAGCCCCGAACTACGAATGCTCTAATTTGCTTATTGCACCATAAGGATACGTAGGCAGGAGATTGTTGTATCTTCGCGAGCACACTAATAAAAAACCTCCCATTTCCCCCCTCCTAAGGTCTTCATCCATATCTATCATCAATTCTAATCACTCGAAGCAAGCGAATAACAGTCAACTAACAGTCAAATAGCAAAATCAGACTAAAAAGTTCCCGTTGAGTACAACGGACGTGAGGGGTGCTAATACCTTCCCCTTGCGTAATCGACTCCCGAACCCGAATATGGTTGCGACGACCATTATTCTATTTTCCTAAAGGTTTTCTCGATATTTTCCTATTCCTTCATTGGGATAAATAAAGTTCGGTGGCGACTCTATTTCGAACAACATTTTTTCCGCGTTCCATCGCGAGGGATTGCATTATCATTTTCGAGGTGCGACACACTTGATCAATGGTATAGGTCAAAAGTGACCTATAATGTAGCCTCATATCACATGTTCAAAGAAGTTGAATTTTCTCCCACTCCAAACATAAAAGTTTAAGTAGACACATTGAATTTGATTGTGCAACTTGAAAATATTTCATCTCATAAAAATTGAGCAAGTTATGACCTTGGGAAGTTGACTTTCAAATTAGGGTTTAGACAAAATGACCTATAATGTTTCAACATAGAAAATGATTTTCCATGCGAAAATAGCTCTAGGTCTAAACATGAAAGTTGTTTATAATATCATTTAGAGTAAGTTTACTCTTGTAATCATTTTCATATGATGAAAAGTATAGGATATAGGGTCTAGGGAAACCCAGTTTTGATCAGATGAATTCATCTGGCCAACCACCACAACCAACTTGCTAATTTCCAATTCTCTTGACTTTCTTGGCTCATGATAGATCATATATGCTTAAGATGATGAAATTTTAAGTGTCCCTTGAAAAATTTGATCAATTGGTGAGATAGATTATTGGAGAAGTTACTCAAGATACCCAGTCAAACTAGGGTTTCCAAGGCAAATCACCCTCAAACTCTTGAAGCAAACTTGATTAATATGACATGTAGAGAACATTGGGAATCATATATGATGTTCATAACCATGATTGAATCAATTCTTGGTTGTGCTCTTTATTCATGAGGGTCTTAAACCCTAGATGTGATCAATGAATCAAGGAGATCATGTCCCTACCTACAAAAGAGTTAGATAGATACAAAGACATATTTGTGCTATTTTGGTTAGTAAAAAGATAATATACAAGTATGATATAATCACAAAGTGCTTGGTGATCTCTCCCAAAACAAACCCAATGAAAGAGGGGTAAGGAGGATGCCAAGGTATGATCCCAATACTAATGCTTATGATGAAATTGCATGAGGGATCTTAGGGTCAAAATTGGGGTCTTACAGCTTCCCATATTTAAGGATATTCTAACTGAGGAGGTGAAGGTTAAAATCTTCGGCTCGACTCAGTAGAATGGGCTTAAATAACAACATAGAGAAACAAATTTTGGTCCCTAAGAGACCACATGATGCAAATGATATGAATGCAAAAGTAAATGCTCTGTGGGGAAATATTGCCACAAAGGAAAAGAAATCAGAGAGACCGAAAGTCCGCAGGAGCACAATGCATTCCATAAGGAAAAAACTCACTAGGGAGACAGAGACTCTGGGGGATAAAGGAGTTATGCGTAGGCCAGGCTACGACTTAAAACTATTGGGGGACTCGAGGAAATCCATAAAAAAATGGAAAGACTCGGCCGGGGAAACAAACAACATCTGCAGGGGATACGAATAAGTCAAGATAAAACTGAAATACTCGACTCATGCAGGGAAAAGCGATTTCACTAAGGAAATGCGCATTGAACTCAATTGGGGAAGAAATAAACTTCAACACCGGAGGAGCAGAAATCTATTACCTACTATGTGTTATTGGGTAAGGAGATAATAAAGATCTAACAGAGAGAACATCCGTCACCGGTTAAGATGAACATATCAAGGATGACTCGCTGAGGAAAAGCCAGGAGGAATATTCATTACCGGTTACTGGGTAAGAATAGCCTTGCTGGGAAAAACTGCAGAAAATAGGATTTACAACTACCAGTTACTGGGTAGAAAACCAAGGAGGTGAGAGTATCCGTCATCGGTTAGGATGAACATATTAAGGATAAACTCGACAGGGAAGAAAATTTGTCACCGGTTAAGATGAACATATCAAGGATAGACTTGCCTGGGGATGTCAAGGAGGATACCCGTCATCGGTTAGGATGAACATATCAAGGATATACCAACTGAACAAAAAAGGGGAATTACATCTATCGAAAACTGGATAGAAAACCGTCGAAGAGAAAAAATCTGTCACCGGTTAGGATGAACATATCAAGGATTCACTCTGCGAGGGGACAGAGCAGGATTTACAACTACCAGTTACTGGGTAGAAGACCAATCAAAGAGAAGATCCATCACCGGTTAAAGTGAACATATCAAGGATAGACTCTGAAAAAGGGAATAAAAGTAGGGATTACATCTATCATTTACTGGATAGAATACCAAAGAAGAGAAAATCCGTCACCGGTTAAAGTGAACATATCAAGGATTGACTCTGAAAAGGGGAATAAAAGTAGGGATTACATCTATCAGTTACTGGATAGAATACCAAAGAAGAGAAAATCCGTCACCGGTTAAAGTGAACATATCAAGGATTGACTCTGCACAAAAGAAAAGTAGGATTTACAAATATCGGTTATTGGGTAGAAGACCAACAAGGAGAAGAAAACCCGTCATCGGTTAAGATGAACATATCAAGGATTAACTCTTCGAAGAACCAAAATAGGAATTATAACTACCTTTTTACTGGGTAGAATACTAAAGAAGAGAATATTCGTCACTGATTAAAGTGAACATATCAAGGATAGACTCCACGGGGGAAGAAAAGATATCTGTCACCGGTTAAGATGAACATATCAAGGATATACTTTTCGAGGAAAAGATCCACTAAGGATACTGCTGAGGAGAAAAAAGGGTACTTTTGTCGGGTATTGGGCAAAAAGTAACAAACCACAAGCTAAGTAGAATATTACCAATTACTGGGTAATAGACTCTTAGGGGACCAAAGGTATATATCTAGGTAAGAGCTAGAAAGAAAACGGTCAATCAAGACTCAACCCAATGAGGACATAACTCAAGGGGAGTAATTCCATCTAGAAAATTTGCTGGAGAGGAAACTGAAATAACAATCATCCACGAGGAAACAAACTCAGTGGGGAAACAGAGAAAGGTTAAAGTCTTTTCTGCTTAGGGGCTGACACTCTACAATTGAAAGAGGACAGACACCAGATTTGGTATGGGGATAAAATACCGCCATAACAGAGAATGAAAATCTCAAACAAATCAAATACGATGATGTAGGATATGCAAATCATGACTTTATATGAATGTATATGCATATGTATATATGGTGATTATGCTGACAAAAGGATCACAAAGGATACAGAGGTATCGCAAAGAAATTGAACCATCGGTACAATCCTCGGTCAATCCACAAATCATGGAGACAAACTGGCTCGAGAACAGAGAGATAAACATCCCAAAGGCCCAAACCTGGCTAGGGAAAGAGATCTGCTGAGGAAAAAACATCCAAACCGTAGGGAATTTTAGGTTAACACTATAAAATGGGAGACAACCCTACTGGGGAAGAATCAAAAAGCTGCTCAGAAACCAGGAGGAAACTCTAACTGGGAGCAAAGGTGCGACGATTGATGGAGACACCAAAGCGATCTACTAGGGAGAGATCAAACATCTTCTGATGATGATCTACCTATTGAGGAAAAAAACGAACTTCGTTGGGAAGGTCGAAACTCTGTTGAAGATGGAGAAAGAAACTCCACTGGGATGTACAAACATCTTGGCGACTTCATTGGGGAACAATACGCCACATAGTATATGAATCAACCAAACTCAACTGGGGAAGAAGCTCCACTGGGGGATCAAACACTCCACCGGGGAACTGAATCCGCTAGCTAGGGGCAACAACACTCTACTGAGGAAATGAATCAACACTGATGACTAGAGATACCCGAAGAGTTACTGCTTGGGGGAACCTCAGATGCTTCACACTTAAGAACTTGCTTCTTACTTAAATGTTGTTGATATTCATTTTACTTGCTTTGGAAAAGTTTTTGCTTTTATATATTTAAGAAAATTTGATTTTGATTTAAAAATTTAATTTCAAAATGATCATAATAAAATTTAAAACTATTGGCTGAAGTAAATAAGAGTAGAAACAATTGGATAAAAGCTCGACTTTATTTAATGGAATGGTAGTCTGTAAATGGCAAGACTCCATAAACTTTACAAAGTTGAAAATGGTAATTTACATGGAAAATGGGTACATTGAATACAAATGATCCTTATTCCTTCTACCAAATCTTGATATCCACTGTGCCTTTGACCGCTGCTGGAGATGAACCGATGTCAACCCTTGTGCTCAAACAAGTCTTCGAAAATTACTGAAGATCAGCACAATGCAGTTACTTGCTATAATCCCTAATTTTTGCCTAAGTTTCCCCAAGGTGGGGTACTCAACTTTTCGGGAAATTCTTTTCTGTTTTTATGTCTCTAATTTTTGCCTGGATCGCCCTTTCGGGTTTCAATCCACCGAGACGCTCATTTTTGCCTAAGCCGCCCTTTCGGGTTTCCAACTTAGCGAGTTGTTCTTTTTTTTAGGCGAAGTATTTCTTGACTGCATCTGCGTTCACAGGACGAGTGAACTCTTCACCATCCATAGTTGTAAGAATCAATGCACCGCCTGAAAAGGCTCACTTAACAACATATGGGCCTTCATAATTGGGAGTCCATTTTCCTCTGGAATCTGGCTTGAACGATAAAATCTTCTTGAGCACAAGGTCACCTTCTCTGAACACATGAGGTTTGACCTTCTTATCAAAAGCTTTCTTCATTCTTTGTTGATATAACTGACCATGACACATGACAGTAAATCTCTTCTCTTCAATTAAATTCAATTGGTCAAACCTAGTCTGACACCACTCAGCTTCAGTTAACTTGGCTTCCATGAGCACACGCAACGAAGGAATCTTGACCTCTACGGGGAGTACTGCATCCATACCATATACAAGAGAGAAAGGGGTTGCCCCTGTTGAAGTGCGGACGGACGTATGATACCCATGCAAAGTAAATGGGAGCATTTCATGCCAATCCTTGTACGTGACAACCATCTTCTGGATAATCTTCTTAATTTTCTTATTCGTAGCTTCAACAGCCCCATTCATCTTGGGTTTGTAGGGAGAAGAATTATGATGTTCAATCTTGAAGTCTTTGCAAAGAGCTTCCATTATATTGTTATTCAACTACGATCCATTGTCAGTAATGATCTTACTTGGCACGCCATAACGACATTTGATCTGATTCTTGATAAACCTTACAACAACTTGCTTGGTTACATTTGCATACGATGCAGCTTCAACCCATTTTGTGAAGTGATCAATTGCCACCAAAATGAAACGGTGTCCATTCGAAGCTTTGGGCTCAATCATCCCAATCATATCAATTCCCCACATGGAGAAGGTGTTAGGGACCAATTAATACTACTTTTTATATAATTTTATTGGTCCATTTTACCAATTTTTGATGTAACTACACACTTTTATTCTCACAATTTTGTATAAATGCAATTAGGTTTAATTTATGTTGTTTTGAGTGGTTATTTCACATATTGGTTAGTTTTGTAGAATTTTTGGGCAAGAGAGCTTCGGAATGCACGATCATAATTTGGAAGAAGTGTTGAATGAACTTTGGAGGTCTAATTTTGAAGATTAACACTTGGAAGAATAATTGGATGAAGCTTGCAAAGCAAGAAAGCTGAAGTAGCTTCAGTTTGCGCCGCGATCTCCCTTCGCGCCGCGAACCTTGCGAATCCAACAAGCTATTTTGGCCAAGTGTTCTATTTTCAATGCCAGCTGTTTTGACAATTTTGTATCTGTTTTAGGGGACTTTTCAGTTTTAGATGAAAGTGAGCATTTTAGGAAAGGTCAACCCTTTTAGAAAACAGAATGGAAAATGTTCATTCATTCATTCATAGTTTGATATTTTGTAATGGAAAAACAGATTTCTTACCATTGCCTTTTGCTTTCCAAAATGATGATGAGGAGCTAAACCCCATTTTGTCAAGATTGAAGGTAGTAGCTATTCTTATTTGTTTATGTATTTCATTTGACTCTTATATATGATAAAAGATTGTTGATGTATTGAATGATATTTTTGCCCTAAGTTGAATATTAGATTTGAGTAGTTTTTGAAAGAGATTATTTAAGTCTTGACATAAAATATATTTTCAAGTAGTGAATAAGTTGTAGAAATAGATTTATTCACTACTCTTTTTTTGTATCAACCATTAAAGATTGCTATATTGATAGTTAGGTGGAGAAATCGTCTAAAGATTAATATAGTGATTATCACAATATCATTTAGACATAAATGATATTGAGAGGATACTTGAACATCATCAATAATCTTAAATCTATATAGTTGTCATAAGGAATCATAAGCAATTTGAATAGTGAACTCCAATCTTGCCAAGCTTTTTACATTTGATTAAAACTATTTTATTGTTTTAGTGACATTTTATTCAAAAGATAACTTTTCAAACAAAACAACTTGGTTACTTTCTAAACTTATAACAATTTGGATTATAGAACGGCGGTAATAACAACCAATCTCTGTGGATACGATATTAAAATATTTGCCGAAAATATACTTTTCAGCAAATTGGCGTCGTTGCCGGGGATTGGTGTTCGATATTACAAGCATTGCAATAATTCATTGTTTTAAGTTTTGTACTTACTATCACTCTTGTGTTTCACTTGGTTTGTTAGTTTTGTGGATTCTAGTGCAGGCGAGGAAAAGCTACCGAGGAGCAATTTCAATTCGATCCCGAAATTGAAAGAACACTTCGAAAGCTCTATAGCAAAACACAAAGAAGAAGGAAACTAGCTGAAGAGAGGAACCGGAGAGAAGAAGCATCTACTTCCGCACTTGTTCAAATCGAAGAAGTGGTTGTAGAGGCTTGTGACAGAAACATGGCGGATGACACTCCTACCGAAATGTCCGCTAATAGTCCAAGAAGGAATGCTAAATTTGCTCGTGGAGGAAGGAATACGGAGATGAAGACCGGAATCCTCTAACTTCTCTATGCAAATCCATTCACTGGAATGGACCATGAAGATCCGTATACCCATCTCATTAAATTCTATGAGATTGCGGGTTCTACGGGAATTGATGAAACGGGTGAAGAAGCATTATTCAAGAGGATGTTCCCACACTCCTTAGTGGGAAAGGCAAAAGAGTGGTACCTTGATCAAGCACCAAGAGTGATGACGGATTGGAATTTGCTAGAAGAAAAGTTCTTAGAAAGATATTTCCCTCAATCCCGATTCATGGAAGCCAAAACGGCTATTGCGGTCTTCACTCAAGGAAGCAACGAGTCTCTAAATGAGGCTTGGGAAAGATTCAAGTCAATGTTGAGAAAATGCCAGGGTCATGGTTTTGATGAGCTCACTCAAATCCATATTTTTCTAAATGGGCTCCAATCAACTCACAAGACACTTTTGGATGCTACCGTGGGTGGCTCTCTTATGTCAAAGAATACGGAAGAAGCTAAAGTCATTATTGACTGGATGGCACTCAATGATCGTCAAAGTCAACATGACCGTAGTCCTTCACAATGCAAACCGGGAGTTCTTGAGTTAAATACCAATGATGCCATCCTTGCTCAAAACAAGCTACTTTCTCAACAAGTGGAGTTACTTACTCAACAAATGGCCAAGCTTCCACAACAAATGAAGGAAATTCAAGGGTCTCAAGTTCGACATCAAGTAGCATGTTACGAATTATGTCAAGGAGATCATCCAACCGGTTTTTGCCCTCCACTAGAAGAAGTGAGCTATGTGAACAATCAAAATCAAGGCTATCAAAGACAACCTCCCAACAACTCATATCCAAGAAGCAATCAAGGTTATCAACCATCAAGGTTCAACAATCAAAATTTTCAGCAACGAAGTCCCTATCAACACCCAAACTCTCAAGGACAACAATCGCAAGGAGGAAATTCAAAGCTAGAGGACACTCTTCAACAATTCATGCAAGCGTCCATGGAAAATCAGAAGAGTAACGAGGCAGCAATTAAGAATCTGGAAAATCAAGTAGGCCAACTTGCGAAGCAATTGTCGGAACAAAACGCGGGATCTTCCTTTTCCGCTAACACTCAGACTAATCCAAAGGAGCATTGTAAAGCAATTTTTACTAGAAGCGGTAGAGTGTTGACAAGTGGAAAAAGTGAGGAAATTATAGTAGAGAATGATATGGATGTTGTGTTGGAAAACGAGGATGTGGTTTGTGGAAAGGAGAAAGTGGCAGGAACACTTCAGTTCGCGTCGCGAAAAGAGCAGAACCAGCAATTGATAGCAGAATAGCAGTGTGAAGCGGAAATGAAGAAGGAAATTGAAACAAGAAGGAAGAAAAAAAGAGACAAAGGAGTGAATGTCATTCCAGTTCAGCATCTACCCTATCCGCATGCACCATTAAAGAAGGATAATGCTAGACACTATGCACGGTTTATGGACATATTCAAACAACTTCAAATCAATATTCCATTTGTTGATGCATTAGAGCAAATGCCACGATATGAAAAGTTCATGAAGGATATTCTCACAAAGAAAAGAAGACATGTGGAAGACGAGACAATCTTGCTTGATGCATGTTGTAGTGCCATCATTCAAAAAACTTTCCCAAGAAAGGAATCCGATCTGGGCCGAGTCGTTTTACCGGTAACCATTGGAGATACCTACATTGGTAATGGCTTGATTGACTTGGGATCTAGCATCAATTTAATCCCCCTATCCATTGTTAAAAGATTGGGAAATGTTGAGATCAAATCTACAAGGATGACTTTATAACTAGCTGATAAGTCTACCACTTCACCATATGGAGTTGCTCAAGACATGTTAGTGAAGGTGGACAAATTCTTGTTTCCGGTAGATTTTGTGATAGTAGACATGGATGAGGATCGTGATGTTCCTCTAATTCTTGGAAGACCATTCATGAAAACGGCCCGAATGATGATTGATATTGATGATGGACTAATGAAAGTAAGGGTGCAAGATGAAGAGGTAGCCTTCAATCTTTTTGAAGCCAAAAATCATCCTAATGATAAGCATGATTCTTTCCGAATCGATGCCACCAAGGAGGAACTAGTGGAGATCGCAAACCAGGTTCATGTTTCTAATCCATCAGAGAGATCTCTTATCGGAGTCTACAAAGTTTTCACCTAAAATAAAGGAAAAGAGATGGAAGGAATGTTGCATGAATTAGAGTCTTGTGGAGAACTTGTTTATCATGAAGAGACAAACGAAGGCTTGGATATGACAAAGAAAGTGGAAGAGCCAAAACTAGAGCCATATTTGAAGTATGTGTTCCTTGGTGATGACTGTACTAAACCGGTGATCATTAGAAATACCTTGTCCATAAAAGAGGGGAATCAATTGATACGAGTGCTGAAAAAGAAGGAAGTTGTTGAACTATTGGAGGCCGGGATGATTTGTCCTATCTCTGATAGTGAATGGGTGAGTCTGGTGCAAGTAGTTCCGAAAAAAAGGTGGTATCAGATTTTATCGAAGGTTCATCAAGAACCTCTTGAAGACTACAAAGCCCTTGAGTAAGTTGCTCAACAAAGCCGGATCGTGAAGAGAGTCATTGAACCGTCGAGCTCAAAACGACGTTAAACAAAGCGCTTGTTGGGAGGCAACCCAACATTGTAAGTCTGCATTTTATATTTTATCAATTCTGATTGTTATGATTTTCTGTTGTGTTAATTTTGTGAAACTTGAGTTCTGTCCACTGCAAATTAATTTTTTTCAAAAATTCCTTCAGTTCGCCCCGCGATCATCTTTCGCCCCGCGAGCTGAATGGAAAGCTTCAGTTCGCGTCACGAACTGAGCATGGCAGAACCACTTAAGTTCTGTTTAGGTTATTTTCAAGTCATCCTTATTTTCACAAACTTGGACTTGTCTTGAACATTCCCACTGCCTCACTTCCAAAACTCAAAATTTTCCTCTCCATCTCCCAAATTCCAATTTGTTAACAAAGAATCAAGTCAACTTCAACAAGGTATGTTTGTTCTCTTCATTTCCTCTCCATTCCTTTCGGGTTCTCACTTAGGTATGAATTGGGTTTTGTAAAGATTGGAATGTGACACTTGAAATAACATTGCATGTCTAAAGTGGATTCAGATTAGGATTAGGATAGGGATTGTGATTATGACTGTGGTGGTGCAAACCTTAGGAACCCTAGAAGGCTCCTGGAATTTTTCTGGTTCGCAAAGGTTCGCGCCGCGAACTGGGAAATTTCAGTCTCATGTTTTATGCTTTTGATTGCTAACTCCCCTATTGGTTTGTTGTGTGGTTGTTCTTATTTTTATTGCAGATGTCTAAGAGAACAAAAACCATGTATTTCGGTCCGTCTCGTTCATTGAGACGGTTCACAAGTGATGAACATGAAGAAAGATTTGAAAAATTAATCAAGAGAACCATCCAACCGGAAAGGTTCATCCGCTTATCACCGGTGGAACTTATCGGAATTTGGTATCAAATTTTGAGAGAAGAAGATGGAGCAAACTTTGTGAACCATAGTTGGCAATCAATTACGACATTGTGCGAGAGTTTTATGCCAATGCTCTGCATCTTGAAGAGGGAGTAGCTTTTAATTACCAAATAAGAGTGAGAGGCAAGATTATTTCCTTCGGCAGAGATGCAATTAACACATATCTTGGTAATCCTCTCACCTTGGGAGAGAATGAGCGGCACGAGTATCGTACCAAGGAATTAGCCAACGAGTTGGACCTTCCAACGGTGAGCGCTACTTTATGCCTTGAAGGAAGGACATTTGACTTAAATGATCAAGGGTTTCCAAAGTCATGGAAAAGAGAAAATCTGAATCTGGAAGCAAGGGCATTTTTGGTGCTGCTGTTGAACAATATCCGGCCAAGGAGCCACAACACCACTATCCCTTTGGATGTATGGTGTTTATTGTATTACATCATGATCGGCAAATCTGTTGATGTAGCATCAATCATTGCGGGGGAAATGCGCAAGATGGCTATAAGTGGAACAAAGTTTGGTGGTAAAGCAGGTGTTCTTGCATACCCGAGGCTGATTATGGGACTTTGCTGAAGGGCAAATGTTCCCATTCCGGATGAGGTACATTTGTCTATTACTAGTGTTGGTAACGATGCTTATCTGAATAGATTCTTCCAGAGCCAGATGGGCAGAGTCGAAGGAGCTGGGACTTCGTCCTCTAGACCCCGAGCCCGCACTACTCCAGCATTCGATCAGATGGCGTTTGCTAATTATTGATGTGAGAAATTTGAGGCCTCTAGGAGGTCTTAATCATTCATCTTTGATGCTATGCAGCAACAATTTTAGAACACTTTCCTTGCACCTGAAGCCCGCACATTTCCTTCCCAAGCGGAATATGTTGCTTATGTTAATTGGCCTGAGGGCATGCCAGCTTTTATGGGGGGTGCAGGAGGTGGTGCAACCCATGACGATGAGATGGAGGACGTCCTTGGATCCGTTGGTGGTGGCCAAGAGGAGGAAGATTGAGGAGTTTGCTTTTATTTTGAGTTTTCTTTGTATTATTATTGCTTTTTTAAAACTTTGATTGTACTTTTGGGTGGCTCTAGTTCACCAAAACTTTGGTTTGTTAGTTTGTTTTGTTAATTGCATGAATACTCTGTGAGATTTAAGTGTGTTATAATGAATTTGGTTTACCAACATTTTTTGGGCAAGTTGTTCTTATTCTTAAGTCAAGCTTAAAGCAACCAAGAAATGTTCGCAAAGAAAGAAGCATAGGACACTTCGAGTGGTGATGATAATAATTAGTGTCGGCATTTCAAGGTACACTTTATCGCTTTCTAGACTTAACATGAGTAGTTTGATGGTGTGTGCAAATTCCATATCATAAATTCATTGAAATACATGTCATTTTTGAATCAAAATAGGACTTAACCAATTGTGAGGAGGCTTTCCATTGTACACTAAAATGCGGGAAACCGAGCATTATTTCAACTCATTCTTATCATGCTAAATCATGTATCAATCTATTTTTGTGTGAAAATATTGAAAATGACATAGGCATTGTTTGTTATGAGAAAAACCACTTGACCAAAAAAGTTTTGAATCAACGAACCTTGTGAGGAGTAATCCTTTGTTAACCCCCTTTGAGCTTACTTTAGGATTCATTTGATTGATAAGTGTAAAATCAATTGAAAATTTTGTGAATAAATGAATCCTAATTTCTTTCGTGTCAATTGAACCCTCAAACCGAGTTGTTTGCAAATTTTGCCTTTTGCTTATGTCTAAGTAGGGAGCATTATTGAATAAATTTGGTTTTGGAATCTAAAGTCGGGGAGAGTAAAGAAAAAAGAGTTGATTAGAAACTTGGAGAAGTGAGTTTTTATGAAAGGGTGAAAGTATGAAAAGAAACAAGAAAAAGAAATCACCCTTGAATCCATAGAGCAAAGAAAAAGAAAAGAAAGAAAAAACAAAGAAAAGGCTCATGGTTGTGTGGATGTGAAAAGAAAAAGAAAAGAAAAAAGATGGGGATCAAAGAAATGGAAATTGTGTAGAGTTGAATGTTTGGGAATGCTCCCTTAAGATAGGCAATTTTGTTAAATTCTCTTAATCATATCCTTTCTTGTAACCTAAGCCACATTACAACCCTTGAAAGACCTCTTGATTCTCATTTTTCACATGATTTGGTATTTGTTTTGATGACCGCATGATTTGAGTTGTTGTTGATCTAATTGCTTGGATGAGTGAAAGTAAACCTTCATGTTATTCATCATTACTATGATGTGTGTGTAAGTTTGATTCAATTTTGACATATATGGCTTTGAATTCCTTGGTATGATTTTTGCACCCAACCATTGCTCTTGTTCATGTTTTATCTAGCATTGAGATAGGTGGATTGAGAAAGTGCCAAACACTTTGAACCATTTGAATGTCCTTGGTTAATCCGTGTTTCAATCTTTTGTGTCATTGCTTTGGTTGTGTTAGTGGAAACTTTTGTTTAGGGAAAAACAAAATGCTAAGTTGGGGAGAGTTGTTAGGGACCAATTAGTACTACTTTTTATATAATTTTATTGGTCCCTTTTACCAATTTTTGATGTAACTACACACTTTTATTCTCACAATTTTGTATAAATGCAATTAGGTTTAATTTATGTTATTTTGAGTGGTTATTTCACATATTTGTTAGTTTTGTAGAATTTTTGGGCAAGAGAGCTTCGGAATGCACGATCATAATTTGGAAGAAGTGTTGAATGCACTTTGGAGGTCTAATTTTGAAGATTAACACTTGGAAGAATAATTGGATGAAGCTTGCAAAGCAAGGAAGCTGAAGTAGCTTCAGTTCGCGCCGCGAACCTTGCGAATCCAGCAAGCTGTTTCGGCCAAGTGTTCTATTTTCAATGCCAGCTGTTTTGACAATTTTGTATCTGTTTTAGGGGACTTTTCAGTTTTAGATGAAAGTGAGCATTTTAGGAAAGGTCAACCCTTTTATAAAACAGAATGGAAAATGTTCATTCATTCATTCATAGTTTGATATTTTGTAAGGGAAAAACAGATTTCTTACCATTGCCTTTTGCTTTCCAAAATGATGATGAGGAGCTAAACCCCATTTTGTCAAGATTGAAGGTAGTAGCTATTCTTATTTGTTTATGTATTTCATTTGACTCTTATATATGATAAAAGATTGTTGATGTATTGAATGATATTTTTGCCCTAAGTTGAATATTAGATTTGAGTAGTTGTTGAAAGAGATTATTTAAGTCTTGACATAAAATATATTTTACAGTAGTGAATAAGTTGTAGAAATAGATTTATTCACTACTCTTCTTTTGTATCAACCATTAAAGATTGTTATATTGATAGTTAGGTGGAGAAATCGTCTAAAGATTAATATAGTGATTATCACAATATCATTTAGACATAAATGTTATTGAGAGGATACTTAAACATCATCAATAATCTTGAATCTATATAGTTGTCATAAGGAATCATAAGCAATTTGAATAGTGAACTCCAATCTTGCCAAGCTTTTTACATTTGATTAAAACTATTTTATTGTTTTAGTGACATTTTATTCAAAAGACAACTTTTCAAACAAAACAACTTGGTTACTTTCTAAACTTATAACAATTTGGATTATAGAACGGCGGTAATAACAACCAATCTCTATGGATACGATATTAAAATATTTGCCGAAAATATACTTTTCAACAGAAGGGCCATGGGGAAGAGATAACATTCAAAAGTGTCGGAGGAACATGAATCTTATCAGCATAAATTTGACACTTGTGGCATTTCTTCACAAACTTGCAACAGTCAGATTCCATTGTCAGCCGATAGTAACCTGCTCGCAACATCTTCTTCGCCATTGCATATCCATTCGAATGAGTACCAAAGGAACCTTCGTGCACTTCAGTCATAAACAAGTCTGCTTCGTGTCTATCCACACATCTGAGCAAAACCATGTCAAAGTTTCTCTTGTACAGTATATCACCATTCAAGTAGAAATTGTCGGCTAATCTTCTCAAAGTCTTCTTATCTTTCAAAGATGCCCCAGGCGGGTAAATCTGACTTTGGAGGAAACATTTGATGTTGTAATACCACGACTTTTCATCTTTGAATTCTTCAACAGCAAACACATGAGCTGGCCTATCAAGACGCATCACAGACAAATTGGGAACTTCATTCCAATACTTCACTACAATCATCGATGCCAATGTTGCAAGAGCATCCGCCATCCGGTTCTCATCTCGAGGGATATGATGGAACTCAACCTTTGTAAAGAAAGTTGAAATCCTCCTCGCGTAATCTCTGTATGGTACTAAACTGGGTTGATTTGTCTCCCATTCTCCTTTGATTTGATTCACAACCAAAGCGGAATCACCGAAGACATCCAAATACTTAATTTTGAGCTTCATGGCCTCTTCAAGCCCCATAATGCAAGCTTCATATTCTGCCATGTTGTTTGTACACTTGAAAGTCAATCTAGTTGTAAATGGTAGATGCGTGCCTTGAGGAGTAATGATCACTGCCCCAATGCCATTTCCATATTGATTAACAGCTCCATCAAATACCATGCCCCAACAGGAACCAGGTTCTGGCCCTTCTTCTAGCAATGGTTCATCACAATCTTTCATTTTCAAGTACAAAATCTCTTCATCAGGAAAATCATATTGTACTGACTGGTAATCTTCAATTGGTTGGTGAGCCAAATGGCCAGCCAAGATACTACCTTTGATCGCTTTCTGAGATCGGTATTCGATATCATACTCTGATAACAACATCTGCCAACAGGCAATTCTCCCAGTTAAAGTAGGCTTCTCAAATATATACTTGATTGGATCCATTTTGGATATCAACCTAGTGGTATGATTCAACATGTAGTGACGCAGACGCTTAGCAGCCCAAGCCAATGCGCAACAAGTCTTCTCAAGCATTGAATACCGAGTCTCACAGTCGATGAACTTCTTACTAAGGTAATAAATTGCAAATTCTTTCTTTCCAGTCTCATCTTGCTGACAAAGAACACAACCCATACTATCTTCTAGCACATTCAAATACATGATCAACGGTCTTCCTTTAACAGACGGAGACAAAATCGGAGGTTCAAGCAAATACTCTTTGATATTATCAAAAGCTTTCTGGCAGTTTTTGGTCCAATCACAAGACTGATCTTTCCGAAGAAGCTTGAATATAGGCACACATGTGGCAGTCATGTGGGAAATGAATCTGGAAATATAATTCAAGCGGCCGAGAAAACCTCTGACTTGCTTCTCAGTTTTGGGCGCAAACATCTCTTGTATTGCTTTGACCTTGGCAGGATCAACTTCAATACCCTTCTCGCTAACAATAAAGCCCAACAACTTACCAGAACGAACACCAAATGTACACTTATTTGGATTCAAGCGGAGTTTATACTTCCTCAAATGCTGGAATAGCTTCAACAAATGCTCAACATGTTCCTCTTCATCAATTGATTTAGTAATCATGTCATCGACATAAACTTCAATCTCTTTATGCATCATATCATGAAAAAGAGTAGTCATTGCTCTCTGGAAAGTTGGACCAACATTCTTTAGACCGAAAGGCATCACTCTATAACAGAATGTTCCCCAGGGTGTAATGAATGTGGTCTTATCCATATCTTCGGGTGCCATATTAATTTGATTATATCCGGAAAATCCATCCATAAATGAAAAGACTTTGAATTTAGCAGTATTGTCTATTAACATATCAATGTGTGGCAGAGGGAAATCATCTTTCGGACTGACTTTATTCAAATCTCTATAGTCGACACACATGCGGACTTTTCCATCTTTCTTTGGCACAGGCACAATATTGGCCATCCATTGCGGATACTCAGTAGTTATAAGGAAACCGACATCAATCTGCTTCTGAAATTCCTCTTTGATCTTCACTTCCATATCAAGATGCGTTCTTCTCAACTTTTGCTTGACTGGCGGGCATTCTGGCTTCAACGATAATCTATGCTCCATAATATCAGAATCCAACCCAGGCATGTCTTGATAGGAACAAGCAAACACATCTGAATACTCTCGAAGAAGATCAATCAACCCCTTCTTAGCATCTGGACACAGTCGAGACCCAATCTTGACTTCCTTCACATCATCTTCGGAACCCAAGTTGACTAGCTCGATCTGCTCTTCAAACAGCTGAATAATCTTCTCATCTTGCTCAAGAAGATGAGACAATTCATCACTCATTTCTACATCACTTTCCTCTTCGGCTTCAAACACAGGGAGTTCAAAATTTGGAGAAGGAGAAAGATCATTGTATTCAATGGGGTTAGGAACCAACTTGCATAATGATTTGGTATTTTGATTTTAGATTAGTGAATTTGTGACCAAATATTATGCAGATGGATAATTATATTGTTTATTTATGTTTTTTGTGATTACCATTTTCAGAATAAAGCAAAAAGTAAAAACAAAACATCAAAGATGTGGATGAATAGAATTAATTTTATTGGGGATCAATTTAAAATTCCCAAACAATGTTCACTTCTCCCTTAGGCATAGGAGAAGGATTTTAAAATATAAAAAGCAATTACTTAGATCGATGCAAAATAACAGGAATATCAACAGCAGTCCAATTGTTGCATGTATGTGCATGCGTCACAAAGTTGGTGCAGTCTTCCTCTTCATTGTCCTCTAGCACAACAACTAAGTGTTGTTCACTCCAATGAATGAACCCTCCGCTACGGAAGCTGAGTTGCATCTCTTAAGAATTAACGATTGACGAGCCCTTCTGGAACCCCAAACCAGTTCTTCCTTTGTTGTCGGCGACCTCTACCACGCGCCCCCACTGATCAACAGGACCTTCCTCAATAATTCTCTGTGCATCTTTCAGAGAGGACATAGGTGCCCTAACTCTCTTCTCAGCAGCAATAGATAAGGCTTGGAACGGAGTTCCAACCTCATCCTCAACTTCCACATAGGAGAAAGGTGACAGATGGCTGACCAACAGTGCTTTCTCACCTCCCACAATCACCAACTTTCCATTCTTGACAAATTTAAGCTTCTGATGCAGAGTGGAGGTAACAACTCCTGCTTCATGAATCCATGGCCTTCCCAATAAACAACTGTAGGCCGGGTGAATATCCATTACCTAGAAAGTAATCTGAAAATCACTCGGACCTATCTTGACTAGAAGGTCCACTTCACCAATAACTGTCTTACGCGAGCTATCAAAGGCTTTAACAATTACTCCACTGTCCCTCATGGGAGCTCCTCAGTAAGATAACTTTGACAATGTTGACTTTGGAAGCACATTGAGTGACGACCCACTGTCAACTAGCACGTTTGACAAAGCATCTTCTTTGCAATTCATCGAAATATGCAAAGCCAGATTGTGATTTCTTCCCTCCTCAGGGAGTTCTTCATCGCAAAAGCTCAAATTGTTGCATGAAGTGATATTAGCCACAATGTGATCAAACTGAGCCACACTAACATCTTGCTCCATGTATGCCCGTTCAAGAACTCTCTGGAGTGCTTCTTTGTGCGCTTTAGAATTCAAAAGCAGAGACAACACGAAAATCTTTTAGGGGGTCTGGAGCAACTGCTCAACCACGTTAAATTTACTCCTCTTGATCATTTGGAGCACCTCATCATCATCACTATTGGCTTTCAAATTGCTGGATTCACCAGACTTATCTCTTGAACAACCCACAGGATCTACCATAGGCACCTCCGCCTTCTTACCAACAATTGTTTCTTCTCTATTCTCCGGGATCACCGGTCCAAAAACTTGACCACTGCAGGTCACCTTCATAACATCTGCAATGCTCACTACTGAACTGGTCGTAGGCAACGGGACCTCTTGACCATTCTCTAACATAGTAGCATTGTCTTGATATGGTACAGCCTTATCAGATGCATATGGGATTGGGCCCACTAACCGTATTATCAACGGCGAAACTGATCTATTGTTGACGCTCTTGTTACTACTGCTATCATACTGAATCACCAACCGCTCTGGTTGTTTGAAAACGGGAACAATGACATTAACATCGTCATCAATATGACGAGATTGAACAATCTGGATCATGCCTTCATCCATCAGACGCTAGATGTCCCTTTTTACAACAACGCACCCCCTTGGGTTCACACTACAAATATCACAACCTTCGTGATCATGTTCACAATCACTCACCAAAAAGATATCTTTATGCATTTGCACCAAAGATCTTCGGATAAATCGTACATCAAAAACATTGAATTCACCTGGACAGTCGTCCACCATGTTCACTGAAGAATTCCCATGAGTGGGCAAAGGATTAGCTTTCACATTAGGCGCGCGGTCTTCAAAAGACACCATGCCACTCTTCATAAGCTTTTGTACCTCATATTTCAGTGGATAACAGTTTTCAATATCGTGCCCAGGTGCACCCTGGTGAAAAGCACAGCGAAGTTCGGGTTTATACCACCAAGGAAGTGGTTCTGGTATCTGCGGTGGATTCCTCAGTTGAATCAAATTTTTTAGGACTAAAGATGGATACAATTCTGCGTATGACATAGGAATCGAGTCGAAAGAGACCTTTTTCCTCTCAAAATTCTGTTGCTGGTGATGATTGTTGTTGGAATTGTTGTTGTTGTAGGTGTTTGTTCTTTGTTGCGGTTGTTGTTGTTGATGTTGATTTTGATACTGATGTTGTTGTTGTTGTTGAATTGGTGTTGTTTGCTGATTTGAAAATACTGGAATGAAGGAAGATACTTGATGATGATGATGTTGACGGGGTGATGGATTTCTTATGACTTGAGGCCTCCTCTGCCTCCCACTAGAAATTACGTTGGTCTCATTGTCTTTTCTCTTACTAAAACTACTCCCATACTTCTTGCTAGTCGATGCCTCATCTTTCGACAATCGTCCTTCACGGACCCCTTCTTCAAGTCTCATCCCCATGTTTACCATTTCGGTAAAATCACTAGGGGCACTAGAAATCATACATTCATAGTAAAATGAACTCAGGGTTTTCAGAAAGATTTTTGTCATCTCCTTCTCCTCCAAAGGCGGAGTGATCTTGGCAGCCAACTCCCTCCAACACTGGGCATACTCCTTGAATGTCTCCTTATCTTTCTAAGACATGGACCTCAGCTGGTCCCTATCTGGCGCCATATCCACGTTGTACTTGTACTGTTTCACGAAAGCCTCACCTAGATCATTGAAAGTGTGGATGCTTGCATTATCTAACCCCATATACCAACAGAGTGCAGCACCTGTCAGACTATCCTGGAAATAGTGAATCAACAACTGTTCATCATCTGTCTGGGTTGACATCTTGCGCACATACATCACAAGATGACTGAGTGGACAAGAGTTCCCTTTGTACTTCTCAAAGTCAGGCACTTTGAATTTCACTGGGATTTTCACATTGGGCACTAAGCACAGTTCAACAGCACTCTTCCCAAACAGATCTTTGCCTCTCAATGTTTTCAATTCCTTGCGCAACTCAAGAAATTGATCATTCATCTCGTCCATCTTCTCATAGACATTCGGGCCCTCAGATGGCTCAAAATGATAGATGGTGTCTTCTACATGCGGTAAAGTGTGCACAACTGGAGGCGGCACAAACATGACTGGGTTAGATGCCGGCATGGAAGCAAAGGTGGGAACGAAACCTTCTGGCACAAAATTAGGTGGCATTCCCCAAGGGAATCCAGCAGGCAGATTGGGAGTGAAGTGGGTGGTGGCAGCAGGCACTGTAGAGGTAACCACTTTAGAAATAACTGTCCTCGTGGGAGGAGTTGCAGGAGTTGGAGAAGCTTGGCTCTGGGCAGCAAGAACTGACTCCATCATGGCAGTCAGCCGGGAAATCTCCTCTTTCAAATCTCGGTTCTCTTGCTCAAGGTGTTCCATAATCTTTGAATGATTAGCTCTGGTGTTGTACCGGTGAGTCAGCTTGGCTAAAGCACAAAAGAACACCAATCAGACACCTGGCAAAAACCTGCTTATGCAAATGATGCATGAAATGCAATGCTTGATTATTATTTTATTTTTATTTTCCAAGGAACTTACTATATCATTTGCAAATATAATATTGAAATGGAAATTGCAATAATTTTGATATGACCAAAATCTCTTTTTATTTATATAAATTGGAAGGATTACATTGAGTACAATTTTAGAAACCAAATGAAAAATACAAGAGAAAAGGAGACTAGTCATCCTAAGGATCCCTACCAACAATGTCAGAAGATCTGGCTGAAGGCGCGTACTTCCTTTGAATGCGATGAATCTCGGTCTCAAAAGAAGCCTTCATCTGAGTCTTCTCGAGGACAAGCTGGTCAACAATCTTCTTCCAAGCAACGGAAGGCTAAGGCATGCTAGAAGATGAAACCTCTAGCTCACACTGTCTCTTCCTCACTCGGCCTTCAAGTAGCTCGATAAGTGCATCTTTGTCCTTAGACTCCAACTGCAACTCTTCATGCTTCTTGCTCAAAGCATGGAAACGCTTTTCCCACATATCCTTCTCTTGCTTCATCTTGGTGAGTGCGTCTTCCAACTCATCTACATCTTGGTTAGGGAGAGTTAATGGCTCAACCACAACCATAGACATAGGTCTTTCACAAGGATAAGGCATCTTCAACTCCATAGCTCTCTTCTTCACCCAAAGAGTGTAAGCTTCCAAAGCTACACAATTGAACGGACCGAGCTCGGATCTTCCTTTCCTATGCACATTATGCCAAGCATGCACAATCTTCTGCTTCAAATGTTGGGTATCTTTACCCTCTTGATAGAAAAGACCTTCTAACAAAGTGTTATTAGGTTTGTCTTTCAAGGGGAACCCAAGTTGACGACGAGCCAAAGCAGGGTTGTAGTTAATTCCTCCTTGTGTACCAATGAGAGGCACATTAGAGAATTCACCGCAATTATCAAAAATCTCCAAACTGCTTAAGGACGGATCATACCAAACTATATCATCATTAGTGAGAGACATAAGTCTCTGAGACCACCTTAGACATTGTTTGTTCTCCACAAATGCAGGCGTCTGAGGCAAGTGTGAAATAAACCACTTGTACAAGAGAGGAGTGCAACAGATAATCATTCCACCACCTTTAGAATTCCTTAGATGCAAAGAGAAATACATATCACCCAACAAAGTAGGTACATGATTCCCAATCAAGAAAAGTCTAATGGCGTTAACATCAACAAAACCGTCAATGTTAGGGAACAAAGCTAATCCATAGATGAGCAACACAAAGATAGCTTCAAAAGAGTCCCCACTACCAACTTGAGCAAAAGTGGTAGCTTCCTTGATGAGGAAAACAGATGGAAACCCAAATAACCCTCCTTTCTTCACCCAATGAGCCTCTATCTCAGACTTCTTCAAGTGAAGAGCTTCAACAATAATACTAGATCAGGGAATCTCCTCCAATCCACTAAAAGGCACTTTACTAGAAACAGGTATCCCCAAAAGATGAGAATACTCCTCCAAGGTAGGCACAAGCTGAAAATCTGGGAAAGTGAAACAATGGTAGAGAGGATCATAGAACTGCACTAATACACTCAAGAGTCCTTCAACTACATCAGCAGACAAAATGGATAGAAGCTTCCCATGACGTTGTTTGAAGTCCAAGGGATCTAATACAAAAGATGCTAACTTCCTTAACTCTTTCAAGTTTGGACACCTGAAACTGTACTTCTTAGTGTTCCTTCGTCCATAACCCATGGTCTAAAAATATTTGCAAAGGATACCTTAGTTCCTTGAAATTTTGTGTGATGAATGTTATAATGCGCATGAAATGCATGAATGCAACAATCACAAGTAAGGGATCACACACAAGGCAAACAAAGGTCAAGGGATGAATCAAATCATTGTCAAGATCAATCATCCATTTTGGTGGATTATGGTTCACACCTTATCAATATCCAAGTACCATTGATATTGACAAGACTTGATTGGATTAACCAAGAATCAAGGGTTTGTTGCAAGTCACGAGCATGGAGTCTGGGTAAGAACCATCCCAAAGGAGTGAACTAAGGATAAAAACCTGTAGATCATGTTCTAAAGAGTTCCCAGAGTCTTAATTCCATCTATTGGATATTACAAGTTAAGATGACTGACTCATCGACCCATAATATTCTCAAGAGAAACTCGTCTGAGTGTAGTATCGCGTAACAACTGTTATCAAGTCTACACCTGAACAGTTTTCGCACTACATCCTAAATAGGCCAAGATGGGTTAGGTGTTCTAAGGTCCTGAGCTTCTCAGACCCAATTAGAACTAGTAACGCCTAACCATAAATACTTGTGTGACATTTCCAAATCCAAAGGAGTCTCCACTGAGCAGATGGGTCTCAAGCCAACTTGTTAAGGACTACTCCACACAATTCGAACATGACTATACCATCCTCCTATCTTAATTTCACTCAAGTTCGGGTTAGAACTTATCTCACCACTCAAAGATTACCAAGCACAACAAGCAGATTATATCACACATACATCACATATATACAAATATATTCACACAAAAAGTAGGCTAAACCCACTGGAGACTACTCCCCAGCAGAGTCGCCACTTAATTTCTGTAGCGGGAAATTCATGATCATCAAGCTATTGACAAGCTAGAGATCAATTAACAAGAGTCGCCACCGCGCTTTTATGGTTTCCAAGGGAAAAGGGAAAAAGTACGAACAAAACCTAATTCGTAAGAAGTTTTCAAATCAAAACTAATAAAATGTCAAAGATCACAGGTAAGGGGGTTGGTTACACAGAGGGAAGGCGTTAGCACCCAAAGTGTCATAGGTACTCCTAGGGAGCCCTTTTTGTGTGCATATGTATTTTGTACAAAGTGATGTTTACAAACAAATAGAATGGGGGGATGAGAAAAGAATTCATTAATTATATTTTTGTAATTGACAAGACCTTCAGTTTTGTGCCTATGTACCAACATATAAATGAGGGATCAAAACCTCGTAGTTCGTGCTATAAATTTCAAAATGAGTGTGTTGGTTTTAACAAAATTTAAGTTTGAAAGGCACAAAGCCTGAAAATGGTTTGAATGAGTTAGTACTTTTTGACTTTTTGAAAGTTTAAGTCAAGTATAGTTACGTTTATTTACAAGTTTGATTTAAGAAAATAAGTTTGAAAATACAATGGCATAAGGCCAAAGTTTCTACCTTTTTGTAAAAGTAGTCTACGTTTGGAATAAAAGTAGTTCACACAAAGAAGGTTTTGAAAATGGAGGGAGAGATTTTGAAATTAAAGAAATGGGGAGAAGATGAAGAGACTACCCTATGCACAAAAATTGAAAAGTTTAAAGTTGAAAAGATCTGACCAAAATGGGAGCAATCCAATAGACAAGTATGTCAATAGAAACCCAAAATTCCCTTGGACTTTTAGATCAAGCAACACACAAATGCACAATTATATCAATATTGAAGAGAAAAGGCATTAAATAAAGATGACCTCATCCAAGCTTATCCACTTCATGATCTCCTTCAAAATAGCATATGTAGCAGATGAATTCCATAAGTCACAGGTTCAACATAACAACTTAACAATGTTCAATGTTGCAGATGAACTAGAGAGATCTTGAATGATGTATCAGATGAATTTCAAAATTTGCAAGTACTTGGTTCTTCAACAAATTGGCATTGGCCAAGTCCATTAGCTAAGGAATGTTGCCTAAATCCTAAGTCCAATTGGGGAGATCAAAGCAACAGTCCACT
The DNA here is from genome assembly GCF_024323335.1 of Lathyrus oleraceus. Classification (NCBI taxonomy): domain Eukaryota; kingdom Viridiplantae; phylum Streptophyta; class Magnoliopsida; order Fabales; family Fabaceae; genus Lathyrus; species Lathyrus oleraceus. Next base: position 394,487,124 of record NC_066584.1, read on the forward strand.
CAAAAGTTTTTAGGGTTTTTTGTTATTATTAAGTGTATTCATGGTCAAGGACCAAACAAGCAAACAAGGAAACAAAGTATATCACACAATATGGTCAAAATGGACAAAGGGAAAATTACATTTAACATAAACAATTAGAATGATATGTATAATGGCAAATGATATAAAGTGCTAAAAGTAAATTGCATTAAAAGTAAAGACTTGAAATTAAAAGTTAAGGGTTAGTGAGTTAGTAGTTAGTTTTGTTTTGCTTTTTGATTTCAATACATTCTTTGGAGAACACTCAACCCACTTGCCACAAGCATGGATCCTTGAACCAAAACATCCACCAAAGGAAGGAAAGAAGGTCAAGTTTCCACACAATACCATGGAAGAGGGGAGACTTACAATCTCACTAACTAGAATGCTTATGCCTTTTGTGTCACAAATTTAGCGCTATGTTAAGCAATCGTAATTGGACTTATGTAGAAGTCACAACTATTTAAGTTCGGGCAATAGACTTTTGGTGTTAATGCATGTTGGAGACATAGTAATATGAACTATGTCCATTAAACATACCACATACAAAAAATATGCAATGGTGTGGCCTAATCTCATCCATACTCATGTTAATATTTCAATCAACTAGCATTAGGATTTTGAGATGTCATTGGTCAATTGAAATGAATGGATGAAGAAAGGTGATTAGATGAAGAGGGAAAGGGATGAATGAGATCACAAATTGGTCAAAGGAGGACTTTTCCAAATTAATATTATTCATTCATTTTGGGAGATGGAATGTACATTCCATCAATCCCCTAAATCCAATAATATTAATTTGACAAAGTCAAATAAACCTTTACCAAGGCCCAACAACAAATAAGAAACTCAATTAAGTCAATCCAAATGGTCAACACAATTAAAATGACATTTATTCAATTAAAAATAGTAAAATAATGCATTAAATTTAAATATGTTTTGTCCAAATCCTAAAATCTCATCGAAACACCAAATAAATGGCCATGAGATTTATCATAGGTCAAACAAGGTCAAAGGAACTTGGAGAAAAAAATTCATAATTTTTGGACACTTAAAAATATTTTTAATCAATTAAAAACAAATGAAAAATCAATTAATTCATGAAAAATATTAATAATGATCCAAAAAATAATTTTAATTCAGAATATGAAAGAGAAAAATATTTGAAATTTTTTGGTGAAAGTCCCATATTTTTTGGATCAATATAAAATTTATTATGAATTATTGAAGAAAATGGAATTAAATGTAAATTCAGAAAATGCTAAAATACGTGGACCATCAGATTTCCCTCATTAATTGAGGTGGCAGATCTGATGATCCAAAAAGCGTGTTCCATGTGTTCCCTAGTTAACAGCGCTGTAACATGAGTAATTACAATGCACGACTAAGATTAAAACGTGAAAATGGATCACACGGTTCAGACTCAAGACACATCATCACCGGATCCAGAGCTCCGGTGAGCTTCTCCGGTGAGCTTCACCGAACTGGTCAACATGAACCATCATCAAAATTCCAAACAGGGACATGATTTTAAAGAGAAAACATCACTGAGCACGAATATCACCTCCAATTCATCCAATTCCAACTATAATGAGAGATATGTGGAATTGAAAAATGAGGTTCATGATCTGAGTTGCTTCGATTTGGCCTCAAAGCAACTCAATCTTCTTGCCTACATTGATAGGACTTCAAACAACTCAAGAATCAATGGAAATGAGGAAGAATCAAGGAGAATCGAAGAGTTTAAAATTTTTGCAAATTACCTTCAACGGAGGTCTGAGCTTGCTAGATCTTGATCTGAATCGTGCTTGGCTTCACTTCAATTGCTTGCAGGAGAGGAATGGAAAGGCTTAGAATCAATGGACTTCTGGAGAATTGAATTCCAAAACAATGGATATTCAAGCTCAAATTCAAATGAACTTATCAAGGTTATCCTCTTAGAATGAAGGGTTTTCAATGGGGATTCAAAGTTGGCGCAATGTGTGTGTGAATTCTGAGCAAATGCAGCTGTATATATAGCCAAATCCATGTGATATTTTCACACTCTTTTCACTTTCCAATTTTGGCAAAATGATGAAAGCATGGTGCATAGGCACGCATAGGCCCATGGAATGATGGTTTGAAAGTCCAAATGAATGATCATATGCTTTGGAGATGGATTGGATTGCAAGGTACATGTGCATTGTCACTTGAAGAATGATCCATGCAAAATGATATCAGCCTGTTTAAGCCATGCGCAGCCTATGCATTCCTCATCCAAAATGCATGAATTTTAGCTCTTTGAAAAGGGGAGATCAAGAGTAACAAGTTTGATGTTGAACACTTTTTCATTTGGAGCTTGGAACTTGGAGATATTTGAGGTGGAAGTTTGGAAAATTTTGACATATCAAATTGTTTCTAAGTGTCAAGCCATATGTCTCAATATTCAACCTTGCTTAACTTTTTATAAGAGCTTCAAATGAGAAACGTGTCTTCATCAAAGTTGTAGTTCTCTCAAAGACCTTAAAAATAGTCACCAATTTCATGTCATTTGGATTTTAAATGATAGAGTTATGCATTTTTGAAGTTTGGAAAAATCACTTGATCAATGGTATAGGTCAAAAGTGACCTATAATGTAGCCTCATATCACATGTTCAAAGAAGTTGAATTTGCTCCCACTCCAAACACCAAAGTTGAAGTAGACACATTTAATTTGATTGTTCAACTTGAAAATCTTTCATCTCATAAAAATTGAGCATGTTATGGCCTTGGGAAGTTGACTTTGAAATTAGGGTTTAGACAAAATGACCTATAATGTTTCAACATAGAAAATGATTTTCCAAGAAAAACTAGCTCTAGGTATAAACATGAAAGTTGTTTATAATATCATTTATAGTACGTTTGATCTTGGAATAATTTTCATATGATGAAAATTATAGGAGATGGGGTCTAGGGAGATCCAGTTTTGATCTGATGAATTCATCTGGCCAACCACAATCAACCAACTTGCTAATTTCCAATTCTCTTGACTTTCTTAGCTCGTGGTAGATCATATATGCATAAGATGATGAAATTTGAAGTGTCCCTTGAAAAATTTGATCAATTGGTGAGATAGCTTATTGAAGAAGTTACTCAAGATACCCAGTCAAACTAGGGTTTCCAAGGTAAATCACCCTTAAACTCTTGAAGAAAACTTGATCAATATGACATGTAGAGGACATTGGGACTCCTATATGATGGTAATAACCATGATTGAATCAATTATTTGTTGTGCTCTTTGTTCATGAGGGTCTTAAACCCTAGATGTGATCAATGAATCAGGGAGATCATGCCCCTACCTACAAAAGAGTTAGATAGATACAAAGACATGTTTTTGGTATTTTGGTTAGTAAAAAGATAATATACAAGTATGATATAATCACAAAGTGCTTGGTGATCTCTCCCAAAACAAACCCAATGAAAGAGGGGTAAGGAGATGTTAAGGTATGATCCTTATTCTAATGCTTATGATGAAATTGCATGTGGGATCTTAGGGTCAAAATTGGGGTCTTACAAGAACGATGGTGCTACATACCAATGAGCCATGATCACTCTCTTTCACGACATGATCCTGTAAGACCCCAATTTTGACCCTAAGATCCCTCATGCAATTTCATCATATGCATTGGCATTATGATCATACCTTGGCATCCTCCTTACCCCTCTTTCATTGGGCTTGCTTTGGGAGAGATCACCAAGCGCTATGTGATTGTATCATACTTGTATATCATTATTTTACTAACCAAAATACCAAAAATATGTCTTTGCATTTTCCTAACTCTTTTGTAGGTATGGCATGATCATCATTGATCTATCAAGTTCACATCTAGGGTTTAAGACCCTCATAGCTAAGAGCACAACCAAGGATTGATTCACAATGTCTCAAAGCATCATATATTAGTCCCAATGATCTCTACATGTTATATTGATCAAGCATTCTTCAAGAATTGGGAGGTGATTTGCCTTGGAAACCCTACTTTGACTGGGTATCTTAAGTAACTTCTCCAACAAGCTATCTCACCAATTGATCAAATTTCTCAAGGGACGTTTCAAAATTCATCATCTCATGCATATATGATCTACGATGAGCCTATAAAGTCAAGATAATTGGAAGTTAGCAAGTTGGTTGATGGTGGTTGGCCAGATGAATTCATCTGATCAAAACTGGGTCTCCCTAGACCCTATCTCCTACAATTTTCACCATAAATAACATTACAAACAACTTTCATGTTCAAGTTTAGAGCTAATTTTTCTTGGAAAGTCATTTTACATGTTGAAACATTATAGATCATTTTGTCTAAACCCTAATTTGAAAGTCAACTTCCCAAGACCATAACTTACTCATTATTTACGATATGAAATATTTCCAAGTTGCACAATCAAATTCAAGATGTCTACTTCAACCTTTATGTTTGGAGTGAGAGCTAAATCAACGTTTATGAGCATGTTATATGAGGATACATTATAGGCCATTTTTTCCCTATACCATTGAACAAGTGATTTTCCTCAACTTCAAAAATGCATAACTCTATTATTATAAATCCAAATGACATGAAATTGGTGACCATTTTTAAGGTCTTTGAAAGAGATACAACTTTGATGAAGACACTTTTCTTATTTGGAGCTCACATAAAAAGTTAAGGTGGAATATTGAGATATATGACTTAACAATTAGAAAAAATTTCAACATGTTGAAATTTACAAACTTCCACCTAAAAATTCACCTTGATCCAAGTCCCAAATGGGAAAGTGTCCAACATTAAACTTGTTCCCGTTGATCTAAGATTTCCAAAGAGTCCTATTTCATGCATTTTGGATGAGGTTTTCTAGGGATGTGCATGGTCTTAACAGGGCTGCATCAAGTGGAAAAATCAAATGTCCAAAACATTAACATTGCATTGCCTTGCCATTCAAGCATCATTTGAACTTCAGTACAGTTGCAATTGGATCAAAATGGATTGCTTCATGGTCATGTACACGCCCATGCAAGCTTGTGCATCATATTGCCAAATTTAGAAAATTTTCAAGTGTGCAATTATGAATCCCAAATGTTATAAATACAAGGCCTCTGAGCTCATTTGAAAGAGACCTTGCGCGCCAGCTTTGTCCCCCAATTAAAACCCTCACAATTCAAAGGAAAACCTGAGAATTTTAAACTTGAAAATTGAGTTTGAATCTCACTGTTTGGAGATTCAAAAACTCCAGGATCCAAAGCTTTGTTCCATTGCCAAACAACTTCTGCAAGCTCCTCGAGTGTGATCAAGTCAAGTTTGAAGCATGCAAGATCCAGTTCTACACAACATTGAAGGTAATTTTCAGAAATCTTCTTCTCTTTGATTCTCACTCAATTCTCATCAATTCTCTTGGATCTTTGGTTGTCTGAAGTCCTACCAATGTAGGAAAGAAGATTGAGTTGCTTTGAGGTTAAATCGAAGCAACTCGTTTGACACACCTCAAAATTCAACTCCTCATATCTTTACATATATTTGGAGTTAGTATAAATTGAGGTTAGCTTCATGCTCTACGCCATTTTTCTTTCATATCATGTCCTCCTTTTTCATTTTCTTGATGGTGATGACGAACCAGTCCGGTGAGCCTCACCTGAGAAGGTGACTAGAGTTCCAGCGCCGGTGGTGTGCTGGACAGGTTTTGAACCATTGATCTCATTCGAAATGTTTTAATCTCACGCGTTGGTTTTGATTATCATCCCTGTGGCGCATTGACTTAAGTCCATGGTGGAAAGCGCGTTGATGATCACTTGATCTGCCACCTCAATTAATGAGGGAGATCAAGTGGTCAACAATTTTTCTGATTATTTGAATTTCAGTTAATTTGTTTTATTTTCATTCATTCATATTAATTTTAATATTGATCCAAAAAAATATGAGAGTTTCACCTAAATTTTTTAAATAAAATACTCTTTCATATTTTGAATTAAAATTATTCATTGGATCATTATTAATATTTTTCATGATTTAATTGATTTTGTGAATATTTTTAATTGTTTAAAAATACATTTAAGTTTCCAAAAATTCTGAAATTTTTTCTCCAAGGTCCTTTGACCTTGTTTGACCTATGATAAATCTCATGGCCATTTCTTTGTTGTTTTGATGAGATTTTAGGAATTTGACAAACCATATTTAATTTTATGCATTATTTTTAGTATTTTTAAATTGAATAAATGTCAAATAATTATGTTGAGCCATTTTAATTGTTTGTATAAGTTTGACTTATGTTGTTGGGCCTTGGTCAAGGTTGATTTGACTTTGCTAGGTTAGGATCATTGGATTTAGGGGATTGATGGAATGTATATTCCATCTCCCAAAATGAATGAATGATCTTAATTTAGTAAAAGTCCTCCTTTGTCCAATTTGAGTTTTGATTTATCCCCCTCCCTCTTCATCTAATTCCCCTTCTTTATGCATCCATTTCATTTGGCCTATGATATCTCAGGATCCTAAGTCTAGTGTATTGAAGAATCAACATAAGTATGGATGAGATTATGCCACCTCTTTTGCATATTCTTTTTGTGTGTGGTATGTTTCGTGAGCATAGTGCATTATACTATATCTCTAACATGCATTAACACCAAAATTCTATTGTCCGACCTCAAATAGTTGTGACTTCTACATAAGTCCAATTACGATTGCTTAACATAGCACTAAATTTTGACACAAAAGGTATAACATTCTAGTTAGTGAGATTGTATGTCTCCCCTCTTTCCATGGTATTGTGTGGAAACTTGGCCCTTTTTCCTTCCTTTGGAAGATGTCTTGGTTCAAGGATACATGCATGTGATAAGTGGGTTGACTGTTCTCCAAAGAATGACTTAAAAAATAAAAAATAAAGCAAAAGAAATACTAACTTCTAATTCATTAACCACTAACATTTAATTTCAAGCCATTTACTTTTAATGCCCCTTTAATTTTAAGCTTTATTCATTTGCCATTATTCATACCATTCTAATTGTTTATATTAATGTCATTTTAACTTTGTCCACTTGGACCATATTGTGTGATATATCTTGTTTGTGCATATTTTGTTTGCTTGTGTGGTCATTGACCATTAATGTACATAATAAGAACAAAAACCCTAAAAAACTATTGTGTGGACAATTGGACTTAGAATTTAGAAGACATCCCTATGCAAAAGGACTTGGCCAATGCCAACTTTCATGTAACCAAGTGCTTGCAATTTGAAACTTCATCTGATACATCACTGAAGACCCATCTGAATTCATCTGCAACATGATCATTATAAAGCTGTTATTTTGAACCTGTGACTTGTGGAATTCATCTGCTACATAGGTCAATTTGAAGATGATTATGGAGTGGCTAAAGCTTGGATGTGGCTATCTTTATTTGATGCCTTGCTCTTCAAGTTAATATGTTATGCATTGTTTGTTGCTTGATTCTAATGTCCAAGGGAATTTGGGTTTCTATATGGCATTCTTGCTATTGGATTGCAGCCCATTGGTCAAATCTTTTCAACTCTTAACTTTTACATTTATGCTTAGGATTAGTCTCTTCATATCCTCCCCGTCTCTTTAATTTCAAAATCTCTCCCCCCTTTTTAAAAACTTATTTGTTTGTGCTTGTCTTTTTTAACTTAGACTTTTTGCAAATTAGAAACTTTGGCCTTATGCCATTGCATTTTCAAACTTCTTTTCTTAAACCAAACTTGTAAATAAACTTAACTATACTTGACTTAAAATTTTCAAAATCCAAAAAGAACTAACTCATTCAAACCATTTTTTAGGCCTATGTTCCTTTCAAACTTAATTTTTTTAAAAGCAATGCACCCACTTTGAAATTTGTATCACGAACTACGAGGTTTTGATCCCTAATTTTTTTATTGGTACGTAGGCACAAGTCCGAAGGTCTTTTCAAACACAAATATAGTTAATGAATTCTTTTCTCATCCCCCCATTCTATTTGATGTCTTGCTTATCCATAGCCTGATGATCATGAATTTACCGCTATAGAAGTTAAGTGGCGACTCTGTTGGGGAGTAGTCTCTGGTGGGTTTAGCCTACTTTTTTGTGTGTGTATAATTGTATATATGTGAAGTATGTGTATTTGTTTGTGTGATATAGTCTACTTGTTGTGCTTGGTGATCTCTGAGTGGTGAGATAAGTTCTAACCCGAACTTGAGTGCAATTAAGGTAGGAGGATGGTATAGTCATGTTCGACTTGTGTGGAGTAGTCCTTAACAAGTTGGCTTGAGATTCGTCTGCTTAGTGGAGACCCTTTTGGATTTGGAAATGTCACACAAGTATTTGTGGTTAGGCATTACTATCTCTAATTTGGGTCAAAGAAGTTGAGGACCGTAGAACATTTAACCCTCCCTTGGCCTATTTAGGATGTAGTGCGGAGACTGTTCAAGTGTAGACTTGATAATAGTTGTTACGCGATACTACACTCAGACGAGTTTCTCTTGAGAATATTATGGGTCGATGAGTCAGTCATCTTAACCTGTAATATCCGATAGATGGAATTAAGACTCTGGGAACTTTAGAACATGATCTACAGGTTTTTATCCTTAGTTCACTCCTTTGGGTTGGTTCTTACCCAGACTCCATGCTCGTGACTCAAAACAAACCCTTGATTCTTGGTTGATCCAATCAAGTCTTGTCAATATCAATGGAACTTAGGAGTTTGTAAGGTGTAAACCATAATCCACCAAAATGGATGATTGATCTTGACAATGACTTAATTCATCCCTTGACCTTAGTTTGCTTGCCTTGTGTGTGATCCCTTATTTGTGATTGTTTCATTCATGCATTCATACACATCATAACATTCATCACACGAAACTTTCAAGGAACTGAGGTATTATATGCAAATATTTTCAGACCATGGATTATGGACGAAGGAACACTAAAAAGTACAGTTTCAGACGTCCCGACTTGAAAGAGTTAAGGAAGCTAGCATCTTTTGTATTAGATCCATTGGACTTCAAACAATGTCATGGGAAGCTTCTGTCTATCTTGTCTACTGATGTAGTTGAAGGACTTTTAAGTGTGTTAGTGCAGTTCTATGATCCCCTCTACCGTTGCTTCACTTTTCCGGATTATCAGCTTGTACCTACATTAGAGGACTATGCCCATCTCTTCGCAATACCTGTTTCTAGAAAAGTACCTTTTAGTGGGTTGGAAGAGATTCCCAGATCTCATCTTATTGCTGAAGCTCTTCACTTGAAGAAATCTGAGATAGAGGCTCATTGGGTGAAGAAAGGAGGATTGTTTGGGTTGCCATCTAATTTCCTCATCAAGGAAGCTACTACCTTTGCTCAAGCTGGTAGTGTGGACGCTTATGAAGCTATCTTTGTGTTACTCATTTATGGATTAGCTTTGTTCCCTAACATTGACGGTTTTGTTGATGTTAACGCCATTAGAATTTTCTTGATTGGGAATCCTGTGCCTACATTGTTGGGTGATATGTATTTCTCTTTGCATCTAAGGAACTCTAAAGGTGGAGGAACTATTGTTTGTTGCATTCCTTTTCTGTACAAGTGGTTTATTTCACACTTTCCTCAGACACCTTCTTTTATTGAGAACAAACAATGTCTACGGTGGTCTCAGAGACTTATGTCTCTCACTAATGATGATATAGTTTGGTATGATCCTTCATTAAGCAGTTTGAAGATTATTGATTGTTGTGGTGAATTCTCTAATGTGCCTCTCATTGGTACACAAGGAGGAATTAACTACAACCCTGCTTTGGCTCGTCGTCAACTTGGGTTCCCCTTGAGAGACAAACCTAATAACACTTTGTTAGAAGGTCTTTTCTATCAAGAGGGTAAAGATACCCAACATTTGAAGCAGAAGATTGTGCATGCTTGGCATAATATGCATAGGAAAGGAAGATCCGAGGTCGGTCCGTTCAATTGTGTAGCTTTGGAAGCTTACACTCTTTGGGTGAAGAAGAAAGCTTTGGAGTTGAAGATGCCTTATCCTTGTGAAAGACCTATGTATGTGGTTGTGGTTGAGCCATTAACTCTCCCTAACCAAGATATAGATGAGTTGGATGACGCACTCGCCAAGATGAAGCAAGAGAAGGATATGTGGGAAGAGCCTTTCCGTGCTTTGAGCAAAAAGCATGAGAAGTTGCAGTTAGAATCTAAGGACAAAGATGCACTTATTGAGCTACTTGAAGAACGAGTGACAAAGATATAGAGAGAGCCTGAGGTTTCATCTTCTAGCATTCCCTAGCCTTCCGTTTCTTGGAAGAAGATCGTTGATCAACTTATCCTCGAGAAGACTCAGATAAAGGCTTCTTTCGAGACTGAGATTCGACGCATTCGAAGGAAGTATGCGCCTACAGCCAGATCTTCTGACATTGTTGTTAGGGATCTCTAGGATGACTAGTCTCCTTTACTCTTGTACTTTCCATTTGGTTTCTGATACTGTACTCAGTGCAATCCTTCCAATTATAAATGAAAAGAGATTTTCGGTCATAACAAATTGTTGCAATTGTTGTTAAATATATATATTTGCAAATAATATAGTAAGTTCTTTGAAAACAAAAAAAATAAATAAACAAGCATTGCATTTCATGCATCATTTGCATAAGCAGGTTTCTCTTTCGCCAGATGTCTCATTGGTGTTTCTTCTGTGCTTTAGCCAAGCTGACTCATCGGTACAATACTCGCGCCAATCACTCCAAAATCATGGAACATCTTGAGCAAGAGAATAAAGAGCTAAAGGATGAAATCGCCTGCCTGACTGCCATGATGGAGTCAGTTCTAGCTGCACATAGCCAATCTTCTCCAACACCCGCAACTCCTCCTCCTCAGAGGACCGTTATTTCAGAGGTGGCTACCTCTACCATGCCTACTGCTACAGCTCATCTTGCGCCTACCATGCCTGCCGGATTCCTGGGGGGAATGCCGCCAAACTTCGTGTCTGAGGGCTTTGCGCCCACATTTGCTTCCATACCGGCATCTAACTCGGTCATGTCTATGCCACCTCCCGTAGTTCACACCTTACCTCATGTGGAAGACACCATTTATCATTACGAGCCATCTGAGGGCCTGGACGTTTATGAGAAAATGGATGAGATGAATGACCAATTTCTTGAGTTGCGCAAGGAGTTGAAAACATTGAGAGGTAAGGACCTATTTAGAAAGACTGTTGCTGAATTATGTCTGGTGCCGAATGTGATGATTCTGGTGAAGTTCAAAGTGCCTAACTTTGAAAAATACAAAGGGAACTCATGTCTGCTCAGTCACTTGGTGATGTATGCCCGCAAGATGTCTACCCAAACAAATAACGATCAGTTGTTAATCCACTACTTCCAAGACAGTCTGACTGGTGCTGCGCTCAGATGGTATATGGGGTTGGACAGTGCAAGCATCCGCACTTTCAACGATTTAGGAGAAGCTTTCGTCAAACAGTATAAGTATAATATGGATATGGCGCCTGATAGAGACCAATTGAGGTCTATGTCTCAGAAGGACAAGGAGACATTCAAAGAGTATATGCAGAGGTGGAGAGAATTAGCTGCTCAGATCACCCCTCCTTTAGAGGAAAAGGAGATGACCAAGATCTTTTTGAAAAACCTGAGTTCATTTTACTATGAACGCATGGTTGCCAGTGCCCCTAATGATTTTACCGAAATGGTAAACATGGGTATGAGGCTTGAAGAAGGTGTTCGAGAGGGACAGTTGTCAAAAGAGGAGGTATCATCAAGAAAGAGATACGGAAGTAGTCTTGGGAAGAATAAAGACAGTGAAGCCAACGCAATAACTAGTGGGAGGCAGAGGAGGCCTTAGACCAGAAGGAAACAACCACCCCGTCAACACCATTATCAAGTATCCTCCGTAATTCCTATATTTTCCACAAGTCAGTCAACACCAATTCAACAACAACAGCGTCAACAACAACAACCACAGCAACGAACAAACACCTACAACAACAATAATACCAACAATCATCAACAACAAACTTTTGAGAGGAAGAAGGTATCTTTTGACCCAATTCCTATGACATATGTAGAGCTTTATCCATCGTTGGTTCTCAAGAACCTGCTACAACCGAGGAATCCTCCACAAATCCTTGAACCACTCCCATTATGGTACAAGCCTGACCTCTGTTGTTCATTTCATCAAGGAGCACCCGGACACGACATTGAGAACTGTTATCCGCTCAAATACGAAGTTCAGAAGCTAGTGAAAAGTGGAATGGTTTCCTTTGAAGACCGCGCACCTAATGTGAAAGCAAACCCACTTCCAACCCATGTAAATTCATCTGTTAATATGGTAGACGGCTGTCCTGGGGAGTTCAAAGTGTTTGATGTCCGTTTCATCAGAAGGTCTTTGGTGATGATGCATAAGGACATTTGTATGGTGAGCGATTGTGAGCATGACCATGAAGGTTGTGCTATCTACAGTGTCAACCCGAGGGGTTGTATGATTGTGAAAAGAGACATCCAGTGGTTGATGGATGAGGGTCTGATTCAGATTGTTCAATCCCGTCACGTAGATAACGATGTGAATGTGATCGTTCCAGTGTTTAAGAACCCCGAGAGGGTGGTAATTCAGTATGACAACAACAACAGTAACAATATCAGTCAAAGATCGGTATCGTCGTTGGTCATATGGTTAACGGACCCAATCCCGTATTCATCCGATAAGGCTGTTCCATATCAGTATAACGCAACTATGGTGAAGAATGGCCAAGAGGTTCAATTGCCTACAGCCAGTTCTGTCGTGAGCATTGCTTATGTTACTAAGGTGACCTGTAGCGGTCGAGTGTTTGGGCCAGTGTTCCCAAAAGATATGGAAGATTCAACAATTGGTAAGAAGGTGGAAGTGCCTGCAGTAGATCCAGTTTTTGCTTCAAAGCATCAGTCTGGTGAGTCCAGCAATTTGAAGACTAATGATGATGATGAGTTGCTTCGGTTGATAAAGAATAGTGAGTTTAATGTGCTGGAGCAGCTGCTCCAAACCCCCTCAAAGATTTAAGTACTGTCTCTGCTTATGAATTCAGAAGCACATAGAGAAGCACTGTGTAGCGGTAAATTCATGACCATCAAGCTATGGATAAGAAGACATCAAATAACAAGAGTCGCCACCGCGCTTTTATTATTTCTAAGGGAAAGGGGAAGAGTACGAACGAAACCCAAAAATAAGAAGTTTTCAAATCAAAACTAATAAAATGCCAGAGATTATAGGTAAGGGGGTTGGTTACACAGAGGGAAGGTGTTAGCACCCAAAGTGTCCTAGGTACTCCTAGGGAGCACTTTCTTGTGTGCATATGTATTTTGTACAAAGTGGTGTTTACAAACAAATAGAATGGGGGGATAAGAAAAGAATTCATTAATTATATTTTTGTGTTTGACAAGACCTTCGGACTTGTGCCTACGTACCAACATAAAAATGAGGGATCAAAACCTCGTAGTTCGTGATACAAATTTCAAAGTGGATGCATTGCTTTTATCAAAAATTAAGTTTGAAAGGCATAAAGGTCTAAAAATGGTTTGAATGAGTTAGTTCTTTTTTGGATTTTTTGAAAGTTTAAGTCAAGTATAATTAAATTTATTTATAAGTTTGATTAAGAAAAAAAGTTTGAAAATGCAATGGCATAAGGCCAAAGTTTCTAATTTGCAAAGGGTCTAAGTTTAGAAAATAACAAGTTCAAACAAAGAAGTTTTTTTTAAAAGGAGGGAGAAATTTTGAAATTAAAGAGATGGGGAGGAGACGAAGAGACTAATCCTAAGCATAGATTTAAAAGTTAAGAGTTTAAAAGATCTGACCAATGGGGTGCAATCCAATAGACAAGAATGTCATATAGAAACCCCAAATTCCCTTGGATATTAGAATCAAGCAACAAGCAATGCATACAATATTAACTTGAAGAGCAAGGCATCAAATAAAGATAGCCACATCCAAGCTTTAGTCACTCCATGATCTTCTTTAAATTTGCCCATGTAGTAGATGAATTCCACAAGTCATAGGTTCAAAATAACAGCTCCACAATGATCAAGTTGCAAATGAATTCATATGGATCTTCAATGATGTATCAGATGAAGTTTCAAATTGCAAGTACTTGGTTACAGGAAAGTCGGTATTGGCCAAGTCCTTTTGCATAGGGATGTTGCTTAGATTCTAAGTCCAATTGTCCAAGATGAAACCAACATTCCACACAATAGTTTTTTAGGGTTTTTTGTTTCTTATTATGTACATTAATGGTCAAAAACCACACAAACCAACAAAATATACACAAACAAGATATATCACACAATATGGTCCAAGTGGACAAAGTGAAAAGGCATTGATATAAACAATTAGAATGGTATGAATAATGGAAAATGATTAGAGCTTAAAAATTAAAGTGTATTAAAAGTAAATGACTTGAAATTAAATTTTAGTTGTTAATGAGTTAGAAGTTAGTATTATTTTTGCTTTTGCTTTTCATTTTAAGTCATTTTTTTGGAGAACACTCAACTCACTTATCACAAGCATAGATCCTGGAACCAAGATATCTTCCAAAGGAAGGAAAATGGGACAAGTTTCCACATAATACCATGAAAGAGTGGAGACTTAAAATCTCACTAACTAGAATGCTATGCCTTTTTGTGTCAAAAATTTAGCGTTATGTTAAGCAATCGTAATTGGACTTATGTAGAAGTCACAACTATTTGAAGTCGGGCAATAGAATTTTGGTTTTAATGCATGTTAGAAACATAGTATAATGGACTATGCTCATGAAACATACCACACACAAAAAGAATATGCAAAAGAGGTGGCCTAATCTCATCCATACTTATGCTGATTTTTCAATCAACTAGCCTTAGAACTTTGAGATATCATAGGCCAAATGAGATGGATGTATAAAGAAGGGGAATTAGATGAAGAGGGAGGGGAATAGATCAAAACTCGAATTGGTCAAAGGAGGACTTTTACCAAATTAAGATCATTCATTTATTTTGGAAGATGGAATGTACATTCCATCAATCCCCTAAATCCAATGATTTTAACCTAGCAAAGTCAAATTAACCTTGACCAAGGCCCAACAATACAAGTCAAACTTATACAAATCATCAAGATAGCTCAACACTATTATTTGGCATTTATTCAATTTAAAATACTAAAAATAATGCATTAAATTAACTATGGTTTGTCAAATTCCTAAAATCTCATTAAAACACCAAATAAATGTTCATGAGATTTATCATAGGTCAAACAAGGTCAAAGGACCTTGGAGAATTTTTTTTAGAATTTTTGGAGACTTAAAAGTATTTTTAAGCAATTAAAAATATTCACAAAATCACTTAAATCATGAAAAATATTAATAATGATCCAAAAATAATTTTAATTCAAAATATGAAAGAAGAATTTATTTAAATTTTTTTGGTGAAACTCTCATATTTTTTGGATCAATATTGAAATTAATATGAATTAATGAAAATCAAATTAAATAAAATGAAAATCAAAAAATCAAAAAAACGTGGACCACTTGATCTCCCTCATTAATTGAGGTGACAGATCAAGTGGACATGAGTGCGCGTTCCACCATACACCTGGTCAACTATTCCACACGCGTGGTAATTACTTTGGACGCTCAGGATTAAAACATTTCAAATGAGATAAATGGCTCAGAACCTATCCAGGACATCAGCCGCGATGGACCTCCGGTCACCTTCTCAGGCGAGGTCCACCGGACTGGTTTATTCATCACCATCAAGAAAATGAAAAAAGAGGACATGATCTGAAAGAAAAAATGGCGTAGAGCACGAATCTGACCTCAATTTCAACTAACTCCAAATATATAGAAAAATATGAGGAGTTGAATTTTGAGGTGCGTCAACTGAGTTGCTTCGATTTTACCTCAAAACAACTCAATCTTCTTGCCTACATTGATAGGACTTCAGACAATCAAAGATCCAAGAGAATTGATGAGAATTGAGTGATAATCAAAGAGAAGAAGATTTCTGAAAATTACCTTCAATGATGTGCAGAAATGGATCTTGCTTGCTTCAAACTTGACTTGATCACACTCGAGGAGCTTGCAGAAGTGGTTTGGCAATGGTACAAAGCTCTGGATCCTGGAGTTTTTGAATCTCCAAACAGTGAGATTCAAACTCAATTTTCAAGTTGAACATTCTCAGGTTTTCCTTTGAATTGTGAGGGTTTCAATTGGGGGGCAAAGCTGGCGTGCAAGGTGTGCTTGAAATGAGCTCAGAGGCCTTGTATTTATAACATTTGGGATTGATAATTGCACACTTGAAAAATTGCTAAATTTTGCAATGGTGATGCAGAAGCTTGCATGGGCAAGTACATGCCTATGAAGCAATCCATTATGATCCAATTGCAACTGTACTGAAGTTAAAATCATGCTTGAATGGCAAGGCAAAGTGAAATGGAGTTTTGGATATTTGATTTTCTCCAATGATGCATACCTGTTAAGACCATGCGCAGACCTATCAAACCACATAAAAAATGCATGAAATATGGTTCTTTGGAAAGCTTAGATCTTGGGGAACAAGTTTGATGTTGAACACTTTTTCATTTGGGACTTGGATCATGGTGAATTTTGACGTGTAAGTTTGGAAATTTCAACATGTTGAAAAGTTTTCTAAGTGTCAAGTCATATACCCCAATATTCCACCTTGCTTAACTTTTTATGTGAGCTCCAAATGGGAAAATTGTCTTCATAAAAGTTGTAGATATTTCAAAGGCCTTAAAAATGGTCACCAATTTCATGTCATTTGGATTTAGAATTATAAAGTTATGCATTTTTGAAGTTGAGGAAAATCACTTGTTCAATGGTATAAGGCAAAATGACCTATAATGTATCCTCATATCACATGCTCATAAAAGTTGATTTAGCTCTCACTCCAAACATCTCATGAAAATATAGCAAGTTATGGCCTTGGGAAGTTGAGTTTTAAATTAGGGTTTAGACAAAATGACCTATAATGTTTCAACATAGAAAATGATTTTCCAAGCAAAACTAGCTCTAGGTATCAACATGAAAGTTGTTTGGAATGTCAGTTAGAGTAACGTTTCTCTTGAAATCATTTTCATATGGTGAAAATTGTAGGAGATAGGGTCTAGGGGGACACATTTTTGATGAGATGAATTCATCTGGTCAAGCACCATCAACCAACTTGCTAACCTTCAATTCTCTTGACTTTCTAGGCTCATGGTAGATCATATATGCATAAGGTGATGAATTTTGAAGTGTCCCTTGAATTGGGGTCTTACAGCTGCCCCTATTTAAGGACATTCTAACTGAGGAGGTGAAGGTTAAAATCTTCATATTGACTCAGTAGAATGGGCTTAAATAACAACATATAGAAACAAATTTTGGTCCCTAAGAGACCTCATGATGCATATGATATGAATGTAAAAGTGAATTCTCTATGGGGAAAATGTTGCCACAAAGGAAAAGAAATCAGAGAAACTGAATATCCGCAAGAGCATAATGCATTCCATAAGGAAAAACTCACTCGGGAGACAGAGACTCTGGGGGGATAAAAGAATTATGTGTAGGCTAGGCTACGACTTAAAAACTGTTGGGGAATAGAGGAAATACTCAGCCAGGGAAACAAAACATCTGCAGGGGATACGAGTAAATCAAAGTAAAGATGAAGTACTTGAATCATTGTAGGAAAAACGATTTCACTAAGGAAATGCGCACTCAAAGGAGGGAGTATTCATTACCAGTTACCGGGTAAGAATAGCCTTGTCGGGGAAGACTGTAGAAAAATAGGATTTATAACTACCAGTTACTGGGCAGAAGACCGAAGATGAGAATATCTGTCACCAGTTAGGGTGAACATATTAAGGATAGACTCATAAGGGAAGAAAATCCGTCATCGGTTAAGATGAACATATCAAGGATAGACTTGCCTGGGATGTCAAGGAGGATATCCGTCATCGATTAAGATGAACATATCAAGGATAAACCAACTGAGCAAAAAGTAGGAATTACACCTATCGAATGCTGGATAGAATACCATCAAAGAGAAAATTCGTCATCGGTTAGGATGAACATATCAAGGATATACTCTATTGAGGAGCAAAATAGGAATTACATCTATCAGTTACTGGATAGAATACCACAAAGAGAAAATTTGTCACCGGTTAGGGTGAACATATAAAGGATTGACTATGCAAAGGGGAAAGAAAAAGCAGGATTTACAACTACCAGTAACTGGGTAGAAGACCGCAAAGAGAAGGAAACCTGTCATCGGTTAGGATGAACATATCAAGGATTAGCTCTCTAGGAAACAAAATAGGGATGACAAATACCTTTTTACTGGGTAGAATACCAAGGATGAGAATATCCGTCATCAGTTAGGATGAACATATCAAGGATAAACTCAGGCAGGGGAAGAAAATATCCGTCATCGGTTAGGATGAACATATCAAGGATAAACTCGGGCATGGGAAGAAAATATCAGTCATCGGTTAGGATGAACATATCAAGGGTATTCTTTCGGGAAAAGAAATGAATCCACTGGGGACTTTACTGATGGGGAAAACAGGGGTACCTTTGTCGGGTATTGGGCAAGAAGTAACAAACTGCAAACTAAGAAGAATATTACCAGTTACTGGGTAGTAAACCCTTAGGGGACCCAAAGCATCTATCTAGGTAAGAACTAGAAAAAACGGTCAATCAAGACTCACCCCAATGAGGATATAACTCAAGGGGAGTGATTCCATCCAAATAATCCCTTGGGGAGGAAACTAAAACAAAAATCTTCCACGAGGAAATAACTCAGTGGGGAAAGGAGAAAGGTTAAAGTCTTTCTGCTTAAGGGGCCGACACTCTACAATTGAAGGAGGACAGACGCCAGATTTGTATGGGGATAAAGTAGCGCCATAACAGAGAATAAGAGTCTCAAACAATGAATCAACCAATATGATTATATAATTACGAAATTATGAAATTGTATAAGTGTATATGTATATTTATATGTATATATGATGATTATGCTGACAAAACGATCACAAAGGATACAAAGGTGTCGTAAAAATTCGAATCATCGATACAATCCTCGGTCAATCCACAAAAAAGGGGAACAACTGCTGGAGTAAAACGATCAACATCCCAAAGGCTCAAACCAAGCTGGGGAAGGAGGAGATCTACTGTGGAAAGGAAACGTTATCGAATCTGCGGGAAACACCATATTGAATGGGAGACAACAGTATAGCGGATAAACACAAATAGCTGCTCAGAAACTAGGAGGAAACTCTGACTAGGGATCAAGCTGGATGGCGACTGGTGGAGAAACCAATACAATCTACTGAGGAAACCAATCTTACTCTGCTGGAGATTAAAACCAACATCAATCCTGTTGAGGAATACACAAACTCTACTAGGGAATAACTTAAGGGTTAACTGCCCAGGGGAACCATTAATGCTCCACACTTAGGACTTGTTGCTTTTGAAACGTTGTTGATATCTCTTTTTAATTGCTTTAAAATTCTTGCTTTTATATGTTTAAGAAAATGATTTTGATTAAAAATTTAATTTCAAAAATGATCATAATAAAATTTAAAACTATTTGGCTGAAGTAAAATAAGAGTGGAACAATTGGATAAAAGCTCAACTTTATTTAATAGAATGGTAGTCTGTAAATGACAAGACTCCATAGATCTTTACAAAGTTGAAAATGGTAATTTACATGGAAAAGGGTTACATTGAATACAATTGACCATTAATCCTTATACCAACTCTTGATATCCGCTGTGCTTTTGGCCACTACTGGGGATGATGAATTGACGTCAACCCTTGTGCTCAACAAATTTCCTTCAAAAATTGAAGATCAGCAGAATGCACTTACTTGCCATAATCCCTAAATTTTGCGTAATTTTCCCCAAGGTGGGGTACTCAACTTATCAGGAAAATTCTTTTCGATTTTATGTCTCTAATTTTTGCCTGGATCGCCCTTTCGGGTTTTCAATCCACCGAGGCGTTCATTTTTGCCCAATCCTCCCTTTCGGGTTTTCAACTTAGCGAGTTGTTCTTTTCTTTTTTTTAGGAGAAGTATTTCTTGACTACATCTGTGTTAACAGGACGAGTAAACTCTTCACCATCCATAGTTGTAAGAATCAATGCACCACCTGAAAAGGATCTCTTAACAACATATGGGCTTTCATAATTAGGAGTCCATTTGCCCCTAGAATCTGGTTTAAACAATAAAATCTTCTTGAGCACAAGGTCACCTTCCCTGAATACCCGAGGTCTGACCTTCTTATCAAAAGCTTTCTTCATCCTTTGCTGATATAACTGACCATGACACATGGCAGTTAATCTCTTCTCTTCAATCAAATTCAGTTGATCAAACCTGGTCTGACACCATTCAACCTCAGTCAACTTGGCTTCCATGAGCACACACAACGACGGAATCTCAACCTCTACGGGGAGCATTGCTTCCATACCATAAACAAGAGAGAAATGAGTTGCCCCTGTTGAAGTGTGGATGGATGTACGATACCCGTGCAAAGCAAATGGGAGCATCTCATGCCAATCCTTATACGTCACAACCATCTTCTGAATAATCTTCTTGATGTTCTTATTCGCAGCTTCAACAGCCTTATTCATCATGGGTCTGTAGGGAGAAGAATTATGATGTGCAATCTTGAAGTCTTTACAAAGAGCTCCCACCATATTATTATTCAAGTTCGATCCATTATCAGTAATGATCTTACTTGGCACACCATAACGACATATAATCTGATTCTTGATAAACCTTACAACAACTTGCTTGGTAACATTCGCATATGATGCTGCTTCAACCCATTCTTTGACGTAGTCAATTGCCACCAAAATGAAACGATGTCCACTCGAAGCTTTGGGCTCAATCATACCAATCATGTCAATTCCCCACATGGAGAAGGGCCATGGGGAAGAAATGATGTTCGACAGTGTCGGAGGAACATGAATCTTGTCCGCATAAATTTGACACTTGTGGCATCTCTTTACAAACTTGCAACAGTCAGATTCCATTGTCAGCCAATAGTAACCTACTCGCAACATCTTCTTCTCCATTGCATGTTCATTGGAATGAGTACCAAAGCAACCTTCATGGACTTCAGTCATCAATAGGTCTGCTTCGTGTCTATCCACGCATCTGAGAAAAACCATATCGAAGTTTCTCTTGTACAATACATCACCATTTAGGTAGAAATTGCCAGCTAATCTCCTTAAAGTCTTCTTATCTTTCACAGATGCCCCAGATGGGTAAATATGACTTTGGAGGAAATACTTGATGTCGTAATACCATGGCTTTTCATCTTTGATCTCTTCCACAGCAAACACATGAGTTAGCCTATCAAGACGCATCACGGTCAAATTGGGAACTTCATTCTAATACTTCATTATAATCATTGATGCCAACGTTGCAAGAGCATCTTCCATCCGATTCTTATCTCGAGGGATATGATGAAATTCAACCTTCGTAAAGAAAGTTGAAATCCTCCCCGCGTAATCTCTATATGGTATCAAACCAGGTCGATTCGTCTCCCATTCACCTTTGATCTGATTCACAACCAAAGTTGAATCTCCAAAGACATCTAAATGCTTGATTCTGAGATCAATGGCCTCTTCGAGCCCCATAATGCAAGCTTCATATTTTGCCATGTTGTTTGTACACTTGAAAGTCAATCTAGTTGTAAAGGGAAAATAAGTTCCTTGAGGAGTAATAATCACTGCCCCAATGCCATTTCCATATTGATTAACACCTCCATCGAATACTATGCCCCAATGGGAACCAGGTTCTGGCCCTTCTTCAAGCAATGGTTCATCACAGTCTTTCATTCTCAAGTACAAGATCTCTTCATCAGGAAATTCATACTGTACTGACTGATAATCTTCAATCGGTTGGTGAGCCAAATGGTCAGCCAAGATACTACCTTTGGTCGTTTTCTGAGATCGGTATTCGATATCATACTCTGATAACAACATTTGCCAATGGGCAGTCCTCCCAGTTAAAGTAGGCTTCTCAAATATATACTTGATTGGATCCATTTTGGATATCAACCAAGTAGTATGATTCAACATATACTGACGCAGACGCTTAGCAGCCCAAGCCAATACGCAACGAGTCTCTTCTAGCATAGAATACCGAGTCTCACAGTCGGTGAACTTCTTACTGAGGTAGTAAATTGCAAATTCTTTCTTTTCAGTCTGATCTTGCTGCCCCAAAACACAACCCATACTATCTTCAAGCACAGTCAAATACATGATCAACGGTCTTCCTTCAATAGGCGGAGACAGAACCAGAGGTGTAAGCAGATACTCTTTGATACTTTCAAAACCTTTTTGGTAATCTTCGGTCCAATCACAAGATTGATCTTTCCGAAGAAGCTTGAATATAGGCGTACATGTGGCAGTCATGTGTGAAATGAATCTTGAGATATAATTCAAGCGGTCGAGAAAACCTCTGACTTACTTTTAAGTTTTAGGCGTAGGCATCTTTTGTATTGCTTTGACCTTGGCAGGAATCAAATTCAATACCCTTCTCGCTGACAATAAAGCCCAACAACTTACCGGAACGAACACCAAAAGTACACTTATTGGGATTCAAGTGGAGTTTATAATTCCTCAAACACTGGAATAGTTTCAACAAATGTTCAATGTGTTCCTCTTCATCAATTGATTTAGCAATCATGTCATCGACATAAACTTCAATCTCTTTATACATCATATCATGAAAAAGAGTAATCATTGCTATTTCGTAAGTTGCACCAGCATTCTTCAAACTGAAATGCATCACTCTATAACAGAATGTTCCCCAAGGTGTAATAAATGTGGTCTTCTCCATATCTTTGGGTGCCATCTTGATCTAATTATATCCGGAAAATCCATCCATAAACGAAAAGACTTTGAATTTAGCAATATTGTCTACCAACATATCAATGTGCGACAGAGGGAAATCATCTTTCGGACTAGCTTTATTCAAATCTCTATAATCGACACACATGCGGACTTTTCCATCTTTCTTCGGCACATGCACAATATTGGCCACCCATTGCGGATATTCAGAGATCACAAGGAAACTGGCATCAATCTGCTTCTGCACTTCTTCTTTGATCTTCAATGCCATGTCTGGATGCGTTCTTCTCAACTTCTGCTTGACTGGCGGGCATTCTGGCTTCAACGACAATCTATGCTCAACAATCTCAGAATCCAAACCAGGAATATCTTGATAGGACCAAGCAAACACATCTGAATAATCTCGGAAAAGATTAACTAACCCCTTCTTTGCATCTGGACACATTCGAGACCCAATCTTGACTTCCTTCACATCATCCTCGGAACCCAAGTTGACTAACTCAATCTGCTCTTCGAATGGCTGAATGGCTTTTTCATCACGCTTAAGAAGACGAGACAATTCATCACTCACTTCCTCGTCACTTTCCTCATCGTCCTCAAACACAGGGAATTCAAAATTTGGAGAAGGAGAAGGATCATTGTATTCAATGGGGTTAGAAACTAACCTGTATAATGATTTGATATTTTGATTTTAGAGAAGTGAGTTTGTGACCAAATATTATGCAGATGGACAATTATATTGTTTATTTTTTTTGTGATTACCACTTTCAGAATAAAGCAAAGAGTAAAAACAAAACATGATAGATGTGGATGAATAGAATTGATTTTATTGATGATCAAATTTGAAAATGCCCAACAATGTTCACTTCTCTCTTAGGCATAGGAGAAGGATTTTTAAAATAAATAAAAGCAATTACTTATATTGATGCAACATAATAGGAATGTCAACAACAGTCCAATTATTGCAAGCCTTTCCATGTGTCACAAAATTGGTACAATCTTCCTCTTCGTCATCCTCTAGCACAACAGCTAAGTGTTGTTCATTGCCATGAATGAACCCTCCGCTATGGAAGCTAAGTTGCATATCCTCATACCTAACAATTGACGAACCTTGCTGAAAACCCATACCGGTTCTACCTTTGTTGTCGGAGACCTCTACCATGCGCCCCCACTGATCAATATTACCTTCTTCAACAATCTTCCTTGCATCTTTCAATGAGGACATAGGTGCCCCAACTCTCATTTCAACAACAATAGATAAGTCTTGGAACGGAGTTCCAACCTCATCCTCAGCTTCAACATAAGAGAAAGATGACAGGTGGCTAACTAACAATGCCTTTTCCCCACCAACAATGACTAATTTTCCATTCTTCATAAATTTGAGCTTCTAATGTAATGTGGAGGTAACAGCTCATGCCTCATGGATCTATGGCCTTCCCAACAGACAACTATAGGCCGGGTGGATATCCATTACTTGGAGAGTAATCTAGAAATCACTCGGACATATCTTCATTGGAAGATCCACTTCACCTATCACCGTTTTGCGCGAACCATCAAAAGATTTGACGATTACACTGCTATACCTCATGGGCGCTCCTTGATATGATAACTTTGACAATGTTGACTTTGGCAGAACATTCAATAAAGATCTGGTGTCAACAAGCTCATTGGACAAAGCATCACCTTTGCAATTCATGGAGATATGCAAAGCCAAATTATGATTCCTACCCTCCTCAGGGAGTTCTTCATCACAAAAGCAGAGATTGTTACAGGAAGTGATGTTAGCTACTATATGATCGAACTGATCCACCGTAACATCATGTTCCACAAATGCTTGTTCTAGAACTCTTTGTAGTGCTTCTCTGTGCGCTTCTGAATTCATGAGCAGAGACAGTACTGAAATCTTTGAGGGGGTTTGGAGCAGCTACTCCACCATATTAAACTCACTTTTCTTGATCAAACGGAGTACCTCATCATCATCATTAGCCTTCAAATTGCTGGATTCACCAGACTGACACTTTGAAGCACTAGTCGGATCTAGAATAGGCACTTCCACCTTCTTACTAACAGTTGATTCTTCCTTATCTTTTGGGAACACCGGCCCAAACACTCGACCGCTACATGTCACCTTAGTAACATCAGCAATGCTCACTACAGAGTTGGTCATAGGCAATGGAACTTCTTGACCATCTTTAAACATTGTTGCATTGTACTGATATGGAACAGCCTTATCGCATGAATATGGGACTGGACCCGCATGACCAATGGCGATACCGATCTCTGACTGATGCTATTACTATTACTGATGTCGTACTGAAAGACTACTCTTTTTGGATTCTTGAAAACAGGCACTATGACATTCACATCGTCATCTACGTGATGGGCTTGAACAATTTGAATCATACCTTCATCCATCAACCGTTGGATGTCTCTTTTCACAATCATACAACCCCTCGGGTTAACACTACAGATAGCACAACCATCATGGTCATGCTCAAAATCACTAACCAAGCAAATGTCCTTGTGCATCATCACCAAGGACCTTCTGATGAAACGGACATCAAACACCTTGAACTCCCCAGGGCAGTCGTCTACCATATTGACTGATGAATTTCTATTGGCTGGCAATGGGTTTGCTTTCACGTTCGGCGCACGATCCTCAAAGGACACCATTCCACTTTTCACTAGCTTCTGAACTTCGTATTTGAGTGGATAGTAATTCTCAATATCATGTCCAGGTGCCCCTTGATGAAAAGCACAACGAAGGTCAGCCTTGTACCACCATGGAAGTGGTTCAGGAATTTGTGGCGGATTCCTCGGTCGGAGTAGGTTCTTGAGAACCAAAGACGGATACAGTTGGGTCAAAAGAGACCTTCTTCCTCTCAAAAGTTTGTTGATGATTGTTTGTATTGTTGTTGTTGTAGGTGTTTGTTCGTTGTTATGGTTGTTGTTGTTGACGTTGTTGTTGTTGAATTGGTGTTGATTGACTTGCGGAAAATACAGGAATTACGGAGGATACTTGATGATGGTGTTGACGGAGTGGTTGATTCCTTCTGGTTGGAGGCCTCCTCTGCCTCCCACTAATGATTGTGTTGGCTTCATTATCCTTCTTCTTCCCGAAACTGCTGCCATATTTCTTACTCGATGATGCCTCCTCCTTTGACAATCGTCGTTCTCGGACACCTTCTTTAAGCTTCATCCCCATATTTACCATTTCGGTAAAATCACTGGGGGCACTGACGATCATACGTTCATAGTAAAATGAACTCAGGGTCTTCAAAAAGATCTTTGTCATTTCCTTCTCCTCTAAAGGAGGACTGATCTGAGCAGCTAACTCTCTCCATCTCTGCGCGTATTCTTTGAATGTCTCCTTATCTTTCTGAGACATGGACCTCAACTGGTCTCTATCAGGCGCCATATCCACATTATACTTATAGTTTTTGACAAAAGCTTCTCCCAAATCGTTGAAAGTGCATATGCTCGCACTATCCAAACCCATGTACCACCTGAGCGCCGCATCGGTCTGACTATCTTGGAAGTAGTGAATTAATAGCTGATCATTATTTGTTTTGGTAGAAATTTTGCGGGCATACATCACCAAATGACTGAGCAGACATGTGTTCCCTCTGTATTTTTCAAAGTCAGGTACTTTGAACTTCACCGGAATCTTCACATTCGGCACCAAACATAATTCAGCAGCACTCTTCCCAAAAAGATCCTTTCCTCTTAATGTCTTCAATTCCTTGCGCAACTCAAGAAATTGATCCTTTATTTCATCCATTTTCTCATAAACATCCGCGCTCTCAGATGGCTCGGAATGATAAATGGTGTCTTCTATATGAGGTAAGGTGTGCACAACGGGAGGTGGCACAGACATGACCGGGCTAGATGTCGGCATAGAAGCAAAGGCGGGCGTAAAGCCTTCAGGCATGAAGTTCGGCGGCATTCCCCACGGGAATCCAGAAGGCATGGTAGGTGCAAAATGAGCGGTAGCAGTAGGGCTGATAGAGGTAGCCATCTCTGAAGCAACAGTCCTTTGAGGAGGAGGAGTTGCGGGTGTTGGAGAAGACTGGCTCTGAGTAGCTAGCACTGACTCCATCATGGCAGTCAGCCAAGCGATCCCATCCTTCAGCTCTCTATTCTCTTGCTCAAGATGTTCCATGATTCTGGAATGATTGGCGCGAGTGTTGTACCGATGAGTCAGCTTGGCTGAAGCACGGAAGAAACACCAATGAGACATATGGCGAAAGAGGAACCTGCTTATGGAAATGATGCATGAAATGCAATGCTTTTTTTTATTTTTTTCAAGGAACTTACTATATTATTTGCGAATATATATATATATATATATATATTATATATATATATATATATATATATATATATATATATATATATATATATATATATAATATATATATATATATATATATATATATTATATATATATATATATATATATATATATAATATATATACAACAATTGCAACAATTTGATATGACCAAAAATATCTTTTCATTTATAATTGGAAGGATTACACTGAGTACAATTTCAGAAACCAAATGAAAAAATACAAGAGAAAAGGAGACTAGTCATCCTAAGGATCCCTAACAACAATGTCAGAATATATGGCTGTAGGAGTGTACTTCCTTCTAATGTGTCGAATCTCGGTCTCAAAATAAGCCTTCATCTGAGTCTTCTTGAGGACAAGCTGATCAACAATCTTCTTCCAAGCAACGGAAGGCTGAGGCATACTAGAAGATGAAACCTCAGACTCTCTCTGTCTCTTCGTCACTCGGTCTTCAAGTAGCTCAATGAGTGCATCTTTGTCCTTAGATTCCAACTGCAACTCCTCATACTTCTTATTCAAAGCACGAATCTTCCAAAGCTACACAATTGCGCGGACCAAGCTCGGATCTTCCCTTCCTATGCACATTATGCCAAGCATGCACAATCTTCAGCTTCAAATGTTGGGGATCTTTACCCTCTTGATAGAAAATACCTTCTAACAAAGTGTTATTAGGTTTGTCTCTCAAGGGGAACCCAAGTTAACGACGAGCCAAAGCAG
Organism: Lathyrus oleraceus; assembly: GCF_024323335.1. Lineage (NCBI taxonomy): Eukaryota > Viridiplantae > Streptophyta > Magnoliopsida > Fabales > Fabaceae > Lathyrus > Lathyrus oleraceus. Next base: position 394,515,023 of record NC_066584.1, read on the forward strand.
GGTTGTAGTTAGTTCCTCCTTGCGTACGAATGAGAGGCACATTAGAGAATTCACCACAATAATCAATAATCTCTAACTTGCTCAATGAAGGATCATACCAAACTATATCATCATTAGTGATAAACATAAGTCTCTGAGACCACTGTAGATATTGTTTGTTCTCCACAAAAGCATGTGTTTGAGGCAAGTGCAAAATAAACCACTTGTACAAAAGAGGAATGCAACAGACAATAGTTCCACCACCCTTAGAATTTCTTAGATGCAAAGAGATTACATATCACCCATTAAAGTAGGCACATGATTCCCAATCAAGAAGATTCTAATGGCGTTAACATCAACAAAACCGTTAATGTTAGGGAACAAAGCCAACCCATAGATGAGCAACACAAAGATAGCTTCAAAAGCGTCCATACTACCTGCTTGAGAAAAAGTAGTAGCTTCCTTGATGAGGAAATCAGATGGCAACCCAAATAACCCTCATTTCTTCACCCAATGAGCCTTTATCTCAGACTTCTTCAAGAGATTCAGTAATAAGATGAGATATGGGAATCTCTTCCAATCCACTAAAAGGAATTCTACTAGAAATGGGTATCCCCAAGAGATGAGAATACTCCTCCAATGTAGGCATAAGCTGGTAATCTGGGAAAGTGAAGCAACGGTAGAGAGCATCATAGAACTGTACCAATACACTCAAAATTCCTTCAACCACATCAGCAGACAAGATAGACAGAAGCTTCCCATTACGTTGTTTGAAGCCCAAGAGATCTAACACAAAAGATGATAGCTTTCTTAACTCTTTTAAGTTAGGACATCTGAAACTGTACTTCTTAGTGTTCCTTCGTCCATAATCCAAGGTCTGAAAATATTTGCAAATAATACCTTAGTTCCTTGAAATTTTCGTGTGATGAATGTTATAATGCGCATGAATGCATGAATGCAACAATCACAAATAAGGGATCACACACAAGGAAAGCAAACAAAGGTCAAGGGATGAATCAAGTCATTGTCAAGATCAATCATCCATTTTGGTGGATTATGGTTTTCACCTTATCAACATCCAGGTTCCATTGATATTGACAAGACTTAATTAGATCAACCAAGAATCAAGGGTTTGTTGTGAGTCACGAACATGGAGTCTGGGTAAGAACCACCCCAAAGGAGTGAACTAAGGATAACAAGCTGTAGATCATGTTCTAAAAAGTTCCTAGAGTCTTAATTCCATCTATCGGATATTACAGGTTAAGATGACTGACTCATCGACCCATAATATTCTCAAGAGAAATTCGTCTGAGTGTAGTATCGAATAACAACTGTTATCAAGTCTACACTTGAACAGCCTCCACACTACGTCCTAAATAGGCCAAGAGGGGGTAAATGTTCTACGGTCCTCAGCTTCTCAGACCAAAATTAGAGATAGTAATGCCTAACCATAAATACTTGTGTGACATTTCCAAATCCAAAAGGGTCTCCATTGAGCAGATGGATCTCAAGCCAACTTGTTAAGGACTACTCCACACAAGTCGAACATGACTATACCATCCTCCTATCTTAATTGCACTCAAGTTTGGGTTAGAACTTATCTCACCACTCAGAGATCACCAAGCACAACAAGCAGATTATATCACACAAATATACATACATCACATATATACAATTATATACACACAAAAAGTAGACTAAACCCACTGGAGACTACTCCCCATCAGAGTCGCCACTTAATTTATGTAGCGGTAAATTCATGACCATTAAGCTATGGATAAGCAAGACATCAAATAACAAGAGTCGCCACCGTGCTTTTATTGTTTCCAAGGGAAAGGGGAAAAGTACGAACAAAACCCAAAAATAAGAAGTTTTCATATCAAAACTAATAAAATGTCAGAGATTACAGGTAAAGAGGTTGGTTACACAGAGGGAAGGTGTTAGCACCCAAAGTGTCCTAGGTACTCCTAGGGAGCCCTTTCTTGTGTGCATATGTATTTTGTATAAAGTGATGTTTGTAAACAAATAGAATGAGGGGATGAGAAAAGAATTCATTAATTATATTTTTGTGTTTGACAAGACCTTCTGACTTCTGCCTACATACCAACATAAAAATTGGGGATCAAAATCTCGTAGTTAGTGTACAAATTTCAAAGTGGATGCATTGCTTTTAATCTAAAATTAAGTTTGAAAGGCACAAGGGCCTAGAAAATGGTTTGAATGAGTTAGTTCTTTTTCGCTTTTGAAAATTTTAAGTCATGTATAGTTAAGTTTATTTACAAGTTTGATTTAAGAAAAGAAGTTTAAAAATGCAATGGCATAAGGCCAAAGTTTCTAATTTGTAAAGGGTCTAAGTTTAGAAAATAACAATTTCAAACAAAGAAGTTTTTTTCTAAAAGGAGGGAGAGATTTTGAATAGGCTGCAATCCAATAGACAAGAATGTCATATAGAAACCCCAAATTCTCTTGGATATTAGAATCAAGCAACAAGCAATGCATACAATATTAACTTGAAGAGCAAGGAATCAAATAAAGATAGCGACATCCAAGCTTTAGCCACTTCATGATCTTCTTCAAATTTACCCATGTAGCAGATGAATTCCACAAGTCATAGCTTCAAAATAACAGCTCCACAATGATCAAGTTGCAGATGAATTTAGATGGATCTTCAATGATGTATCAGATGGAGTTTCAAATTGCAAGTACTTGGTTACACGAAAGTTGGCATTGGCCAAGTCTTTTTGCATAGGGATGTTGCCTAGATTCTAAGTCCAATTGTCCAAGATCAAACCAACATTCCACACAATAGTTTTTTAGGGTTTTTTGTTTCATATTATGTACATCAATGGTCAAAGACCACACAAACCAACAAAGTATACACAAACAAGATATATCACACAATATGGTCCAAGTGGACAAAGTGAAAAGGCATTAATATAAACAATTAGAATGGTATAAACAATTAGAAGTTAGTATTGTTTTTGCTTTTGCTTTTCATTTTAAGTCATTTTTTGGAGAACACTCAACCCACTTATCACAAGCATGGATCCTTGAACCAAGACATCTTCCAAAGGAAGGAAAAAAGGCCAAGTTTCCACACAATACCATGAAAGAGGGGAGACTTACAATCCCACTAACTAGAGTGCTATGCCTTTTTGTGTCAAAAATTTAGCGCTATGTTAAGCAATCGTAATTGGACTTATGTAGAAGTCATAACTATTTGAGGTCGGGCAATAGAATTTTGGTGTTAATACATGTTAGAGATATAGTATAATGGACTATGCTCATGAAACATACCACACACAAAAAGAATATGCAAAAGAGGTGGCCTAATCTCATCCATACTTATGTTTATTTTTCAATCAACTAGCCTTAGGACTTTGAGATATCATAGGCCAAATGAGATGAATGCATAAAGAAGAGGAATTAGATGAAGAGGGAGAGGAATAGATCAAAACTAAAATTGGTCAAAGGAGGACTTTTACCAAATTAAGATCATTCATTCATTTTGGGAGATAGAATGTACATTCCATCAATCCCCTAAATCCAATGATCTTAACCTAGCAAAGTCAAATCAACCTTGACCAAGGCCCAACAATACAAGTCAAACTTGTACAAATCATCAAGATAGCTCAACACAATTATTTGACATTTATTCAATTTAAAATACTAAAAATAATGCATTAAATTAAATATGGTTTGTGAAATTCCTAAAATCTCATCAAAACACCAAAGAAATGGCCATGAGATTTATCATAGGTCAAACAAGGTCAAAGGACCTTGGAGAAAAAAAATCAGAATTTTTGGAGACTTAAAAGTATTTTTAAACAATTAAAAATATTCACAAAATCAATTAAATCATGAAAAATATTAATAATGACCCAAAAATTAATTTTAATTCAAAATATGAAAGAAAAATTTATTTAAATTTTTTTGGTGAAACTCTCACATTTTTTGGATCAATATTAAAATTAATATGAATTAATGAAAATCAAATGAAATAAAATGAAAATTAAAAAATTAAAAAAACGTGGACCACTTGATCTCTCTCATTAATTGAGGTGGCATATCAAGTGGACATGAGCGCGCATTCCACCATACACCTGGTCAACTGATCCATACGCGCGGTAATTACTTTGGATGCTCATGATTAAAACATTTCAAATGAGATAAATGGCTCAAAACTTGTCCAGCACATCACCCGCGCTGGACCTCCGGTCACCTTCTCAGGCAAGGTCCACCGGACTGGTTCACTCATCACCATTAAGAAAATGAAAAAAGAGGACATGATCTTAGAGCAAAAATTGCATAGAGCATGAATCTGACCTCAATTTCAACTAACTCCAAATATATAGAAAGATATGAGGAGTTGAATTTTGAGGTATGTCAACTGAGTTGCTTCGATTTGACCTCAAAGCAACTCAATCTTCTTACCTACATTGGTAGAACTTCAGACAACCAAAGATCCAAGAGAATTGATGAGAATTGAGTGAGAATCAAAGAGAAGAAGATTTTTGAAAATTACCTTCAATGTTGTGCAGAAATGGATCTTGCTTGCTTCAAACATGACTCGATCACACTCGAGGAGCTTGTAGGAGTGGTTTGGCAATGGTACAAAGCTTTGGATCCTGGAGTTTTTGAATCTCCAAATAGTGAGATTCAAACTCAATTTTCAAGTTGAAAATTCTCAGGTTTTCCTTTGAATTGTGAGGGTTTCAATTGGGGGCATATTGGCGTGTAAGGTGTGTTTGAAATGAGCTCAGAGGCCTTGTATTTATAGCATTTGGAATTGATAATTGCACACTTGAAAAATTGCTAAATTTGGCAATGGTGATGCACAAGCTTGCATGGGCGTGTGCAGGCCCATGAAGCAATCCATTATGATCCAATTGCAACTGTACTGAAGTTCAAATCATGCTTGAATGGCAAGGCAAAGTGAAATGGAGTTTTGGACATTTGATTTTCTCCAATGATGTAGACCTGTTAAGACCATGCGCAGACCTAGCAAACCTCATCCAAAATACATGAAATAGGGTTCTTTGCAAATCTTAGATCTTAGGGAACAAGTTAAATGTTGAACACTTTTTCATTTGGGACTTGGATCATGGTGAATTTTGAGGTGGAAGTTTGGAAATTTCAACATGTTGAAAAAATTTCTAAGTGTCAAGTCATATACCTCAAGATTCCACCTTGCTTGAGCTCCAAATGAGAAAAGTGTCTTTATCAAAGTCGTAGCTCTTTCAAAGAACTTCAAAATGGTCACCAATTTAATGGCATTTGGATGTATAATGATAGAGTTTGCATTTTTGAAGTTGAGGAAAATCACTTGTTCAATGGTATAGGGCAAAAATGACCTATAATGTATCCTTATATCACATGCTCATAAAAGTTGATTTATCTCTCACTCCAAACATAAAAGTTGAAGTAGACATCTTGAATTTGATTGTGCAACTTGGAAATCTTTCATCTCATAAAAATTGAGCAAGTTATGGCCTTGGGAAGTTGACTTTCAAATTAGGGTTTAGACAAAATGACCTATAATGTTTCAACATAGAAAATGATTTTCCAAGCAAAACTAGCTCTAGGTATCAACACGAAAGTTGTTTGTGATGTCATTTAGAGTAACATTGATCTTGAAATCATTTTCATATGGTGAAAAGTGTGGGAGATAGGGTCTAGGGAGACCCCGTTTTCATCATATGTAAGACCCCAATTTTGACCCTAAGATCCCTCATGCAATTTCATCATATGCATTGGCATTGGAATCATACGTTGGCATCCTCCTTACCCTTCTTTCATTAGGCTTGCTTTGGGAGAGATCATCAAGCACTATATGATTGTATCATACTTGTATATCATTATTTTACTAACCAAAATACCAAAAATATGTCTTCGCATTTCCCTAACTCTTTTGTAGGTAGGGCATGATCATCATTGATCTATCAAGTTCATATCTAGGGTTTAAGACCTTCATAGCTAAGAGCACAACCAAGGATTGATTCACAATGTCTCAAAGCATCATATATGAGTCCCAATGATCTCTACATGTTATATTGATCAAGCATTCTTCAAGAATTTGTAGGTGATTTGCCTTGGAAACCCTAGTTTGACTGGGTATCTTAAGTAACTTCTCCAATAAGCTATCTCACCAATTGATCAAATTTCTCAAGGAACATTTCAAAATTCATTATATTATGCATACATGATATACCATGAGCCTAGAAAGTCAATAGAATTGGAAGTTAGCAAGTTGGTTGATGGTGGTTGGCCAGATGAATTCATCTGATCAAAACGGGGTCTCCCTAGATCCTATCTCCCACACTTTTCACCATGTGAAAATGATTCAAGGAGAAACTTTACTATAAATGACATTCCAAACAACTTTCATGTTTAAGTCTAGAGCTAATTTTCTTGTAAAGTCATTTTACATGTTGAAACATTATAGGTCATTTTGTCTAAACCCTAATTTGAAAGTCAACTTCCCAAGACCATAACTTGCTCATTTTTTATGAGATGAAATATTTCCAAGTTGCACAATCCAATTAAATATGTATACTTCAACTTTTATGTTTGGAGTGAGAGCTAAATAAACCTTTATGAGCATGTGATATGAGGATACATTATAGGTCATTTTTTCCCTATACCATTGAAAACAAGTGATTTTCCTCAACTTCAAAAATACATAAATCTATCATTCTAAATCCAAATGACATGAAATTTGTGACCATTTTGAAGGTATTTGAAAGAGATACAACTTTGATAAAGACACTTTTCTCATTTGGAGCTCACATAAAAAGTTAAGTAAGATGGAGTATTGAGATATATGACTTAACACTTAGAAAAAATTTCAACATGTTGAAATTTCCAAACTTCCACCTCAAACTTCACCTTGATCCAAGTCCCAACTGTAAAAGTGTCCAACATAAAACTTGTTCCCTTTGTTCTAAGCTTTCCAAAGAGCCTTATTTCATCCATTTTGGATGAGTTTTGCTAGGGTTGCGCATGGCCTTAACTGGTCTGCAACAAGTGGAAAAATCAAATGTCCAGAACTTCACATTGCATTGCCTTGTCATTCAAGCATCATTTGAACTTCAGTACAGTTGCATTTGGATCAAAATTCTATAAATACAAGGCCTCTGAGCTCATTTCAAAGAGACCTTGCGCGCTAGCTTTGCCCCCCAATTGAAACCCTCACAATTCAAAGGAAAACCTGAGAATTTTCAACTTGAAAATTGAGTTTGAATCTCACTGTTTGGAGATTCAAAAACTCCAGGATCCAAAGCTTTGTTTCATTGTCAAACCACTTCTGCAAGCTCCTCGAGTGTGATTAAGTCAAGTTTGAAGCAAGCAAGATCCAGTTTTGCACAACATTGAAGGTAATTTTCAGAAATCTTGTTCTCTTTGATTCTCACTCAATTCTCATTAATTCTCTTGGATCTTTGGTTGTCTGAAGTCCTACCAATGTAGGCAAGAAGATTGAGTTGCTTTGAGGTCATACCATTCTAATTGTTTTTATTAATGCCTTTTCACTTTGTCCACTTGGACCATATTGTGTGATATATCTTGTTTGTGTATACTTTGATGGTTTGTGTGGTCTTTGACCATGGATGTACATAATAAGAAACAAAAAACCCTAAAAAACTATTGTGTGGACTGTTGGTTTGATCTTGGACAATTGGACTTAGAATCTAGGCAACATCCCTATGCAAAAAGACTTGGCCAATGCCAACTTTCGTGTAACCAAGTGCTTGCAATTTGAAACTTCATCTGATAAATCATTGAAGACCCATTTGAATTCATCTGCAACATGATCATTGTGAAGCTGTTATTTTGAACCTGTGACTTATGGAATTCATCTACTATATAGGCTAATTTGAAGAAGATTATGGAGTGGCTAAAGCTTGGATGTGGCTATCTTTATTTGATGCCTTGCTCTTCAAGTTAATATGTTATGCATTGTTTGTTGCTTGATTCTAATGTCCAAGGGAATTTGAGTTTCTATATGGCATTCTTGCCTATTGGATTGCAGCCCATTGGTCAGATCTTTTCAACTCTTAACTTTTACATTTATGCTTAGGATTTGTATCTTCATCTCCTCCCCATCTCTTTAATTTCAAAATATCTCCCCCCTTTTTAAAAACTTCTTTGCTTGTGCTTGTCTTTTTTAACTTAGACTCTTTGCAAATTAGAAACTTTGGCCTTATGTCGTTGCATTTTCAAACTTTTTTTCTTAAATCAAACTTGTAAATAAACTTAACTATACTTGACTTAAAATTTTCGAAAGACAAAAAGAACTAACTCATTCAAACCATTTTGTAGGCCTTTGTGCCTTTAAAACTTAATTTTGTTAAAAGCAATGCACCCACTTTGAAATTTGTATCACGAACTACGAGGTTTTGATCCCTCATTTTTATGTTGGTACGTAGGCACAAGTCTGAAGGTCTTGTCAAACAAAAAAATATAATTAGTGAATTCTTTTTGCATCCCCCCATTCTATTTGTTCGTGAACATCACTTTATACAAAATACATATGCACACAAGAAAGGGCTTCCTAGGAGTACCTAGGACACTTTGGGTGCTAACACCTTCCCTATGTGTAACCAACCCCCTTACCTGTAATCTCTGGCATTTTATTAGTTTTGATTTGAAAACTTCTAATTTTTGGGTTTTGTTCGTACTTTTTGTTGGTTCTAAGTGTTGGCAGCAATTTTGGTAAAATAAAGAGTATTCACAAGATGTTGTGTGTGATGTCCTAACATAAGATATCCTGTGTACCTGCTAGAGTTCAAGAACATGATCATGCAGGATTGTTTCAGAATGTCATACACAATGTCATGGCATCTGATAATGTGTACCTGCTGGAGTTTAAATGGAAAACATAATTTTGCAGGATTGTTTCAGGATGTCATACACGATGTCATGACATCTGATGTTATGTTCCTGCTGGAATTTAGAAAAGGAATTATGGAATTATGCAGGATTGTTCCAAGATGTCAGACCCGATGTCATGACATCCTGTACACAAAACATTCAGGGTGAATGTTATGTGTTATGTGATTGTGCATTTAATGGCAATCTATGTATGATTGAAGATCTGATTTGCAGGTGCATTCAATCATTGATTACAACCTGATTTACTTATTTTCCAAGGAGATCTAACCAGCTGTTATGAAAAGATTTAATTGGAAAATAGTTTTAGGGTTTTCAAGATGTCCAAGCCTAGCTGAATGCTTCTATAAATAGGACATGGAAAACCTGATTTGATACACAACCAATATTGAGCGAAATACTGAGAGAGAGAGAGAGAGAGAGAGCTAGGGTTTGTGTCTTGTTTAGTAGTGAGACTTGTAAGCCATTCAAGTCATCCTTTGATGATTGAATTGGTCTAATTTGTGGTTGTAATTTGTCACTCAAAGCTTGTAAGCAAGAGTGTGTGTTTACTTGATCAAAGTTGTTAAGCAAGATCAAGTGTGTGTCTACTTGATCAAAGCTGTTAAGCAAGATCAGGTGTGTGTCTTTGAAAAGTGTTTTCTTTTCTCAAGGAATTGTTGTTTAAAATCACAGGTGTGATTGTAGGGAAGTAAGTGGATTCTCATATCTAAGAGTGCTTAGGTAGAAATTCCACGGGTAGAGATTAGGTGAGAAAGACTGTAACTTGTTGAAGTGTACGAAGAGTCTTTGAACTGATTCTATTTAGTGGATTTCCTTCCTGGCTTGGTAGCCCCCAGACGTAGGTGAGTTGCATCGAACTGGGTTAACAATTGCTTGTGTCTTTTGCATTACCATTCTTTATCTTTATCCTGTTTGTGTTACTCAGATATTAGTGTCATGACATTACCTTCGACATCTCATATCTGATACCAGAATTTCAATTGGTATCAGAGCAGGCATCCTGCTCTGGTTCTGGGTGAGATCTAGGGACAATACTTTCTGGTACAATGCAGAGAGATGGAGGATCTGTTCACAGGCCACCAATTTTGGATGGACCTAACTATGAATATTGGAAACCTCGAATGGTAGCCTTCCTAAAATCTCTTGATAACAAGGCTTGGAAGGCTGTGTTAACAGGCTGGGTACATCCTGTAATCACTAAAGAAGGAGAAGCCACAACTGATAAGAAACCTGAAGAACAATGGTCCAAGGAGGAGGATGATCTAGCCATTGGAAATTCTAAAGCATTGAATGCAATATTCAATGGAGTAAACAAGAATATTTTCAGGTTGGTAAACAAATGTGAAGTGGCTAAAGATGCTTGGGACATTCTCAAGACCACTCATGAAGGCACCTCTAGAGTAAAGATGTCTAGACTACAGCTGCTCACCTCCAAGTTTGAAAATTTAAGGATGAAAAAAGATGAAAATATTCATGAATTTCATATGAGTATCCTTTGAAATTGCTAATGCCTAAGGAGCCCTGGGAGAGAAGATGTCAGATGAAAAACTGGTAAGAAAAATACTCAGGTCACTCCCTAAGAGATTTGCTATGAAGGTGACTTCCATAGAAGAGTCTCAAGACATATCCAACATGAGGGTTGATGAGCTAATTGGTTCCCTCCAAACATTTGAGATGGGATTAAATGATGGTTCTGAAAAGAAAACCAAAAGCATGGCCTTCATGTCAAACACAGAAGAGGAAAATAGTCAGGATGGTGATGAAGATTTGGCCAATGAAGTAGCAATGCTGGGAAGACAGTTCAACAGACTATTGAAAAAGATGGATGTAAGATCTAAGGCTAATGTCAAGAACATCTCATCTGACATCAGTAAATCCAAGAATGCTGGAAAAAGAGCAAGGTCAGATGATAAGCCCAAAGAAGGAAAAGAAGTATAGTGCTATGAATGTGATGGGTATGGACACATTAGGACTGAATGTGGAACCTACCTCAAGAAGCAGAAGATGAGTCTTGCTGCCACTTGGTCTGATGAAAGTGAAATAGAAGAATCTGCAAATCTGGTAACTGCCCTGATTGGAAGATAGGGTTCTGATGAAGACTCAAGTGATGATGAAGTAACCTTTGAAGAATTGGCCTCTACCTACAGAAAGTTGTGTCACAAAAGTGTAGAGTTGTGTAAACAGGTTGAAAGCCAGAAGAAGGAAATAACTCAACTTGAGAATGAGAAGGTAGAACACTTGGAAACCATCTCCAAATTAAAAACATAAGGAGTGGTTCTGAATGCCAAGCTAGATGAAAGTCAACAAGTTGAAAGCTAGAAGATAGTACAGCTGGAGAATGAGAAGGCAGACCATGTGGAAACCTTCTCCAAATTAAGAACTGAAGCTATGTTCTTGACTTCTAAACTAGAAGAGATGACCAAGTATGTAAGAATGTTAAACAATGGATCTGACTCCCTAGATAAGATTCTCCAAACTGGACAAATAACAGGAGACAAATCTGGAATTGGGTATAATGAATCTAAGCCTGAGTGCAGTTACACTAGTTGCAAACCTCAAGCCAAATCTAAATGCAGCCATAGTAAAAGCAAACTTTTGATGTCACATCATATGTCACAACATCAGAAGAGAAAACAGCAGAAAGGGAAACACCAAAGATGGAGATGTCATTACTATGGGAAATTTGGTCACCTGAAGCCCTTATGCTATAAGTTGTATGGTTATCCTAGCCCTGTTCATCATCAGACTCATTATCAACCCAGACCCAGACAGCACAGGCCTGTCAACAAGAAGCAATGGGTTCCTAAGACTAATGTTACAAGTCTAATAGCTCACATTCCCCTCAGAGTCTCAGCCAAAGAAGAGTGGTATTTTGATAGTGGATGTTCCAGACACATGACTGGAAACAAAGACCTGCTAACTAGCCTTCATCATCATGCCATAAGCTATGTAACCTTTGGTGATGGAGCAAAGGGTGAAATCAAGGGAACAGGTAAGCTTGATTGTCTTGGAGTTCCTGAACTTGACAAGGTCCTACTGGTTAAGGGCTTGACTGCAAATCTAATAAGCATAAGTCAACTATGTGATCAAGGTTTGAATGTTAACTTCACCAAAACTGAATGTCTGATTACCAACAAAGACAGTGAAGTGATTATGAAAGGAATCAGGACCAAAGACAATTGTTACATGTGGAGCTCTCAAATTGATTATTCCTTAAAGTGTACCTATGTCAAAGAAAAGGGATGAAGATGAATATATCTGCTAGAGGAACTCTCAAGAGTGATGAAAGAAAAGTTTATGGGAAATGTCAGACAAGGATGTCACACCAGAAGCTCGGACTTAACATCATTTCCAAAGGAGAAAATCTCATCATGGCTCAAATAGATAGGAGGTTGGATCAGATAGGTGGACATGTTACTAGTCATATGCAGTCTGAAGTTGGAAAGAGCTTTGTTGGACTTGGGCTACAAGTCAAACAGATAGAAGGGACTATGTGTCTATCTCAAAGCAAAAGTGCCAAGAACAATGTTGAGAAAATTGGGATGGATAGTGAAAGGACACCTGCTTCTACACATTTGAAAGATGAAAATGGTGTTTATACTGAAGATATAGCAGATGGAAGTAGTTGTTCTCAACTGGGATGGTTGAAACTACTGATAATTGCATACAATGTCACACATGATGTCATGACATTGTATTATGACAACCTGAATGCTACAACTATGTCCAAAAATCCTATTCAGCACAGTTGGACCGAGCACATTATTTGCTGTCATCAGTTCATTAGAAAATTTGTGGAAAAAATATTCATAACTCTAAAGCATGAAATACAATTAGTTGACAAATTTGCAAGGGATTTGGATGATAATCAGGTTGAATATGTAAGAGGGAAATTGGGGATTTTGATTCTTGTGAAATTATGGCAACTAAAGTGGAGTGGAAAAGGAAATAAAAATAGTGTCTGCCCACTTAAAAGAAAGAGCCACATTAATGATGAATCATTACCTAGTATTGGAACTAGTATCTATGCCATTTCCACACGCTACCTAAACACAACTCCTTCCATCTTCATCTAACTACTCAGAAAACCTCTGCTAGGGCAAAGAGATTTTTTTCAAAAGTTTAACAACATGTCTCAACATCCCTCCTCCTCAAGATCAAAACCCACTCATCATGCAAGGACTCCCTCCATGGAGTTTCTAGATGAAGACGTGTTGGATGTTACTCCTCTCTGTATGATACCAGGTGACGCCCCAGGTCCTTCTTCCATGGCTGGAAGTAAGAAAGGTAACATTCCTGAAAAATCTCCTAATAAAGATGACATGCACTTTACTGATCGTACCATGAGGAACCTAGTTACTAGGATTCTGAATGAAGAGCATGCAGTCAAGGGTGTTTCTACCCCTCTGTCCAGAAGGGATCCCTCTCCTGAGGTGGAACCCCAAACTGAGAAAGATGATGACTCATCTAGATCAGAAAAGGAAGTGGCTGCTGAGGGATTATGTTCTCTAGGTAAAACCTTACCTAGCAAGAAACCAGCAAATGTGTCTCATGAAACTGCTGAGAATATTATTGATTTGGAGGAAGAAAGTTCTGAGGAAGAGGATGACACTTTGGTCCATCTTGTGAAACCAAGTGTAGCTAAGAAACTGAGGATCGGAAAAGGGAAGATTGTGGCTGAAATGAGGACAACAAGAAGAGAGAAAAAGGTTGCTGGTGTAGGACCCTTCAAATCTTGGAGTAAAGTTGAGTTTAGGAAGAGGAAAGAAAGACAGAGTTTTGACTCTGAAGAGGATGTCGAAGACGATGTCCCATACGTCTCCCCTGCTAAAAAGCAGGCTGTTAAGAAGTCTCCAGGCAAAGTGACAACTGTGCACTTAGACAATATCTCCTTTCATTTAGAAGATGGTGCTGCCAAATGGAAGTTTGTCATTCAGAGGAGGGTAGTTATTGAAAGAGAGCTGGGAAAAGAGGCTGTTAAGGTGAAGGAAGTCATGGAATTGATTAAGGCTGCTGGACTGATGAAGACTGTTGTTGGTTTACCCCAATGTTATGAGGGGTTAGTAAAAGAATATTTTGTGAATATCCCTGAAGATATTTCTGAAAAGAGCAGCAGGGAATTCTGCAAGGTTTTTGTAAGAGGTAGATGTGTGAGGTTCTCACCAACCATAATCAACAAGTTCCTATGGAGAGGAACTGATGGAGGAGTGGATTTAGAGACTACAGACAATGAGGTCTGTACGACTATTACAGCTGGCCAAGTTAAGGAATGGCCTAGTAGAAATCACCTATCAGTTGGCAAGCTAACTGTCAAATATGCCATCTTGCACAAGATTGGTTCAGCCAACTAGGTGCCTACTAATCATATCTCAACCATCTCCATTGGTCTTGGAAGAATCATTCATGCTATTGGAACCAGGATAAACTTTGACTTTGGAAGGTTTATGTTTGATCAAATTGTCAGACATGCCTCCACAAATGCAGTGAAGCTGCCCATTGCCTTCCCATCCATCATTTATGGTATTATCTTGAGCCAGCAACCAGGCATTCTTAACACAAGTGACATTCTAAGCAGAAGAAAGCCTCCACTATCCATTCACCACAAGCTGTTTGAGGGAAGTCATGTCAATGATGTTGTCATCACATCTGCCAGAAAGGAGCCTGCATCTCAGGGTAGCTTGATTGATCAATTAAAGGAAACCTGCAAGGAACTGGATAATGGTATAAGGGTTTCCAAGGCAAGAAAAGAGGCTTTGGAGGTTCTTATTAGTAGCCTAGAAAAGGAAAAGATGGAGAAGGCTGGTGAGACCTGTAGCAGGGTATTCGTTACCATTAGAGATATTGACTAAATCCAAGGTAAACCATACAAGTCGAGTCGCCACCGCACTTCTATTTATCCAAAGGAATGGTTAGAAAGCGAACAAAAACCTAAAAAGTTTTATCGAATCAAAAACTAGTAAAAAATGTCAGAGATCGGGGTAAGGGGGTTGGTTCTGCAATGGGAAGGTTTTAAGCACCCAAAACATCCTAGGTACTCCTAGGGAGCCCTTTTCATACTTGTTGCAAGGTTGGTATTTTGTGAAAATTTGTCTGTGCACACATGATTGAAGAGATGAGAAGAGAATATACAAGTTATTTACATATTGGGTTTGGATGGATAAACCCATTGCCTACGTACCATCTTAAAAAAGATTAGGATCAAAACCTCGTAGTTCGGGGTAAAAATTTCAAAACAAGTGGGTGAATTGATTGGTCCAAAAGCCTTAAGGTCTTTTGTTATCCAAGGGAGAAAACTCAACCTAAAACCACAAATCCACCATGTGAGGATAGCTTCAACATGCTAGTGAGGGGTTAATCCTATAATAAGCATGGAAGACTCATTGTCCATCACTAAGGATATAGGTGAGTATTACATCTACCTCAAGGATAACTCAAACCTAATAGCTAAAGGTTATGAACAAGTTTTTTGATTAAGAGAGTGGCCATTGAAACCACAAAAGGTATTTGAAAGAGTTATATTTACCAATGAAAAGTATTTACAAAGTATGGTCAAAGTTGACTTAAAAGTTCAACTTATAATAGGTGATATGAAAAGAAAGTTTGAAAATCAAAAGCATAAGGTTTAGGTTTCTAATGTTTGAAAAGAAGTGTTAAATGTTTGCACAAAAGTTTTGGCTTGGGTTAGAGTGGGGGGAAGAAGAAGAATGGCTAAATCCTAAACATACAAGAGATGAAGGATCAGAAACAAGATCACAAATAGAGTTCCTCTCTTGAGATCATATTGATGATCCAAGTAGCTCCCATCCTTTGGAATATGCAAGCAAAGTAATTGTAAGCTCAAGCAATCAACATAATCAAACAAGCTCTTAGAAGATCCCCAATGGCTCTTGTATCTTTCACTTTGGATGAACATGGCAATGGTTCTTCAATTTGGCTCACATAGGGTCCCCTGGCACAAAAGCACACACATCAAAGAATTCTATAAAGTAAATCAAGAATGGACAAGAGTGAGTTTAGAGGTTTGGTCCTTCTAATCCATCTTCAACATTAAGGTCCTTTACTCCAATTTTCATAGGGAAAGTCCTAGAAACTAAGTCCATTTGTCCATTTCTTTGCATTTGGTCCACAACAATCAAAACAAAATACAAGCACAATAATATATACACAATTATGTGCTCAAGTGAGCAAAAGGCAAATTGCATTAACATAAACATGTGCTCAAATGAGCAAAGGAAAAAGCAAATGAATAATATATACAAGAATAGTAAATTGCATAAATGTAAAGTGCAAGAAGTAAATGTTAATGGTTAATGGTTAGTGTTAATAGTTAGTGTGCCATAAGGCAATTTAGCGCTATGTTAAGCAATCGTAATTGGACTTATGTAGAAGTCACAACTATCTGAGGCCGGTCAATAATAATGTAGGCAACAACACAAGTTAGAGGTCTTGATTAGTGAATCAAACTCCAACAACTTGCCATGCCAAAAAATAAGATGAGAAATGATCTTGTATTGATTTAGGTTCTTTGCATGATTTAAGAAGCAACATATCCTTAATGCAAAGCCATTCACTTGATCCATGATCAAGATGAATTGGATTTGAATCAAGGAAGATTAAACCTCCATGTATCAATGCTAACCACCAATCTTTAACTCATTGATCAAAAAGAGAAAAGAAAGAAGAAGAAGGAGAAGAAGAAGATGAAAAATTAAATTGCATTAATGGAAATGGTATGAGATAATCAACAAGCATTGACCAAAGATAGAGAAGATCAAGGTCAAACAATAGAAAACAGAAGCAAAATGAAGATTAGAAGTCAAAAAACAAATAAAATATTTTTGGCATTTTTTAATATTAAAATAAAACTTGAATTAAAATAATAAAGAAAGGTCAAACTTCAAACTCACTTCAAATCAACTTTGAAAAGTCCAAGTGAATTATCCCAAGTTCAACAAGGTCAAACAAAGTTTGACAAAAAATTTCAGCATTTTTAGAAGTCAGAAACTATTTTAAATCAATTAAAAATGCATAAAAATAACCTAATTGAACTAAAATCTCAAATCAATTAATAAATTGATGAGAATATTTTTCATAGATCTATCATCATTCAAAGAGGTTGGAAAAATATTTTTGTATTTTTTTGGATATCAAAAACTATTTTAAATGAATTAAAAATGACCAGAAAAGAGAAAATTACTAAAAAATATCAAATGATGAAGTAAAAAATAATAAAAATCAATTTTAGAAATTAGAAATTAAAAGGAGAAGAATGAAATTGGTCCCACAAGTTTTGGACCAATAATGAGAGAGATATGAATTTTTAAAATAAAATGGAATTAAAATAATAAAATGAAATAAAATTAGAAATTAGAAAAAGGAGAAAAAACGTGGCTCGTCTGATGATGTCTTATTAATTGACGTGGATCATCACGTGGCCAAGAAGCGCACGCTCCCCATACACACGAGTCAAACGCATCACACTGAGCCATTAAATGAGTCATAACATTGGACGCATGGGATTGAATCTGGAAACATGAATGGACAGATATGATTGAATCTGGAGATCAGACGGTAAACAACGCCACCGTCTTCTCCGGCCAACTTCCGGCCATGTCCAAAGTTGCAGAAATAAAAATGGTAACCAAATGGCACGATCCAGGCATCAACCGAGAGCTGGGGTGATGTACATCACCCATGTACCACTCGATTCCATTCTAGATCTCTATATTGAGAGAAATCAGAAGTGGAAATTATGTGGTGTTCATATGAACTTCATGATTTTCAAAAATTGAAAGCATAGCAATGTTGCCTCTATGCAGAGGACTTCAGATCACACAACAACAATGAGAATAGAGCACTATACAAGCTGATTCGAAGCAAATAACAGTTGAAGTAAACCTTTGATTTGCAAGGCTTTCAGTCACAATCCTTGGATGCTTTTGCTTACAGTAGACACTATGGATCAAGGAGAGAAGGTTTAGGAACTTTGAGATCTGAAAATTGATCAATGAAATCAAAATTCAGATCTGAAAAATTTGAAGAAAAATGAATTAGTTCCTTTAGTGATGGCTAGGATTTCAGTTTAGCAGCAATTGGGGCGCCTTAAGGTTGAAGAAATGAAGAGCATTGGCCTTGTATTTATAGGAGAAAGCAATGTTGAATGCATGAACAAAAGTTTGCATGAATGGAAAGGTCCTCCATGCATGGGCTTGTACATGCGCATGGATGGCCCAATTCCAACTGGAAATGAAGGCTGATGCATGATGAAAGCAAAATGGATGTGCAGATTGGGTTGTATTAGCTCATGCAAGGCAAATGAAATGATTTTTAAAAAATGCACTATAACATTCAAGTCTTCGAAAATGCCATGTTAAAAATAGGAACACCACCTCATAAGTAATGGTTGGAAATCTTATTGCATAAGGATCATTTGTTATGTTGATCAAAACTCCATTTGGGCCTTCGAAATTGATGAAAATTGGACATGAAGTGTAGGGTGCAAAACATGCATATGTGAGATTTTCAAAATTGGCCAAAGTTCAAACCCTTCTGTCTCAATGATGCAAGCTCCAAATGAAAAAATCTTCAACATGAAAGTTGTATATCTTTTCAAGGAAATAAATTTGGACTTACATTTTTAATCATTTGGATTTTTGATGAAGAAGTTATGAGCACTTAAAGTTGGACCTTTTCACATTTCAATGCATTTGGTCCAAAGTGACCTATAATGTTTAGCATTATCACATGTATTTATTTTGAGATTTTGAAATTTTTCTCAACATAACATTTGATGTAGACATCTTAAGCTTTCTAATTCATTTGATATCACTTCAAAATCATGAAAAATGAAGGAGTTATGTCTTTGGGAAGTTGACCCAAAATTAGGGTTTCAGTCAAAATGACCTATAATGTCTTGGAAAGGATGATGACCTTCCAAGCTTTAAATCAATTTTTGATGAACATGAAAGTTGTTCATATAGTCCTTAAAAACATTTTTTATCTTGGGATCATCTCCATTTGATAAACACATAAAAAGTTAGGTCTCAGTGTATTTCAAAATAGTTAGATGAATTTATTGATCAACTTCTCAAGTCCAAACCTCATATCTTGATGAATTGATGATTGAGGACACTCAAATAAGTTCAAATATGCATGAAATGATGAATGAAATAACTTCCCTTGATTGTATTTGATCATGGGTTGCGGTTGCTTCATGAGCAAGGCACAGTTGATGCACAGTTGAATTAGGGTTTCCTTGGGAAACAAACCTCAAGCCCTTTGATTTGCTTTGATCAAAAATGATGAATTGAGATACTAGGGAGGCATATATGGTGAATGAGAGCCTTGGGGACCATTTCCATGCTTGCTTTCATCTTCTCTTGGTCATAGCAATGCACATAGGATCTCCTAGAAGCTTTAGACCTTGTGACTGCTCAAGCTACAAACAAAATATGTTAGTGACATATTTTTGTGCTTTTGGTTAGTAAATAAAAATGAGAAAAGCAATAATATACAATTCAAGTATGCTTGGTGATCTCAAACCAACTCTCAAAAGATCCCACCCAAAGGTAAGGAGCCAAGATGCTTGTGATCCTTGAGACAATGCAATGTTATGATGCCATGAGGGATCTTAGGGTCAAAATTGGGGTCTTACAGATGCCCCTATTTAAGGTCATTCTAGTCGGAGAGGTGAAGGTTAAAATCTTCGTCTCGACGAGGTAGAATGGGCTTAAATAATAACAAAGAGACGAATTTTGGTCCCTAAGAGACCTCATGATGCAAATGCATGTATGCAAAAGGTAGTACTATGTGGAGATGTGTGTCCACAAAGAGGAAAAGAAATCAAGAGAAACTAGCAATCCATATGAGTAATACACCCAATGGGACAGAGACTCTGGGAACTCTAATGGGGGATAAATAAAGGGAATAAAATGCGTGAGCAGGTCACATCTTGAGACTTGTTGAGAGACACGAGAGGAATTCCATGAAAATAAATCAATGGAAGGACTCGAGCTGACTCAAAGATGCATGTATTGGGGAATATGCCAATACAGCACAACTATCCACAAAGGATACTTCGGATGAAAATCCGGACTCAACTGGGGAACATCCACTAAGGGACTTCACTGGGAAATGTCCAAATAGGACTCAGCTGAGGAAGGAACAAATGAGGTATTACCGATTACTAGGTAATAAGCTCAAGGAGACATGTGATCGAAACACCGGTATAAGGGTGAGAGAATAACACGCTCAAAGAGAATGAATATCTAAGACCGGTATGAGGGTGAGAGATATCAAACATCCAAAACATCTGAGGAAGCCCTAAAAAGGTATATTTCGACTCAGGAGATCTGACTCCACAGGGGACCAAAAGTCATAATAGGGAGCAGAAAGGAAGGAACACCAGGGATACCGGTTACTGGGCATATAATAGGTGACCAACCAAGGCGTTAATTGGGGAATATTTCCAAGACACTCATCAACCGAAAGGAGGGCTGAAAAAGCAAACTCGATTTCAGGATGGGCATTCGACTCCACAAAAGGGGATACAAATCTTACTCGACTGGGGAAGAACAAAAGATTTCAACTGAAGAGCGCATGAGATATATTATCTATTACCGTCAGAACATAGATAATATACTCGCATGGAAGATTATCCACAACCGGTTACTGGGTTAATAAAGGATAAATCGACCAAAAGAAAAGGGCATCAGGATACCGAATATTAGGTATAAAATGATGACCAATCAAAGGGAGAAACAATCATTACCGATGAAAGGTAAATGAAAGATGACCCGCTGGGGATACGTTACTTTATTGGAGCAATTACCCAAGAGATATATCACGGCTACTGGGTGGTATACTAAAAAAT
This sequence comes from Lathyrus oleraceus, assembly GCF_024323335.1. Classification (NCBI taxonomy): domain Eukaryota; kingdom Viridiplantae; phylum Streptophyta; class Magnoliopsida; order Fabales; family Fabaceae; genus Lathyrus; species Lathyrus oleraceus. The sequence goes on from NC_066584.1 coordinate 394,535,766, forward strand.
GAAGGAATATCAATACCTAATATCGGATAAAGATAACCGACAAAGAGGGGATTACATCTACCAGTTACTGGGTAGAAAACCACAGAAGAGTAACCATCATCGGTTAGGATGAACAAAATCAAGGGTTAACTCTGCAAAGGGATAAAAATGGGGTTTACAACTACCGGTATAAGGGTAGAAAATCACAGAAATAGGACTTATAACTACCGGTATAAGGGTAGAAGGCCACAGACTCCGCCAGGGAAAAGATGGACAATTACTGGTTACTGAGCAATCATTCATTTAAACCGCGGGGAAGCGCAGGGAAAATCTCAAGAAGCCAATCTAGGAACAAACTAGAGAGGCACGATGAAACAAAATTCATCCCTATGAGAATATAACTCAGGGGGAACTCCATCCCAATATATGTGTTGGGAGGAAACAGAAATAACAATCATCCATGAGGACATGACTCCATGGGGAATATGGAGGAAAGGATAAACACTTTGTGCTTATGGGGGCTGACTCTACATGGGGAGATCAGACACAAACCTCTTCTTGGAGAAATATGTATCACCAAATAGCAGGAGACAACAAACAAAGATATATGGCAAAGAATGCAACATGAATATTTGAATGTTAAAATTATGTATATATGCGTGGTTTATGTATGATGAATGCTGACAAAACAGACATATCTAACACAAACAGGTCCAAGAATCAATGGACAAACATCCGGTACTACATCTCGAGAGAGAAAGCCAGGCCCACTGGAGGACATCCATTCTGATGGGGCAAAAGATACCAGGAGCCAAAGATCTCTGCAGGGGAATGAGCATCAGCCACTCCGGCTGGGGACAAGATCAACACACAGATAAAATCCGCTGTAGAAGCAACCTTACTGGAGAAATTATCAAAGGGTAAGATGGAACTCTGTGGGGAACAACCACCAAATGGAAGTTTCCATTGTCACCACCATATATACTACATTACCGAAGAGATCACATCTGCCGAGGAGGAAAGGAGGATGAGTATATTTACCAACCCCTCTGCTCGGGAGGAAAACACAAATAGGCTCTGAAGGAAGAGGATACAAGCATGCTGGGAATATGAATAAATGTCTTACCCTGTTGGGAATCATACCATCTTTGGGGAGAGTACTGAAGACGTCCCAAATATCCTTTCGTCATTGTGAATGTTCACTTTGTTTAAAAACAATTGATGAAAATTTTCATTTATTTAAAACAATGATATTTCTCAATTAAAACATGCAAAACATTTGTTGATCAGAAACAAATAAGAGTGCAAAGAATTGGATAAAGGCTCAAATTTATTTGATGGGATGGTAGTCTGCAAATGGCAAGACTCCATAGATCTTTACAAATTTGAAATTGGTGATATATATTGGAAAAGGGCTACATTGAACATAATGACCATTTCTCCACCAACTCTGAATCCGATGTATTTGAAGCTTCAGTTGACGATGATTGAGCGAATATCTTTGACAGATGACAGTTTGTAGAACAAAGTTTTGTCAGGATGCAGTTACTAGCCAAATCCCTAATTTTTGCCTAGATTTCCCCAGGGTGAGGTGCTCAATCTAGCGGGATATATATTCATTTTTTTTTGTCTCTACTTTTTTCCTGGATCGCCCTTTCGGGTTTTCAATCCACCGAGACGCTCATTTTTGCCTAAGCCGCCCTTTCGGGTTTTCAACTTAGCGAGTTATTCTGTTTTTATTTTTTAGGCGAAGTATTTCTTGACTGCATCTGAATTCACAGGACGAGTGAAATCCTCCCCATCCATAGTTGTAAGTATCAAAGCACCGCCTGAAAAGGCTCTCTTAACAACATACGGACCTTCATAGTTTGGAGTCCACTTGCCCCTGGAATCGGTTGCGAAAGACAAAACCTTCTTGAGCACGAGGTCACCTTCTCGGAACACATGAGGCTTGACCTTCTTATCAAAGGCTTTCTTCATCCTTTGCTGATATAACTGACCATGGCACATGGCAGTCAATCTCTTCTCTTGTATCAAATTCAGCTGGTCATAACGACTTTGAACCTATTCAGCATCAGTCAACTTGGCTTCCATCAAGACTCTCATTGATGGGATCTCCGCCTCTACTGGGAGCACATCCTCCATGCCATAAACAAGAGAGAAAGGGGTTGCCCCTGTTGAAGTGCGGACAGATGTACGATACCCATGCAAAGCAAATGGCAGCATCTCATGCCAATCTTTGTACGTAACAACCATCTTCTGGACAATCTTCTTGATATTCTTATTAGCAGCTTCAACAGCCCCATTCATCTTAGGTTTGTAGGGAGAAGAATTATGATGTGCAATCTTGAACTCACTACACAGCTCTTTCATCATCTTGTTGTTCAAGTTAGATCCATTGTCAGTAATGATCTTGTCCGGCACACCATAACGGCATATGAGTTGATTCTTGATAAACTCCACAACCACATGCCTGGTCACTTTTTCATATGACGCCGCTTCAACCCACTTGGTGAAGTAATCAATAGCTACGAGAATAAATTTGTGACCGTTGGACGCTTTCGGCTCTATCATGCCAATCATGTCAATTCCCCACATGGAGAAAGGCCATGATGATGAAATCACATTCAGAAATGTCGGGGGGATATGAATCTTATCCGCATAGATCTGACACCTGTGGCATTTCTTCACATATTTGCAGCAGTCAGACTCCATTGTCAGCCAATAGTAGCCTGCTCTCAACATCTTTCTAGCCATGGCATGTCCATTGGAATGAGTACCAAACGAACCCTCATGGACCTCAGTCATTAATAGGTTTTCTTCGTGTCTATCCACGCATCTGAGCAAAACCATGTCAAAATTCCTCTTGTAAAGCACATCTCCATTGAGGTAGAAATTGCCTGATAATCTCCTTAAAGTCTTTCTATCTTTCACAGATGCCCCAGGCGGGTAAATCTGGCTTCGAAGAAAGCACTTGATATCATAATACCATGGCTTATCATCTTGCACCTCCTCTACTGCAAATACATGAGCTGGTCTATCCAAGCGCATCACATTGATATTGGGAACCTCAT